>NC_047660.1:16080470-16429220 GCF_011762505.2 Arvicanthis niloticus | reverse complement strand
AGGGAATAGGGGCGCTGACTCTTCTTTAACTTCTTCAAGCTGATTAAGGGCATTGAGATTTTAGAAGAGGGGTGGGGGGGGGAGAGTAAGTTGATAAGCCTCTGATGCTGTGTCTTCACTGAATCCAGATGGAATTCCAGGACATCAGAGGTTTGGGCAGGTCTGCTCAGTTTGCTTGATGAGTAGATACACCAAGGCTGTGTATTCTGCAATATACAATTCTCAGAACAAGTTTTAGTATCAAGAAAAAAAAAAATTTCCACCCCCAGGGGGCTGACATTTTTTTTTAAAGATGTTGGTTCTGAAGACTTTTTTTCCCCGCTTGTTAAAATTGGTTGTAGTATTTACTTTTCAGATTTTATCCCCTTAGCCTACTTCCTCCCACCACCCAGAAACCTATCCCATCCCCCTCTTCATGCTTCTATGAGGCAGTGACCACACCTACCCCCCTCACTATCCCCTCCCCGCCCTCACATCCCCCCCCCACTGTGCGTTCATTCATTCATTTTTCATTCATTTTTTTTTATGGGACCAAGAAACTCCTCTCCCACCTATGTCTGACAGGGCCATCCTCCCCTACATATACCTCTGGAGTCTTGGGTCCCTCCCTATGTGTTCCCAGGCTGGTGGTTTAGACCCTGGGGGGCTCTGGTTGTTTGGTATTGTTGGTTTCCACCTGGGGTCACTAACCCTTTCTGCTCCTTCAGTCCTCTCACTAAGTTCTCCATTGGGAAACTCCTGATCATATCAGTGGTTAATTGTGAACATTGTCCTCTGAGTGTTTTAGTCTTTGGCTGACCTCTAAGGAGACAGCTATATCATGTTCCTCACATTATGCACTTCCAGCCATCCACAACAGTGTTTAGATTAGGTGACTGTACATGGGGTGAATACCCAGGTGGAAAGGTCTCCTGATGGCCCCTCTTTCAGTTTCTGTTCCATGTTTTGTTTCCCTATTTGCTCCCTTGAGCATTTTTATTTCTCGTTCTAAGTAGAACTGAGGCATCCCCTCTTGGTCTTCCTTCTTCATGAGCTTCATGTGGTCTGTGGGTTGAGTCTTCGATAATCCAAGCTTTTGGGCTAACATCCGTGGAGATATGTTTGTGTAACGATCTTCTTTTGGGGTTTTTGGAACATTACTTTCTTGCTTTTTCTAGGTTGTAGTTTCCCTCCTTGTGTTGGAGTTTTCCACCAATTATTCTTTGAAGTGCTGGATTTGTGTTGAGATACTGTGTAAATTTGGATTTGTCATGGAATATTTTGGTTTCTCCATCAATAATGATTGACAGTTTTGCTGGGTATAGTAGTCTGGGCTGGCATTTGTGTTCTCTTAGGGTCTGTATGATATCGGTCCAGGATCTTCTGGCTTTTATGGTCTCTGGTGAGAAGTCTGGTGTAATTCTTATAGGTCTGCCTTTATATGTTACTTTGCCTTTTTCCCTTACTGCTTTTAGTATTTTTTTCTTTGTTTTGTACATTTGATGTTTTGACTATTATATGGCGGGAAGTATTTCTTTTCTGGTCTAAACTATTTGGAGTTCTGTAAGCTTCTCGTATATTTATGGACATCTCTTTCTTTAGGTTAGGGAAGTTTTCCTCTATAATTTTGTTGAGGATATTTACTGGTCCTTTATTTGGGAGTCTTCCCCCTCATCTATACCTATTATCCTTAGGTTTGGCCTTCTCATTTTGTCTTGGATTTCTTGTATATTTTGGGTTAGTAGCTTTTTGTATTTTGCATTTTCTTTGACAGTTGTGTCAATGTTTTCCATGGTATCTTCTGCACATGAGATTCTCTCTTCCATCTCTTGTATTCTGTTGGTGATACTTGTGTCTATGACTCCTGATCTTTTTTTTAGGTTTTCTATCTCCAGGGTATTGTCCCTTTGTGATTTCTTTATTGTTTCTACTTCCATTTTTAGATCCTGCATGGTTCTGTTTAATTCCTTTTCCCGTTTGGTTGCATTTTCTTGAAATTCCCTAAGGGATTTTTGTGTTTCCTCTTTAAGGGTTTCTATCTGTCTACCAGTGCTCTCCTTAAGTTCTTTGAGAGTGTTATTTGTCTTTCTTAAAGCCCACTATCATCATCATGAGAAGTGATTTTAATTCTGATTCCTGCTTTTCTGGTGTGATGGGGTGTTCAGGGCTTGCTCTGATGGGGGAGCTGGGTTCTGATGATACCATGTAACTTTGGTTTCTGTTGCTTACATTCTTGCTCTTGCCTTTTGCCATCTGGTTAACTCTAGTGCTGCCTGTACTTGCTGTCTCTGACTGAAGCCTGTCTTTCTAGTTATCTAGCTTGTGTCTGATCTCCTAGTGGTCCAGATGTCTCTGTGATCTTTTCCAGCTGCACTGATTATAGTGGTACCTCTAGGATGCCTCAGGATATGGTGCCTCCAAGGTAGTAGTCCAGCTAGGTGTCTGCTGTTCTGGGTGCAGTGTCTCCTCTAGAATATCTCAGGATATGTTGTCTGAAGCTCTGAGTTCATTTGTTCCTCTGTGGATCTGGATTGAGTGGAACTTCCAATATGTCTCAGGTGGAATCCGGGGACCACACAACAGCAGACCTGGCAGAGGTCTGATCTAGGCCTCAGATCTGAGAACTAGTTTCTAAGACACTGTCCAAGTTAGAGCGCCTGGGATCCCTGCTTCCACTGGGTTCTTGGATGTTGGGGGCAGAGCTGCTCAGTGTTCTGGCCCAGACCGGAAGGCGCAATTTTTTTTTTAACCATGGCAGTTCATTTGTCTGTATTGCACTTACTGGATTAGTCTGTACCAACAGCATCTCTGTTTCTTCCATTATAATACATCCTGGATTCCAATGGATATTTTGTAGAGAAGAAATTTGCCTTGGACCATGAGGAACTATGAGCCAGGAAAATAGAGAATTATAAAATATTTGACCAGAGAACAACATGCAGAAAAGTTAACATACTGTAAACATGTAAGAAGGATCTTCAGAGAGACGTATAAGAATTGTGGAACCAACAGGTGGGTGAGGTTGTATGTCAGGATATAAACATATAAATACCAACTATTATGAGAGTTTTAATAGAAATGATGCTATATAACGAGAAAAAAAGCAAGGACTTATTAAAGGGATTTAGAGGGTGGCTCTCTGGGAGAAGCAAGGCATTGTGGGAAGGAGCTCAAAGCAATCTTTTGGAAGTTCTCAAGTTTGGGATATGGCACAGTTAGTAGAATGTGTGCGAAGCCTGCACAAATGGCTGGCTTTTGTTTCCAGCTCAATGCAAAGCAGATGAGGTGGCACATGTTTATCATCACAACACTCTAGGCAGTGGGTCCCGGTGTGTGGTGCTGGAAGGCTTTCCACAAATATCTCTGGCCTGGTCAGGTGCGAGGGTTCAGGCCAAGGAGATAGAGTGCAAGCAGGCAGGGGGAATCTCTGCTGCCTCCACTGCCTCCGCTGCTGCTTCTAGACCCAGTCTCTGCTGTTACCACCTGGTTGCTCCTAGGTGTTGCACCTGTTGCTCTGCGTTGAGCTGGTCTGGGCTAAGCTGGTAAGAAGCAGACTAGTTAGCAATGAGGGGAGGGAGGGTCCTGAAGGTGCTTTGGGAGAGCAGATCTCTTCACAAGTGTTAGAAGCTCTTGTGACAGAAGCTCTTGGACAACGGGATAATCCTGGCACACCTTTACTTCTCCCAAACAGGATTTGTATATACAGTTTTGGGGTTGGTTAGGGTCTGGCAGCAGGTAACTCCTATTGGCTTGGTTTGAGAATGTGGCGATACCTCATCTACATGTGCGAGAGCCTGAGGCACTGTTCCTATGTGGCTAATGGCCATAGACCTCTCTGTGGTAGGGGCTGTAGAAGGTTGAAGCTAAATCAGAGGAACCAAGGGGCCCAGGAGCAAGCCAAACTCCTACCATCCCTTTAGGGTCTCCGGGTTCGAAGCAGGCTCAACTATGTACCCCGCTGCCTCTCACAGCCCACCGCCCCATAGGAGTGGAGGCAGGAGGATTTGACATTGTAGGTCACTGATGGAATTTTAACTCAGTGGAAGAGCACTTGCCTAGTAATGGAGGGCCCTGGGTTCAGTCCTCAGCTCCCAACAGTAACAACAGAAGACTGTATCTAGGTAAGAAATACTAGCCAGTTGCTTGCCTGGATTATTATATCTGTAACATGCCCAGAATGGTGACATAAGCCTTTTATTACCAGATACAGGAGGATTGCCATAAGTTCCAGGTCATTACATAGAGAAAAACAGCTCCACTCCTGCAGAAAAAAAGAAGGAAGAAAGAAAGAAAGAAAGAGAGAGAAAGAAAAGAAGAAAAAAATCCACATAAAACAAGATAGAAAAATTATAGGTCATTCTTGACAACATGATACTCCAAGTCACAAAACAAAGGAAAATTAAAAAAAACATAATCAGATAGATACTTTTCAAGGTCTGTATGACTTATGTTGCATTAATGGAAGATTTTCTAACCTATATTATATTGTCTCCTATTTTAGTGTCAAAAACATTAAATTATTTATTATACAGAAATATTAGAAAGACAAATGATTAAAATAGGGAAAACTGGAGAAAAGTGTAGATAGTAGAATAAACACCCTATGAAGTTATTAAAAATTTAAGTTCATTTGTAGAAGCTTAATCTAAACTTGAAATTCTTGTTTTTAAAATAATAGTAATTATCATACTGTTATGAGTCATAAATTACATTAATTATTACTAAGTGAATAATTTAAAAGCTTTTTCATTTATACCCATATAATAACACTTTAGACGTTTCCATGGTAATAATGTAAACACACAGGAAAAATGTGAGTCAAATTTATAAGATGACAAATTATCCCAAATTAGTACAGCCAACTAATTGGCACCCAGCTCAAAAAGCAAACTATTATGGGGACACCAGACATCTTCTGCAGCATCTTCTAAATAAATACTTTCGTGTCTTTTTAAAAATAATTTATATTTTGTGTGTATGTAATTTTTTAAGTACAAGTCTGTGTATTACGTTTGTGCCTGGTGTCCAGACAGGACAGAAGTGGGAGTTGGATTCTCTGAAATTGTATTTACAGATGGTGTGATCCCTCATGTGATGATAGAAACAAACTATATGCCTCTGGAAGAGCAGCTGGTACTCTTAACCATTAAGCCATCTCTCTAGCTCCAGTTGTCACATTTTTTAAAAATGCAAAAGTACCCAGTATCAAGATTTGTTTTCCTTTGTTTATAAAATGGAGCCATTTGCTTTTGATTTACCATGATCAGCATCATTTTTGTGAATGTTTCTTGGTGTTCCTTGTAATTATGATGAATTTTAAGCTAAAAATAGTGAAATGTAAACTCAAGAGGTGAGGAATGTTTAATCTTAGAATCATTCTACAAGATCATTCATACTTGCATGTAGATGTATATAGGCTTGCATGTGTTTTAAAAATAATATGTACATTAGCGTAGGGGGTCTTTGGGTCTACTCCTCTACCTTAGAAGTACAGGAGCCATAGTCACCCTCCTGAAGTGTCTACATAGAGACACATTCATTTTTCTTCTATTCTTTTTATTATTGGATATTTTATTTATTTACATTTCAGATGATATCCCTTTTCCCCATTTCCCCTCCCTAGAAACCCCCTACCCTATCTTCCTCCTTCTTTTATACCATTTTGATTACATGTAAGTATTAAGGTCAGTTCTAGGTTGAGGAACCAGCAATACAATAGATGCAAATAGTCAAGGAACAAGCAATACAACAAACACAAATAGTCAAAGAACAAGCAAGGCAATAAATAAAATTCCATGAACACTCCTGTGATCACTGTTTTTAAGGGCTTATCAGGATGACCAAAGATTCTGAGCCAACTTCCCTGTCCTAGCCCAAAGTCATTTTCATGTCTGAAGCCTATTTTCTTTTTCTAGCCTAAAATGCAGATTCCTGCCTGAAATTAATTCTTTGTTCTAGCCTAAGATTTAGATTCCTGCCTGAAATTGCTTCTTTGTTCTAGCCTAATGTCAGATTCCTGCCTGAAGCCCACTTTATTGTCCTTGGCCAATGTCATAATCCTGCCAAGCAGCTCCCAAAGCTCTCCTCCTCTCCCCCGTTTTTATTTCATAGACTGAGTCTGTCTTAGGTCTTTCTGCCAAGAATGTCTTCCTTACCCATCATAGAATATGCATTATCAAAAGCAATGCATTCATGTCTTAGGCTGGTAAGGCTCTGTGCAGAATCTTACCTGTCATTTCCTTCTATTTTTTCATTTCTAATATATATTTCAATTTTTCTTTTTTATTGGATATTTTATTTACATTTCAGATGTTATCCCCTTTACCCATTTCTACCCCACCCAGAAGCCCCCTATCCCATTCCACCTTCTACTGCTTCTATGAGGATGTGCCCCCACCCACCCATCCACTCCCACCTCCAAGCACTCGAATTACCCCACACTGGAGCATCCAGCCTTCATGAGATCAAGGACTTCCTCTCCCATCTATATCCAACAAGGCCATCCTCCCCTACATATACAGCTGGAGCCATGGGTCCTCCCTATGTGCTCCCTGAGAGCTCTAGTTGGTTGGTTTTATTCTTAATAGGGGTGTTTTGTTCATGTTTGTGATCACCATGCACTGGAGATTCTTGATGTGGTACTGGATCAGATCCACAGAACACCAGCTAGATCTTTTTCACATACTCTGAGCCATGCTAAGTACATGGAAGGGTAGAATAGTGAGGGGGCATGTTTTTACAGAACTGGCCAGATTCCTTACCAAGCATTCATATTCTAGCTATAGACATATGCTTAGCACCAAGACAAAGAATGGCAACTTCTGTACATGGTAAGCCACATCAGAGTATAAGTTTTAGGAGCTAATTTATAATCCACTGACTGCCTTACTTACTGATTAATCTTGTTAACTTAGGGTAGAATTGATGGAGAAGCCTTAGCCATACATGAAGTTACCAAATGCTATGTAATTCCTAGTAGTTCATATTCCCCATGTAAGCTTACTGGAAGTTTTAAACAGTAAAAAGTTCATTTAGGATCAGGAAGATGTCTCAGCAGGTAAGATTATTAATCATGCAAGCCCAGTGATCTGAGTCTCATTCACAGAGTTCATGTAAAATTGGAAGATTCTACTCCACAAAATTGTACTCTGGCCTCATGCCCAAGTCATATCAACATATATCAGCACATGTCATGTACATAAACACAATAATGCAGACTAAAATAAAATTTAAATAAAACACCCAATACAGATACCAAGCATCCTAACCCTGTGATCATTCTAATGAATACATAAATGTCTGGAAATGAATGTTTGTTGATATTACCAGTATTGCTGGAGAATTTCAACACACAGTATGGTGCATCTTTAACCTGGAAGAAACCAAATTCAAACACAAATTAGAACTCTGGCTTCTAATGAATTTGTGTTGTATTTTACTATCAGAAAACCAAAACATCAGAAATAAAACATTGAACTGATCATGGGGTTCCCAATGGAACAGTTAGAAAGAAGAATGAAGTAGCTGAAAGGGCTTGTGGCCCCATGAAGAGAGCAAAAATACCAACCAATCAGAGCTCCCAAAGTTTAAACCACCAGCCTGGGAGCACATAGGGAGGGACCCATGACTCTAGCTGTATATGTATGGGAGCATGGCCTTGTCAGGCATAGATGAGAGTGGATATCCTTGGTCCAGTGAAGGCTGGATGTTCCAGTATGGGTGAATTTGAAAGTGAGAGTGGGTAGGTGGGTGGCAGTACATCCTCATAGAAGCAGTAAGAGGTGCGATAGGATAGGGGGTTTCTGGGTGTGGGGGGGAAATGGGTAAAGGAGATAACATCCAAAATGTAAGTAAAATATCCAATAAAGAAGAAAAAATTTTTAAAAAACTATGGTAAGTCAAGAATTGTCTATACAATTGGTTTTTACAATTATCTGATATCAGGTCCTCATAATAAGTTTATTTTTTCTATCTTTTCTAGTTCTGTATCTTAGATTATTAAATATGTTATTTGGAGGCTATTAATTATCCTAGGTTCCCTTCAAATTCTGTGATTTAACCACATAACAAGAATGAACTAAGTTAATTTTAAAATTACCAATTGTTTATTTTCAAACTGTAAAATACTTATAAGCTTAACAAAAAAATCATACAAAGAACAATTAATTAAAAATTCTAAGAAATGAAAACTCTTAAAATTTAAATATAGTAAAATAAGATGCTGACGGAAGATAAAAATATTATGATTTTTCTGACAAGTGCTAATACCTTTAATATGCAGAAGACATTTGCAAATAAATAGAGCACTTGTGTTCCATTTGATAAAATTATGAGACATAAAGAGCTAACTTTTTTGAAATGTAAATTTTCTATATGAAACTCATAGTAAATACTTCTGGTTAACATTTTGCCAGTATTATGAAAAAGTTATAATAGGAGCTACATAATTTATTGTAATAGCTTAAGAGAACATGTAGATGTGTTGACTTAAAAAGACATATAGGAAATGGCCTCAGTGACTTAACACATTTTAGGGCTTTATTGTGTATGTGCATGTGTGTTTGTGTGTATGCTTATGTGTGTATGTATATGTGCCTTATTGTGTTTGTATGTGTATGTATGCTTGTGTGTGTTTGTGTGTCTTGGTTTGTGTATGTTTGTGTGTTAATGTGTGTATATGTGTAGGTATGTGTGCGTTTTGGTGTTTGTGTATGTATCTGTATGTTTGAATGTGTGTTGGTATGTGTGTATGTGTGTAGGTATGTGTGTGTTTTGGGGTGTATATATGTAGTATATACATGTGTACTTATGCATGTGTGTCTATGTGCATGTTGGTGTGCTGATGTGTGTGTGTGTATAGGTATATGTGTGTTTTGGGGTGTGTATGTGTTGTATATGCATGTGTATGTATGCATGTGTGTGTATGTTTCTCTGTGTTGGTGTGTGTGTGTATGTGCTGGGGGGGTGTTGCTATGCCTGTGTGTTGCTCTGTGTGTGTCCTTGTATTAGTATGGGGGTATGCTTGTATCCTCAGAGGCCAAAAGAGTATATTTTGATACTCAGAGCTGGAGTTACAGGTATTTTTAAGCCATAAGAAGTGAGTGCTAGAATCCAAACACTGGTTCTTATTATTGAACCATAAGCAATTTAAACTGCTGAGTTTTCTCCCTAGCTTCAGCTGACACAATTTCAGTGTGTAATTTTCACCAAATGCAGGAGCATATGTCATCTCAATAGGTTAACAGAGAACATATCCACATTCTGTTTAAAGGTTCAGAATTCAAGCAGGCAGCCATTCTGCCATCTTTCAGCCATTACGTTCTCATTACTCTCTAAAGGTTTGACCTTCATAGTTTGCTCTCTCTTTTGCATAGTTTTCATACTTCATACACAAAACAAACAAAAAGCACTTTCAAAACAAAAGTGAAATAAATTTTTTTATTATGGAAAGTTGTATAGTTCAATCTATTCCTGCTAATGTTTAGAAGAGATTAGTCATAATATTTATTTTAGGTAATATTTTACATTTTCATATGTAGTCTATAATACTTTGATAGTATTATGTCCAGCTTTCTACTGTCCCCATTTTATTTCTGTTAGTCTACCTTCATCTCCATGACAACAAGTTCCTCTATTTTGACGTGTGCATGTGTGTATGTGTGTGTGTTTGTGAAGAAAGGAGCAGAGAGAAGGAGAGAGAGAAAAGAGAGAGAGATGAGAGAGAGAGAGAGAGAGAGAGAGAGAGAGAGAGAGAGTTTTCCTCCAGCTCATCAAACTATAATCATTCCCAGACACTATCTCCAAGTCTCTCCACTCTCCACATTGGGACATCAACACACTTTTTTGTTGAGGGGGATGCAAACGCTGAGACAAGCATAAAACTAGGCTTCTGTAAACTCTAGGAAAAAAATGAGAGTTTTTTTTTTTCTGTTTTTTAAGTCTCCATTTCTGGCATGCTCTAATTCATTCTTTCTTTATCTCATTCTTTTGTAGCTTTAAGATGTGCAAAGTGAGGAATGTTTGGTATCTATAAGAGATAACATAATAACACTACCAGTGCTATAAGCTGTAGTAGGTGATATCAAGGTCAAAGAAGGATCAAAGTGTGTATTAGATATGAGGTTCATAGCCTCAGATAGATAGAAGTTATCTCAATACACTCTTTATCACATTACCTAAAGGTGCCAAGGGATATGTAGAAGGAAAGACAAATGACTTTAGAACTCATGGAATGTGATCCACTGGTTATTACAGTCACAAAGGTAAGCCTAGGTGTGAAATGACTCAAGGTTCATGTGTCCTGAGGACTTTACACTGCTACTGAATTCTGCACTGCTTGCTGCCTTTACATCCATCTTAATTTTAGAATTCTATGAAAACTTTAAGGGAGCTTCGAGTCCCTCACTGGACAGTATTTATGGCACTCACAGTAATAGTGCTTGATCTCTTTCAGGCATTGTTGTTGGAGCAGATAAATGACTCAGTAACCACCCTAGGAAAGAACTTAAAGATATAGATTGTTAGCTATGACCACCACCCTTAGAAGGCATTTGGAAAAATAAATTGTTAGTGAAGTTAGGTAGAGATACTTTTACTACTGGCTTTGATGTAGAAAATCTTAGAGAAAAATTTGAAGTTCAGAAAGGCACCCTCTTACTAGTTAAGCTATGGAACTTTTATTGTCAGGGAACAAGAACAATGGCAGCATTGGCTGCTGTGATCTCACTGAGGCTCGACTGGTGATGGTGGATTTCTTGTACCCATTTTTGCCATCAGCTTCCTAATCTGATTTATTAAAAATTGCTGATGAGTAGATATACATTCTGAGGATTTAAGGTAGATATGACTGATTTTTATATAAAAATGTAGACTTCTGATTTTTTACTATTAATCTTTTACTATTACTATTAATACTTAATACTAAGATTACTATTAAAGATTAATAATAAAAATAATTACTCCTTTTTTTTGTAACCACAGTACTGCCTGCCAGAAAAAAAAAACCCTGCAAAAACATTACCTTGCTTGTTTACAGTTTTGTTAATCTATAACAAGTTGCTCAGTAACACATAACCATGGGTTCTTGTATGGTGCCATGAAATGTATGAAGTTGAAAATTGTTCTCTCAAGTTCTGAAAAAAAATAACGTTTTGAAATTTTGATGGAAATTGGACTGAATCTATAGATTGTTTTTGGTAAGATGGCTACCTTTACTATGTTAATTGTATTGATCCATAAGTATGTGAGAACTTTCCAACTTCTGATATCTTCCTAAATTTCTTTTATCAGAGATTTGAAGTTCATGTTATACAGGTCTTTCACTTAGTTGGTGAATATAATATAAAATAATATAAAATGATATTTTATATTCTTTGTGGCTATTGTTAAGGGTGCTGTTTTCATAATTTCTTTCTTAACCCATTTATTATTTATATAAAGAAGAGCTACTGATTTATTTTTGAAATTATCATTATTATTTTTATTATTACTATTATTATTTAATTTTGTATCAGGCATACTTTGTTGATGGTGTAATCAGCCGTGGGAGTTGTCTGGTAGAATTTTATGGTCACTTATGTATACTATCGTATCATCTTCAATGACTTCTTCCTTTCTATTTATTAAATTTGATGTTGGCTGTTGGCTCATTGTATATTACCTTAAATGTGTTTAGGTATGGATCTTGCATCACTGATCTCGTCAAGACTTTGAATATGAAGGGTTGTTGGGTTTTATTTAGCATCTAATGAGATGATCATGCAGGTATGTTTTTCTTTCAGTTTGTTGATATGGTGGATTATGTTGATGAACTGTCATATACTGAACCACCCCCAAAATCCTGAGAATGTATCCTACTTGATGGGTAGTGTTTTTGATGTGTTCTTAGATTCAGTTTGTGAGTATTTTATTGAATATTTTTGCATTAATATTCATAAGGGAAATTGGTCTGAAATCCCTTTTCTTGTTGAGTCTTTGTGAGGTTTAGGTATCATGGTGACTGTAGCCTCATAGAATTAATTTGGGAATGTTCCTTCTGTTTCTATTTTGTGGAATAGTTTGCGAAGTATTAGTATTAGCTTTTCTATGAACATCTGGTAGAACTATGCTTCAGGCCTCTGGGATAGTAGGTAAAGGTGTCCTATTTGTTTGTGTTGTACCTTACAACTTACAATACCACTTTCTAGTATTAAATATATAGTGCTACTCTATTGTGTTTGGGTACATATAAAGTTAAAATATGGCATTTTGATAATTTGTGTATCTGATGTGGTATCAATGGTCTCATAAATGATGACTTCTGTAATATGTTGAGCAAATAAAAATATTGGCTAAATGGTGGTCTCTTTTAGACAATACAGTGGATCCTGTAGAAACAGTTTTGTGATGTGAATGTTTGAAATAAGATTTTAAAGGAGCAATGCATCTCATGTATCTTAGAGAAGTGTCTATGCCTTCTGAAAGCTTAATTTGAATATATATATATATATATATATATCTTGGAAAAATCTCTACAAATCTTTAGCTGTCTTCTTATTCATTAGGCTGTTTTGCTGTGAGAGGTAGAAATCACCCTCTAGAAATCAGAAACATTTTGTGCAATCAAGTGTTCTTGGCATTTAAATATTAAGACAAAAAGGAGTATGTTTTATGGGAAAATTATGCTCATTCACGCAAGTTCAATTTAGATATTATTTCAACAAGATATAATGCTTATAATTGACAATGAAACTTCTGTGCAAATAGAAATGATCTGTGAAAAATATTTTACTGTAAAAGCTAAAATATATATTCAAAATGACTTTTTTTTTGGATGCAATCAGCAGAGGTTTATTGGGGAAAGTTGGCTAGCCAAGGTCAAAACTGCTCGTCCACACAGGAACAGATCAAAATAACTTTCTAAATATAAGTAACAAAAGGTAACAATTTGAAAAAAATCAGTCTGCAATGCAATCAGCATTTGCATACTTTCTTGCAATCATTGTGATATCCACTACTTTCATATTTTACAGAACATACAGTGCAATTTTTTATTAAACACTAATTATAATGTGTGCCAAGGACCTGCCTCAGCTTGGAGAGGAGTACTGAAGAATGAGTGTCTGAGATAGCAAAACAAACAATTCAAAGTCCAATCATGGGTTATAAGCTGATAGTTTATAGTCTACTTGAGATAGATTTCCAGATTGTTTTTTCTGTGTTCCGGTAAAGACAGCTTTTTCTCTCAGTTCTAAAATCTCTCTGGATAGCTCACATCTCTTTCAGACCAAAGCCCAGCCTCTTATTTACATAGTAACTCAGTAATCCACCCCAGTTTCCCTTTTGATTATCCCATGACCCCAGCCCCTTGATTCTTAGAAAGGGACAAAAGCATATTTTTTTTCTTTTACATCGCAAATGCATTTAGAGATCTACCTGCATTTGTTAAGCACAGACAATGAGCTAGATGGGTCAGACCCCAGTCTGAAATTAGTATTTCTATCACACCTATATGGGTCATAGTACAGCTGCCTCTATTTCTTTAGATCTATAAAGTTCTTAACATAATTTATATTGCTTTCTTATATTTTGTTTAGTTGATAAAGTATATATTTTTGAACTTATGTTTTTAAAGTTCTTTTCTACAGTTTTAAGGGATGTCCTGAATGTCTCAGCATTTAACATTTTGCTAAGATGTTAAATCACATCTCTCTCCTCCCAGATTCATGCTGTTTCTGATTATCATGGAGTCATTAACCTTGTCGGGTTCTTCAAAGGAGGAACATGAAAATATGTACATTATTATACAAACAAGCCTTATGCCCATAGGAAACATCAGTACTCGTAGAGGACCACACCCTGCTGGCTCTGTTCCAGGGTCAGGAACAATGACATGCCATCCCTACCATGCCCAAGCCAGGCTTGGGAAATGTGTTTTAATCAAGCGGATAATCTTTCAGTGTGGGGAAAAAGTGTTTTATTTATATAGTATCCTTGTGATCTTACTGTTCCCATGAAACATTTTGGCAAAGGTTCATGGGAAGACTGAGTAAAATTTAGAAGTATATTTAGCCATGATTAATAAGCAAAGTAGAATGGAAGACAAACATATTGATTCAAATAACAATTTTTTATAGAGATTATAACTACTTATTTTATGTGAAGATTGAAATATTTGTCATGTTATGTTAGCGCAAAAGCTACACTTTAAAAAGAGCTTCAGTTATGAATTCATCAAATACGATGATATAACTAATAGTTTATCACTTCATCACTGCATATTTTTGGCATGTTCAATAACGTCTAGGTGAAGGAAAAAGTGAATTAATTTTTAAACATTTTAGTTTTATGTGTAAGAAGGTTTTTTGGTTTTTTCTTTTTCTCTTTTTTTTGTCTACACATGTGTATGTGTAACACATGTGTGCCTTGTATCCTAAAAGGTGAGAAAAGAGGATATCAGACCCTCTAGATCTTTAGTGAGGAATGTCTGAAACCAACTGTGGGTCACTGGGAACCAAACTTGATGCCTGTGTAAGAGGTTAAAGTGCCCCCAACTGCTGAGGCAGCACCTCAAGTAAAGGCTTAAGTCAGCCACTGCACCCTGCATAAGATGACATAGATCCCCCTGATCAAAGGTGATGTTGTCAATGCCATAGATTCTTTATTAATTGACTTGGAATTCTGTTCTGCAAAACATATCTGTGAGTCAATAAATACTTTGTTGACTGAGCAATTTGTTGACTAATTAGTTAAATTTTGAGTGGATTACACAAGCATAATATACACTATGTTGCTAATAGAAACAAATATGTCATCTAAAAGCAGAAGTGAAGACTTTTAGAAGTGAAGACTTCTGCTTTGAGGAGTCTTCACTTCTAAAAGTTTTAGACTTCACATTATTTCACTATTGAATGGAACAATTAACAAATAAATTTATAAAAAAGAAAAAGAGCACTATTGTGCTCTTTAGTAAACAATCCGTATCATCTCTATAAGATTACTTAGCTAGGCTTTGTTAAATGCCTGTACCATATATGAGTCCTACAAAAATGCTTGAAAATAATTCTGAAGTTCATGTGCATTCTATTTATTACTTTGAATATGCAGTACATACAATTACTTTGAAAATGTAGTTCCTTCTTTAGTATTCCATAGAGAGCATTTTTCGAGTAATATTAATTAGTGACTAAGTTTGGATAGCTGAAAATAATACTTTATATTCCATTAAAATTTGATCCAGCAAATGAGAGTGCACTTGATGTCTGATTCTGCTCAATTTCACATGTTGAAAACAAACACATCTGGTTTGTAAATGTTTTCACTGTAGGGTTTTTAAGCAGCCAATGATCAACTCCTTGTAATGATGTCCTCCTGCATCACTAATGAAGTATTTTCACATTTCCTTGATATGTTGGCTGGATTTTATTTCTTTTGTTTAGTACTTTGTGATTTGAATTAAATTTTCCAATTGGACTGATTGTACTTCTTTGAGTTTAACTGTCTAGTGATAGCTTTAAGGGCACCTACTTGTAGGTCTAACACAAAAAAAGCTTATTCTTGGTATTATAATTTTAGGAGGTAAATTAATTTAAATTAATATTAATTAATAAATTAAGAAATTGGATGGGACTGGCTGAGTGTTTAAAGCATATAGTGTGCTTTTACAGGTACTCAGTCAGTACCCATGTCAGGTGGTTTTCAACATCCAATAATTCCAGCTTCAGAGGGGTCCAAAACCTCTGATCTTCCAAGGAACTTGCTTTCACATACCTTTACTCATACACATAATTTCAAAGGATAAAAGATAGTTTCAAATAATAAAAAGAAATTCATCTACAAAAATACATTATTTTGAGCATGTTACCCATCTTAAGAAAGTAAAGCATATATTTGACTTAAATAAATGATATTGTACCTAAAACTTGCATTCTGTGTTTTCTGTTTTTTGTTTTGTTTTGTTGTGCAAGTCAAGGCCAAAATGGTCCAAAATTTTGAGTAGTAATTCCTAATTTTTCCAGGAAGTCAATAATAATAGACATAATTGCATATTAATAATTGACTATATATACTAAAATATGTTCTGTTGTGGCACAGACCAATTGAGAGATAATGTATACCCTGTCCAACAGAGTTATCATGATATTTTATTCTTGAGTTTCAAAGGAAGGGATATGTATCACTTGCTCTCACGTTTTTCACAGATCCATTAAAACTTTGCACTTGTTCATAATATGTTTCCTCCAATTATAAAAGCACCATGCATTACAGAAAAGTTCCATAGTAAATGTTATTGTTTATTTAGAACTGCATCACATTCTAGTAGTCAGGAGTCAGAGAATCAATGTTCAGACCATTTTATAAGTATGTAAACAAAAGTCAACTTGAGACAGAAGGTCAGCTTTTAGTACATATGCCTTAATGATGGTTCTAGTACAAAAGAACCCTAAAATGTGTTTGAATTTAAAGAATCACTTAGATATCAACAAAATTATGGACCTAATAATGACAACCCATTATTTCATTTTCATTGAAATCTTAGATCTTACTAGATAAATATATCCTCAGAAATAATTTATGGGTAGTAAAACCACAAGCCATTGAGAAATATTATGGCACCAAGAAGATATCAAGTGTTGCCAGCACATGCTCTTTCTTTTCCAAACTCAATAAATAGTGCCGTTTTCCTTGTTCATTAAAAATTCACAGCACATAGAGTTTTCAGGGACTCTTAAGAAATTCAGAAGAAGGGAGTTTTAATGGTGTGCATATAGTAGTAGAAGTAGCTCTAAAACCATTGATGATGTTGGGAAGAGGCTAAAGTAAGAGCAGAATAAAAGTTTAATTTATTATTTCTACTTCTGTGGGCTCTGAAAAAAGGAGAACTCGAATAAAAGCTTTAAAAACAAGTACTGCATTTAATTGCTTTTGCAAAGAAAATCTTTCATGTTGATATCCATAAATATTAATGAGTTATAAGAATAGAAAAATAAGATAATGAGAATATTAGTCTTCATCTGAATAACAATACATAAAAACCAATTTGGAAACCAAGTTCTGGACCTGTTTGAGTAAATTTTGTCTTGCTAGCCTCCTACTAAAAACCATTATAGATGAGTATAGACCTTAAAAAATCTGCTTGAATATTTCATAATATAATCAAGGCAAGACAAGCTTCACTGAGTCAGAGGGGAGAAGATACTGCCATTCCCTCTGGTGAACTTTTTATGTCAGGCATTCTTTTAACAAATTGCCTTTAGATAAATTCATACATAAAGTAGAGACATTGCTAATAATACTTGCCCATAAAGAAATGTAGATTGTGCATATGCAAATTTCATTCAGATTGGAGATTTATAGTCAATTGTCAACTTGATAGAATCTAGGATCACCTTGGTAAAGGTCACTAGGCATGCGTGACACGTGTGAGAAGAGTTACCTTGATTATGTGAACTGAGGTGGAGAGATCTGCTTACAGTGTGTCACATGGTTCCATGACCAAGTGTCTGAACTATAATAATGGAGAAACAAAATAGTGAAGCATCCTAGAAATAATTCCTCTCCATTTCTCATTGTGAACCAACTGCTTGAAGATCTGGCTGCCTTAACTTCCCCATCATGTTGCACTCTACCCTGAAGTGTGAGTTAAAATAAATTCTTTATGTTGCCTTAGTCAGAGTGTTTTATCACATCAGCAGTAAAAGTGACTGAGACTGGCCTTTTTGAGTTCCACTAGCAATGCTGACAGATGAAGTCCTAAAACTGCTCAAGTTCACAGAAGTTAAAAAAAGGTAATCTTATATTTATAATTTTATATATTCCAATTAGAGTTTAATAACTTACAGATATACTTTAAAAAAAGAAAAAAACCTAACAAACCAACCAACCAAACAAACAAAAAAGAAGCCTCAGACAAATGCAGTAACTCTACCGCCTCCTGACCATTGATAAAAAAAATAAAGAGAAGAAAAAAATAATGCATCTTAGCCTTTCACTTTAACAAAGAAGCAATGAAGATTACCGTATATATCAACCAAATAAATGAAATGGATTCTATACCATAATTAAATTGGAATTATTCCAGGAGTTCATTTCTGTTTTAACAATGAAAGTCAATATTTTACTTATAAAATAAGTAACACATCTATCAGTAATATGCAAAGGCAAACTAAGACAATCTCATGACAAATTAAATCAGGGATTTAATTTAGCTATGATTAAGTCTTCTGGAAAAATAAGAATAAAATTAACCTTTATAAATCTGGTAATGTACAACTATAAAAAAGTGAAAAACTAAACTTCGGTTGATAAAACCTGTAAATTTTACCCCTGAGACCAATGACATTTCCTGCAGAGTTACAAATGTGTTTGTAAAGGACACTGACTCAATTGGGTAGGTTTATGAGAACCAACTTATGACCCAATTAATATGATATCCAAAATGCATCTCAAGATGTATCACAAGCAGAAAGGTAAAGTATAAATCAATAAAACTTTTAGCAGATAATATAGTGAGAATATCATTTGAAATTTGACACAGACATCATTTTTCTGGAAAAAGAGAAATAATGCACTCTAAACAATGAAATTGCTAGTAAATTGGACATAAAAATGTCTTTAGTCATCACAAAACATATTGAAAGTTTAGGGCCAAGATCTAATATTTGATATGTACTGTCAATATAAATAGACATTAAGGGAAAAAGGGACAGTTTATTGAAAATGTATAAAAGATTTAGACAAGGACTTATAAAGGATACTCTAAATGATTCTTCATGAAAATCTATTTTCATTTATCAATTTTATAATGAGATTCATTTATATCACCAGAATATCTACTATATATTATATACTATATATTATAAAAGCCAAAACAATCAAGATTTTGACATTAAAGTCTCATGCATTTGAAGTTAAACACTTTTGGTGATCCAAATATTCCATACCTAAAAAAAACACTGACATTCATTCATCAACAGACATCCATGATTTGGGTTGTTGATGTCTAACTTCTTTGGTTCTTTGTAAATTTTGTATATTAGCCCTCTGTCAGATGTAGTGTTGGTGAAGATCTTTTCCTAATATTTTGGCTGCCAATTTGTCCTGCTGACAGTATTCTTTGTCTATAACCCAACTAAAAAGTGGTACTGAATTAAACTGAGAGTTTTCAACAGAGGAATCTCAGATGGCCAAGAATCACTTTAAAAAATGTTCAAAGTCCTTGGTCACCAGGAAAATGTAGCTCAAAACAATTATGAACTCCCATCTTACACCCTCCCATAATGGCTAAGATAAAAAACTCAAAAGATAGCACACTCTGACAAGGATGTGGAGCAAGGGGAACACTCCTCCATTGCTGGTAGCAGTCACACTTATACAACCACTTTGAAAATCAATGTGGTGTTTTCTCAGAAAATTGGGAATAGTTCTACTTCACAATCTAGCTATACCACTCCTTGACATATACCCAAAGGATGCTTCAACTTCTCAAAAAGACACTTGGTCAAGTATGTTCATAGCAGCCTTATTTGTAATAGCCAGAAACTGGAAACAACATAGGTGTCTCTTAATTGAAGAATTGATAAAAGAAAATACAGTATATCTATACCATGGGATACTATTCAATTTAAAAACCAAGACATCATGAATTTTCAGTCAAATGGATGGAACTTGAGAATATCACCATGGGTAACTCAGTCTCAAAAGGACATGCATGGTTTGTACTCACTTATACATGGATATTAGCTATAAAATACAGGTACCATGTTACACTCCACAGATCCAAAGAAGCTAAACAAGAAGGAAGGCCCAAGCAAAGAAGCTTGGATCTCACTTAGTAGGGGGAATAAAGTAGTCATAAGGGGTAGATGGAGGGAGGGTGGGGCTATAGGGTAGGGAATGGGTACTCAGGATCAGGTGTTGGGGAGGACAGAAGAGATGGCAAGATGGCCATGAAAATGAGTGGAAATCTGCAGCTGACAGGGATGAGGAGAAGGGGGCATCTCAACGATTAGACAGAGATCTCGGGTAAGGGATGTGTTCAAGAATCAATGGGGGTGACCTTGGTTGTGAATCACTACATTGTGTGTATGGAACCAGACTGGAACCCCAGAGGAGTAATAGAAACACCAACTTACCCACAAAATTTTCAACCCAAAATTTATCCTGTATACAAGAAATGCAGGGATGAGGGATCTAGCAGAGAATGGGGGAATGGCCAACCAATAACCGGCCCAACTTGAGACCCATCCCATAGGCAAGCACCAATCTCTAGTATTATTACTGATATACTCTGTCATGCTTGAAGACAGGAGCATGTTGTCCTCTGAGAGGATCTACCTAGCAGACAGATACAGGCACCCACAGCTAAACAGTGGATGTGGTTTGGGGACTCTTATGGAAGAATAGGAGGAAGGATCGTAGAGACTGAAGGGGATAGGAACTCCACAGGAAGACCAACAGAGTCAACTAACCTAAACCCTTGGGGCCTTGGTACTTTCAGTGTCTGAACTACCAGCCAAAGAACATATATGGGCTGGACCTAGGCCTCTGTGCTCATAAGTAGCAGATGTGCAGCTTGACCTTCATGGGGTCCTGAACAACTGGAATGGGGCTATCACAGAAGCTGTTGGTATATGGGGTATGTTCTACTGTATAGTATGCCTTGTCGGGCCTCAGTGGGAGAGGAAGTACATTGCCTCACAAAGACATGAAGCGTCAGGATGTGGGGAGATACCCAGGGAGACCCATATCTGTTAAGTGGAGAAGAAGAGGACAATGGGGGAAGGATTGTGAGAAAAAGATAGTGAGCAAGGTTTAAAAGAAAAAAGAAAATTAAATAAAAAGACATCCATGAGAATGATATATATTTAATTTATGAAATAATGTTATCCCAAATTATAGGTTATCAACTCACTTTTCACAAATTATCACATTAATATTATTTGTAAATCTATATATCTATTTATCATCTATCTATTAACTATCATTATGTATCTGTTTTCTCTCAATTTGATATATCATTTATCTTTATGTGTGATGCAATGAGTCTATGATGAATTTTTCCATTTCTGCTGAAAATGGAACAAATTAACATAAACTGTGAGTAAATAAATATGCTTAGAAACTAGAGACAACTTTCATTGTCATGCCAGTGGGATCTCAAATTGAACAGAAGGGAAATTATAGATGTTCCTATTTGCTTTAGTTGCAAAATGCCTAAATGTTATATACTTTAAGATAGAAAAACTGTTCAATTTACTAAAAAATTATCGACTTCTGTGTTTTCAGCATAGTTTTTCTATTTAAAAACTCTGTAACGGCACAGTGCTTCCCAGTTATCAAACATGACTCTCCAGCATGACTCCATTCTTCAAGTATCTGAATTTAGAAAAACAAATCGGAAATTTTTAGACAATTTGAGAAAATTCCAGAGTCAGTAAAATTACAGTGACATTTTCAATGTTTGTCATTAACTTCATAGAATATTTCTTTAAATGCACTAAACCCTGACAGCTTCACATTGACATGTTGTACCTATAATAAAGGATTATAAAGTCCTCTTATCAAAACCAGATCCTGAGTAAATGATTGTCTGGGTGGGTACAATGCTCACTGAAAGCATTTTTCATGTTGGCATCTACATAGCCCTTAGGATAGTCCATTATTATATGGATTATTCTGAGAAAAAGTTGATTTTTTCAAATTATGTCCTTTCCAAAATATCTTTTTGTTGTGTTTTTAAAAAATTATTCTTTAATCTTTTTTTTAACAGTCCAGACTTTATTCACCTTCACCTCCATCCTCTAACTGTTCCACATCCCACACCTCTGTCCCTGTCTCCAAGAGGATGTCCTGCTCCCCACTCCACCTGATCTCCCAACTACCTGGAACTCCAAGTCTCTCAAGGGTTAGGTGCATCTTCTCTGACTGAATCCACAGCCAGAAGTTCTCTGCTGTATATGTGTGGTGGGCCTCATATTGTACTGCCTGGTTGGTGGCTCAGTGTCTGAGAGATCCCAGGGGTTCAAGTTAGTTGAGACTTGAAGACCAGCAGTCTTCAAAATATCTTAACACAACATTTTAATACCCCATTTTACTCTGTGATGAAGACCTAAGCAGGAGGTACTTACTGCTGAGGGTATGTGAAATAGAAAAAAGTGGCTAATTTCTGTTTATTATAAAGAGGAATGCCTGAGTTCATCAAAAGAGACAAAAGTGAGAGACAATAGCACCAGACACTTAGACATATACACAGATTCTCGGAAGTGGTTCAAAAATAAATTTTAAAAATGGATTTTGTTAACCTACTGTAATAAACACCTCCATATGCTTTGTTCCCCTAATTGGATAATTAAGAAATTATGATCTATGCTACTTTTTCTTAGCCAAGGTTAGTTATTAAGTTAGTGTGTAGCTTAAATGCCCTATGGTGAAACCTTCTGTTGTTACTTTATGAAATAATCAATCATTTTGCCAAACTGCCTCTCTTGTATTTGTCAAATGTGAGAAGCTTCACACTTAAAGCAGAAATTTATAAATATTAATCTCTGAGAATAAGTGACTGAGTGTGCTCTGCCCTCAGTTTCCCTGTCCTGATCATGAAATTCTCATGAAGTAGCTCAGGGTACTTCATGGAAGCGAGAGGAATGGGGAAAGGAGATGGCATCTGAAGTGTAAATAAAATATCCAATAAAAAAAGGAAAAAAATAAAGAAAGAAAGAACGGAAGAACTTAGGCTTATAGGAAAGTTACAGAATGCTGATTTGGGGACATGGCCTGGCAGTAGCACATTCCTTCACAGAAATGATGGTCATCTGCAAGGCCTTACATAAGATCTAGGAGGCACTCAAAATTCTATCATAGAGGATGGAAACTGATCAAAAGGCCCCTGCCTTACTTGAGGAGCTATTGGCATGTGTGGTGACTAGGGACACAATAGTCACTTTTCTTGGGCATTACGCTCACTGGCAGGCTGTCCATTCTTCAATGGCCAGATAACATAAACTGGACACAGAAAACTGGGAGGGGAACATGTTGATAGATATTGGGGCAATGAAAGGGTGGAAAGAGGACTCCTGGCGGATTTGATCAAATTACACAGTGCTCACATCTGACGTTCTCAAAGAATCAATACAAATGTATCTTTTAAAAGACAAAGTAACACTTAGAAGACGATGATAGACAACAGTCATCAGATCAGGCATGGACATCACCATAAAGTCATCTGCTCTCTGCATTATGAGTAGGTGTGGTCTTCTGTTATGTCCAGATTTGCAAGTAGAAATTTCTTTGATGAGTGGTTGTACTGGCTGGTTTTGTGTGCCAACTTGAAACAGGCTGGAGTTATCACAGTGAAAGTAGCCCCCTTTGAGGAAATGCCTCCATGAGATCCAGCTGTAAGGCATTTTCTCAATTAGTGATCAAGGGGGGAGGGCCCATTGTGGGTGGTGCCATCCCTGGGCTGGTAGTCTTGGGTTCTATAAGAAAGCAAGCTGAGCAAGGCAAGGGAAGCAAGCCGGTAAGTAACATCCCTCCATGGCCTCTGCATCAGCTCCTGCTTCCTGACCTGCTTGAGTTCCAGTCCTGACTTTCTTTGGAAATGAACAGCAATGGGGAAGTGTAAGCTGAATAAACCCTTTGCTCCCAAACTTGCTTCTTGGTCATGATGTTTGTGTAGGAATAGAAACCCTGACATAGACAGTGGTGAATCCTGTACTTACCTGTGGGTATAACAATGTACATGTAGAATGCAGTTATGTATTTAAAGAAATAGAGGCAGTCAATTTGAAAGAGAGCAAAGTAGGAAATTAAAGCATTAACTAAAATTTAATTGATTGATGAAACTTGAGACCATCATTTCCTTCTTAATGCATGTTCTCTTACTGTAAAATTAATGTACATCTATATGTTTGGATTTTTAAAATATTTTCTAAGTACTCTTATTTTTACTATAACCATTAGATTTTTCTTTATGAAACAAAATATTTCAGTTTATAACCAATTTATATATTTGTATGGATATGCATTTTTAATCATCACACATTTCCGTACTATTTTAGTTTTTCAAATGAAAATTTGGGTACTTCTTTCCAACACACACACAAATGTGTACAAATCTCTATCAATAAGAAAAGAAGTAATTTTGATTCTGATAGTTTCTGACTGCCTAATTTACAATGATACTATGAGAGGGAAGAATTTTGTTATTTGTAAGGCTGAATTCAACATAAACATATCCTTTCATACTTCATGCTTGGATGTTTTTTACTTTTTTTAAAAAATAAGCCTAACCTTTTCAAAGATTTGTTTTTCCCATGTATAATTGTCAACCTTTGGTATACCTTTCTGTTTTTATTCTGCATGGACGTGGACATTCCCAGCAGCTAAATTGCCAGTATAGTTACAGTGTTGTGAACAAAAATTCAGGCATTGACTTCTAGAAAAGGGATATTTCAGAAAGTAATCCTTTGCTCCCATTTGTGTTAACACTGCCCTTTTCCTTTTGCTACCTTTAATGAGACATCTACTAACTATGGTGAGACTGATCCCAAGAAAGAATGAAAAGTATTTATATCAAGATGTAACCACCATAAGATTATTTCTCCTGTTTTTTTTTTTATTAAAAAAATCCTTTGTTCTTCATAATCATCGCACTGCAGCAAACATTTATTCTCATTTTCATTTGCTCACTTTTCAGCAATATAAAACTAAATAGTTACATTTTCATTTTTTTTTCAGAGACCAAATATGGTCTTTGGCTCAGGCAAATTCTCATCTTTGCTGATGCAAAGAAGGGATTCATTACATCCTTGGCCCTATATTTGTCCTCTGCTTTTCCATATCTCATGTTGTCTTTCTGTTACACAAGATCAAGAGGGATGCCTTCAGTAAACATGTTATGAGATCATTCTTTAGATTTAACCTATTGGTTACTTATCTCCAGCTACTACAGAATCATTTTCTACAGAAGCATACTCACATGGACAAAGTGTGAAAAAAAAATCTATTAGGTTTTCCGAAGTTTACTTATAAATTTTTTTAAACACTTCAATAAAACAAAAAACAAAAAACCCAAGTCTTTAGCATTTCTCAACAAATACTTTTTTGATCATTTACAATAATATATTCATGAAACAAGCAATGCTAGGAAGGTTAATCACTTCAAAAGTCTAATTTAAGATGCAATTATGCATCATTCACTTGGCTTCACTGGGGACTTGAGAATTCCACCTCGAGTGGGTGTAAGTCACAGCACTTTATTTCCTGTTTAATTTACTTATTTTACACCTCAATTTTTTTTATCTAAAGTAATTTATTTTATTTAGTCACTTCAAGAAAATGCTGTTTTCCTTTTTATAAAGATTCGTGGAAATTCAATTACTTACAGTTTTAGGCACTGTTGGAGACTGAGTCTAGACCTTGCATCCTTGCATACTGTAGACAGGCTCTTCACCACTCTATCATTGTGCAATCTTACCGGCTGTTCTAGATTCTTTATCAAAGGTTAAATAAATGTCATTCATTCTCTGCCAACACACACACACACACACACACACACACACACACACACACACACATATATATAATATACTGATACTTCATATACTGATAGCTAAAGTTTTCTATCTGTATGACATGCTGGCTATACACTGATCAGAGGATTCCTTCTTAGGATTCCTCCATTAAAGTTAGAATAATTACCAAATTTTAGAAAATAGTCTATTTGTTTGGAAGGGGACAAATCTGCACAAGTGATCCAGGACATAACTTCAACTATTATTAAATTTCCTAGAAATAGTCAGGGCTTCCTAGTATTTAAATATCTATCTATTAATGTTTGCCTTGTGAATAAAGAATCCAATCATTTTATCATTTATATGCTTCATACACAGCAAATATATTTATTTTAACAAAGAATTAACTGAAATAAAAAGCAAAATATTCCAGCTTTCTAAATGTTTTAAATCAATGACTAAATGTATGCTTGAAAGGCAAATACTTCATTAAAATCTATACACTTTCTTGCTTGTTCCTAAGCCCAATGACCTTAGTTTGGAGCCTGAGACTCATGTGGTAGAAGAAGAGAACAGACTTTAGTGAGTTCAAGTTGTCCTCCTACTTTCATATATGTAATGTCACTCATACACATGCCTATGTGTACACACATAAATAAGTAAATAAATAGTAAATACATGTTGCACAATTTAATAACTGAAATTTTATAGAATAAATTTACAGGGATAGAGAGTTGGATCAGCAGTTAAGAACATTTGTTCTTCGTTCTGAGGACAGGGTACCAGCACAACATCTTTAACTCCAGTTCTTGGGTCTCCTGAACATATTTCTGGTCTTTGTAAGTACTAGACATATACATGGTGCATGTATATACAAGCACCCAAATCCTCATATGCATGCAATGATATGTTTAGGCTTAATTAACTATTCTCCCAAAATATTTAATCAACTCTGATAAATGATTTTTTTGTGAATCATACATAAATTATATTACACCTCACAAAGCAGCAAGATTTTCTGTAAGTTGCTAATATATAAATATTTTCTCTTGGTGTGATTTGATCTTTGGTTTTTACGAAAATTATTGAAATGACACCTTTGAATAGATAAGCTTTCCTAAAACAGAACATAGCACAAACTATAAACCAAGATTTACTTACTTAGTGAGTCACAAAAAAAAAAAAAAAAAATCACTGTGATGAATCCTCACGAGTGAAAGACAACTAAAATTTGAAAGTGACATTATTTTTAGAAACAGTGATTCTAATGGCCAGATCTCAATTATTTAGGCGGTAGATTAAAAGATTGATAAACAGTTCATAGATTAAATAACAATGAAACATGCTAGAGTTTCGACATTGCCATCTCAGACATTTACAACATGAATCCACAGAAATATGTACATAGAAATAAAAAGAATGGTTGCTTCACACATACTCTTTCTCAGGGCTTCAGAACTTCTCTGGCTTTCACCCAGGGCATCTTTTGACAGTGCAAAAGTCGGTTCAGTGACAGCTTGTCAGTTGTGGTCTTTTGTGCTTTCTTTCCTGGTGTTTCACGTTGGACAGTTTGCAGCCAGGTTGAAGAATGACTTGTGTTTGAGTTAGAGAAGCTCCCTGAAAAACATGGACCCTAGGGAATTACTGTGGGAATCAAACAATTACAAGTCAGGAGAGGAATAGCAAGAGATCAAACAGATCAGTATGACAGTTGTCAGGTGATGAACTTCTGAAAGAATGTCAGGGCAGGAGGGCTGGGAATTCTTCTCTGCATGATAGGTAGACTCAGCTATCCCAGTTCTACCATGTTACAGCAAACACAAATAATGCTCTGATGATAGTTCTGTCAGGTCATTAGGAACACACTGTTAGTAAGACCTTATTCAGAAAATTTCCAAATTTTTGGAAATAAATCCTTAAACGAGTAATAACCAGAGTAGCTCTACAATTTTTGAATAAAAATAACAGAAAAGAGCTTTATTTTTACATTAGTTTCCGTATTGGAAAAGCCAACTTACAGTTATTCTTTTTAGTTTGAAGAAGACCTTCAAGAGATAGTGAATAGAAATCTATAATAATCACACTTCACAAAGACATTGACATACCTTTAAGATCTAGCCTCAAACCCAAGAGGTATTTTGAAATGTAACTTTTAGGTATTATGTTACAATGTCTTTGCACAATAGCTATTTTGGAAGTAATTTTTATTAATGAATTTACAAAAAAAAAATCTAACGCAGAACCTGAGAAATTTTTGTGCTTTTTTTTTTTTTCTTGAAAATAGCTTCATTTTCATGTAATATATTTTGATCATGATTTCTCCTCTGTCCCTTTTTTTTTTCAGGAAAAACAAAACAACTCACTGGAAAAAAGAAACATATATCTAAAAAACAAAGAAAAATAATGAGACTTTCTTGTGAGATATGTATATATCATAAGAAGGCAAAATCAGAAAATATAGTATACAATTAATAGACCAGTAAAATAAAAAGAGCCAAACAAAGCCAAATGACACACACACAATCTCCAAAAGCACCATTGGGTTTGTTTTGTCTTGGTCTTTGCATAGTGTGGAGGTAGAAAAATTATTTTTATTTTTTTCATTAGTTAATATATTTATTCACTTTACATCTGATCATTGTCTGGTTCTCCTGGTCTCCCCTCACAAAGTCCCTCTTTTCATCTCTCATTTTCCTCTGAAGGGTTGGAGGCCCCTTCTGGGTATCCCCTGACTCTGGTATATCATGTTTCTACAGGGCTAGGTGCATCATCTTTCACTTCGGCCAGACAAGGGAGCCACACAATTCTTTATAGACTTTGAAAGACCAGTTCTCAACTTCACATGGAAAAACAGAAAATCCAAAATAACTAAGACCATCCTGTACAATAAAAGAGCTGGAGGTGTCATGATCCTTGTTTTCAAGTACTACAGAGCAATAGTGATAAAAACTGTATGGTATTGGTATATAAACAGACAGGGTGATCAATGGAATTGAATTGGAGACCCAGAAATAAACTTATACATGTGATTTTTGACAAAAAAGCCAAAAGCAAATAATGGAAAAAAAAAACATTTTCAACAAATGGTGCTGGTGTAAGTGGGATATGTGCATGTAGAAGAATGCAAATAGATCCATATTTGTCGCCCGGCACAAAATGCAAGTCCAGGTGGGTCAAGGACCTCAACATAAAACTGTATGCACTAAATCTCATAGAAGAGAAAGTGGAAATATTCTTGAACTCATTGTTACAGAAAACAATTTTCTTTTCTTGTTTTTTATTACCTAGAGAAATTTAATAGCTCAAAATTAACAAAGACAAGAAACTACATATCAAAATGCAGTTTCAGATGGGAGATAACATAAATTAACAATACATATTTTCTTTTTTAATTTAAAAATTTATTATTTATTTTTACATTTTATTTTTAGTGGATATTTTATTTACATTTTTGGTGTTATCCTCTTTCTCCATTTCCCCCTCATCCTGAAACCCACTATCCCATACCCCCTCTTCCTGCTTCTATGAGAATGTGCCCTCACCCACCCACCTACTCCTTCCTCCCCACCCTCGAATTTCCCCACACTGGGGCATCCAGCCTTCACTGGACCAAGGACTTCCTCTCCCACCTTTGCCAGACAAGGCCATCCTCCCCTAAATACAGCTGGAGCCATGGATCCCTCCTTATATGCTCTCAGGCTGGTGGTTTAGGCACTGGGAGCTCTAGTTGGTTGATTGTTGCTTTTCCATCGGGCTACCAACCCCTTCAGCTCCTTCAGACTTCTCTCTAACTCCTCCATGGCCCTTGATCAGTTCAATGATTAGCTGTGAGCATCTGCCTCTGTATATGTCAGGCTCTGGTAGACCTTTAAGGAGACAGCTATATCAGGCTTCTGTCAGCATGCACTTCCTGGCATCCACATCTGCCTTTGGTGACTGTGCATGGGATTGATACCCAGGTGGAGCAGTCTCAGGACAGCCCCTCCTTCAGTTTCTGTCCTGTACTTTGTCTCCATATTTGCTCCCGTGAGTATTTTATTACTCAAGAAGGACTGAAGCACCCACACTTTGGTCTCCTTTCATGAGCTTCATGTGGTCTGTGAGTTGTATCTTGGATATTGCAAGCTTTTGGACAAATATTCAGTTATCAGTGAGTGCATACCATGTATGTTCTTTTGTGATTGGGGTAAACAGTTTTCTCAGCAGAACACCAATGGCTCAGGTACTAAGATCAACAATAACAAATGGGACCTCATGAAACTGACAAGGTTCTTAAAGCCAATGGATGTGGATTATTGACAACCAGAGAAGTGTCAGGCATGGGAACTCTGCTGGAGTGGGCCTTACATCCAGTCAGAGAGTAGTTTTATAATTTAAACAAATAGATGAAACTTTTTTTAACTATGAGTAAGCTTTTCTAAGGTTTTATTGACTCAACAATTTTTTTTCATCCCTCATTCTATTATTCAAGTGCACAAAGAAATACAATGTATGTAGGGGAAAGGTTACAAAATGATCATATTACAATTGTTCTAGTGATTTCTAACGACTTGTCCAGAAAGCAATCTCTTTAGTGTTTCTTAGGCATATTCCATTCTAGAAAGAAATGTAATAATACCAAGCACTGAAACTAGGTTGATTACATGAGGAATTATCATTCATACACAGTGAAGTCCCTTTGTCAGAGGGCATACTATCTGCATTAGTACCTTTTCTCATTCCTATGACAAAATGGCTGACAAAGGGGCAATTTAAGGAGCTGGACAGACAGCTCAGCAGATAAGCTTGTATACTGCCTTTTTGGAGGTCACAAATTCATGTCTCTGCACCTACATTGCATAGTTTATTTCTATTTATAGCTCCAGATCCAGATTACTCACCACTCCCTTTGGGTTTCCATGGACAGTCTACTCACATACACAAACCCACATATAGATAGACACACCTCTAAATAATTAAATGACTGTCAATTTTCTTTTAAAGGAAACAATTTTAGAATGGTTAATTTTAGCTCACAGTTCAAGCATAGTTCAAGTGGATATAATCCACCATGGTAGGTAAGGCGTGGTAGCTGAAATGGGAGATGGTTGGTTATATTGCATCAATAATCAGGAAGCAGATATAGGACAGTTATCGAAGTTCAAAGTCCACGACTTCCTTCAGCAAGACTCTGTTTCCTGGATGTTATCCTGCAACTAATTTACAACAGAAGCATATGAGGCATTTTCTATCCAAATCATACCATCTAAAATTTTATCACAATTATTAATGACTATCACTTTATAATTAATTTTGACTAGCTTAAGGCAATTTATGTGAAAGTTTATAGCTCCTTTTCATTCTATAAGACATTGTAAATATAATTAACAGTTAAAGCTCCACAATCAGTTGGCCTCTTCTTCCTAGTCACTAACTCTCAACAACTTAGTAAGTAGTCTCTGAGCAGTAAATGTATGCCTGGAGACAGAGCAGTGTACAAATGGGAAAAAATATGGTCTTAATAGAATTTGTAGTCTTTTGGAAGCAAAGAGACAGAGAACATGCAAATATTATACAACACACATCCATGGCTGTTATCAGTGCTTAGGCTGAGGAAAATAAAGAATGATGTCAGATGGGGTTGCAGTTTTCATTAATATTAGGAGAGAAGGTTACTATAGTAGTGCGATTTTTAAGCTTTGTAGGAGGTATCTTATCCCTAAGTCAGATTGCTACAGGTAAGTGAAAGATGAGAATATTGGTCCTGGTGGAAGAATGAAGGGGATGAGGGAGTAGCAGCAGAACATGCAAGCAGCAGCTTTGCTCTATAACATGGGTGCATCTAGAAACCATATACCCAAAGCCAAGCTTAGTTCGGCTTCTCCTGATAAAATGCTAAGCCAGAGCCTGATAGCATGATAATCTTTATATCAATAATATCCTGCTATATGTTCAATGAAACAATTTTTTTTAATCATACTTAACTTTTATATAATGTCTCTTGACCTTAATGGAGTGGGTATTCCCCATCCTTGAACAAAAGTAGTATCTCCAGAGATAGAGATCTTGTTCAATGGTTAACACTGCTTGTTGTTCTTGCAACAAACCAGAATCCAGTTCCCTATACCCCACATCTGGTGGTTCACAGCTGCCTACAATTCCATTGCCAGGGATTCTGATACCAACTTCTGGCCTCTGCTGGCACTCACATGCCCATTCGTATTTAAACACATAGACACCTGAACATAAAAAAAAAACAAAACAAAACAAAAAAACAAAACAAAAAAAAACCAAAAAAAACCTAGATTTTTGTAAATTGTTAGATACAATGATTAAAGTAGAGCTGAAAATGCCAAAGATATATATATATATATATATATATATATATATATATATATATATATATATATATATATATATTTAACACGGTAAAGCACATTAAAAGTGTGAATTGTATCAAATAAGATTGTGTCGAAGTACAAGCAGGTTTGGCACATGGATTATGGATGTACTTTTGCAGATAAGGAGCTTCAGGTGCTGTTCGTAATCCAAGCACAGGTGTGCTGAGCCCCAGTAGCCATTCGCTTTCTGAGTGTCATGGAAGACTCTCAGCTGGGATTTCATCTCTAGGAGTCTTCAGTATATAGGTGGCAGTTGGACCTAGGAGAGTAGATCTCATCAATCGGATGCAGTGGGGAGAATAAAACAGAGCTAAAGATAGAACGCCAACCTAAGTTCACATTTTTTGAAATCAGACAAAGGAGGAAAGCAAGCTCTGCTTCCAGAGTTCCCAAGAAAGATGATGAATTGGAAACACTATATTTGGAAAAGAGCCTGCAATCAATTACAGTTATTTTCTCACCATCTGTGTTATGTTGTTTTGGGTTCCCCATAGATAAGAAATTCAATGATGCCCAAGTCCTGTACAGAAAATGACATGTAACCTGTGATTATATTTTGAGCCACCCCAAACTACATTTAATACAAAGTGCAGTGTGAATGCTCTGTGAAAAGTTTACTAAGACTGATGACAGGGAAAAATATTCCTCATGCTGTATGTATAAAAGCATGATTTTTGTTGTTGCTGCTATTCAATCATAGCTGAATGCCCAGAACACAATAATAAAGAATGCTGAGAAGAGACATTTGGCTAGATTCTACAATCAGAAACTCTCATGGTTTACGATATAGACTTCATTCTTTGGCAGGAATATAACTAAGAATTAGAATAATGTTCACCAAAATGCTTTCACTGCATATTATATTTTAGTAAGATAAAGCCACATAAATATAGTACTTGAATGTACACAGGTAACATAAAATATTCATAAATTCAACTGACACTCCTTAAAGCAATAGATTAGATATGAATAAAATACTCAAAATGAATAAAATTTCTGAAATGAAAAATTTTATGTTTATTTAAGTTTCAAGAATATAAATCAAATTTCACTCAAAGTCAGTAGAGAGATGTTTTTCTACAAATTAATCTAGAATTTTATCTGGTGAATGGAAATATGTATGGATCTGTGTATAGTACATATGTCTATGTGTATGTTATATACACACACCATATTAGTTTGAATAAATGTATTAGCATTTTATGTCTGTAAATATTGTGCAAACATTATTTGTAGGTATATGTAGGTATGCATCAGACAACTATAGATACATACCACTGAAATTGAATTGATTTTTAAAAATGGTTATTATGGAACCTTTAAAGATGTTATTGGTGTGGATCCAGAATTGATTATGACATTGGTGTATGTGTTGTGTGTCAGCAATGTGTTGTTTGTACCATATAAAAGTTGAAGATTATTTTGTCTTGATAAAGTCTTATTTGATGGCAGATGCTACAAGTGGTGAACACTGTACCCTTCCTTCCACGATGAGCTTCTTCAACTGAACAACAGAAGATCTGCATCAGTGAACAGTGGGAAAGGGCAAGAAGTTGATATTTTCAGGACACACATCATATTTCTGAAACGAGTATTATTTGCTTTTTAATTACAGAACAAATATAAAAGATACTTGGCTGTATGCACTTCTTTTAAAAATACCAGTCTAGAGAGTCATGCTTGGCCAAACTTTTTGGAGAGAATTCAAGAATCAAGGAGATTGAGTGTAGAGGTTTTTTAATTACAGTTTTAAAAATATATATTTATCATTAATTTCCCTTTATGCAAATCTCTATACTTTGAACACATCTATAAGATTCTATAGCAATCTTCTCATCCACGAATCACACTCAGTCATCTAATGTTGCAAGATTTACTAGGAGTAATTAAATTATGGATAAATATCTGAGAGCTACATGGCTCTGTTATGAATTATTGAAAGAAAAACAAAAACACACTAAGAACCAAAATGGGAATATATAATTAGCAAATCACTATCATATTGGGAAAAGATAGATGCCTTTTTCCTTGATATTGATGTGAGCTAAGAGAAGGACAAATACAAAGTTTGAATTTAGGGAGGGATTGATGAGCAACCTGTTAAAGATGTTATTCTCCAAGAGTAACTAGGAAATCGCCCAGGGAAAGAAAATGTTTACCATTCGTTAAAAGAACAAGGATGTGACTGTGAGTACAAGGCTTAAACGGTGCATGACTTACGAAACTGAGTTTCATCTTACAAGTACCATTTCTAAAATGCTTCATCTTATTTTGTGTGTTTTCCTGTAGAGCAAAATAATAAAGACAGTTATTTTATCAAATACATTATAAGTCAGACATTGTCTGTGTCTCCATGAATTTAAGAATTACTACATACAAGTTTATTGTCTCTACATTTTCTGTTAAAAAGAATAAACTCATTTTATAGACCATGTTTGGTTCAAAGGAAAAGAAAGCAGAGCATGGAGTTTGTGTGTACTTTTTCAGACTCATGCCAGGTTGGTGAGCCATCAATTTCTGTTTTCAAGCTGGTGTATTTGTCACTACAAATACATATTGATATGTCAACACCCTCTAAAGTTCACAGTTTATATTACTCTTCACTCATTAATTTGTGCAATCTGTAGTCTTGGATGCATCTATAATATTGTTTCTCCACTGTTATATTAACTGGTTTTAATATTCTAAATACTTAAGTTTTACTATTATCTATCTCTACAACAACTAATTCTTTTTAATATTTCTTTTGTTCCTTGAGACTGTTATATATGAATAAAATATGTTTGGTCAAATATGTCTTCCAGTCGTTCCCATCAAGCTCATCTTTCTTTTTTTATACCATCGATTCTGGTTAGTGCTGTTAGTATTTGTGTGGATTTAGTGCCATTCATTGAAGCATGGGGAATCTACCTTGGGACACCTGCACTGACACCACTCATTTTTCTTTTTTTTCTCTTCCCCTTCCTCTTCCCCTTCCCCTTCCCCTTCCCCTTCCCCTTCCCTCCCTGCCTACCTTCTTTCCTTCCTTCCCTCCTTCCCTCCTCCTTCTCCCTCCTTATCATTTCCAAAGTTTTGCTCTGTCAAGAATGTTATATTATTGGACTCATACAATATATGCATCTTTCACATGGGAATCTTTCACTTAATATACTTGGCCATCCATTGCTTTTAACACTAAAACCCATCTCCTCTGGTATAATACTGCTAATTTATAGATTAATCTAAAGAAGAACAAAGGAACTTCTGCCAGCTTTAGACGATATGAGTATTAGACAAGCTCTTTTGTAAATACATTTTAAGGTCATTTGTGAGAATAGTAAGAAGCATGACTACTATACCACATGGTAAGATTGTGTTCACCTTTGTGTAAAATACCACAGTGTCATTCAAAGGAACTATACACTTTTGTATTTAGACCAATATGAAAGAAAGGTTATGTTCTTCTACATCCCAGCCAGTACTTGGTGGTTTGAGTAGTTTATTTTCGACAATCCTACAGTTGTATAGCATTTATTCGCATATGTTTTAATATGAAATTATTTAATAATATATAATGTTTTTCAATTCATACACTTACTTACATTTGTATATGATCTATTTATTTTTTATCTGTTTGGAAAAAGGGAATTGGATCTCTAGATCATCATTCTTAGTCTTAGTTTTAAATACTGATTTACTATTATACTCGGCTTATCGACCTCCTTTGGTGAAATGTCTATTTGGGTCTTTTTCCTATTTTCATTTTTAGATTTTTGCTTTTGCATGTTATTATTGTATAGTTTCATTGTTGTTTATAATTTGGAAGCAGATGCCTTCTCATATATCTTTTGCAAATATTCACCTCATCTGTGACTCTTCATTTCCTTCAGAGTCAAGAGTAGCAGGGGTTTGGTTTTAGTGAAGTCTTATTAACATGTGTTTTTTGTTTTGTTGTTTTTTTGTTTGTTTGTTTTTCAAGACTGTGTAGCCCTGGCTGTCCTGGAACTCATTCTGTAGACCAGGCTGGCCTTGAACTCAGAAATCTGCTTGCTTCTGCCTCCCAATTCTGGGATTAAAGGAGTACGCCACCACTGCCCGGCTTTAACATGTCTTTTTAAATTGTGATTAAAATATAATAGCTATCTATATAAAAGTCAACTTATATAGTCTTTCAAAATCTAAATTTTTATAAGTATAAATATCAAATTTAGATGTGTGATCCTTCTTTATTGATTTCTGAAGAGTGAGATATCTGGATCAGGATCAATATTTGCACCCTCATGTCTAGAATCATCACATTTTGCATGACTACTGTTTCTTCCTTGTGTTCTGTTGGCCTTTGTTAGGCCACAAGTTGACTAATTTTGTATTCCTATTTCTTGGCTACATATTAAGTCCCATTGATGTGTTTTGTCTACTCCTTTGGCTACCTTGTCGTCTCATAGCTTGGGTTATAAAGTCTTCTAACATTTCTCATGATTGTAGTCCTCTTTTAATTCAATATTAGTGATTTCTGTTTTATTGGATATTTTATTTATTTACATTTCAAATGTTATCCCCTTTCCTGGTTTTCCCTCTGGAAACCCCCTATCCCATCCTTCCTCCCCCTGCTTCTATAAAGGTGCCCCATCCACCCAACCACTCCTGCCTCTCCACCCTGGCATTCCTCTATACTGGGGCATCGAGCTTTCACAGGATCAAGAGCCTTTTCTTCCATTGATATCTGACAAGGCCATTCTCTACATCGCTACATATGTGCGCTACATATGTGGCTGGAGCCATGGCTCCCTTCATGTGTACTCTTTGGTTGGTGGTTTAAGTCCTTAAGGGCTTTGGCGGGGGTGGGGGTCTCGTTGATTGATATTATGGTTCTTCCTATATGTTGCAAATCCCTTCAACTCCTTCAGTCCTTTCTCTAACTACTCTACTGGGGGGACCCTGTGCTCAGTCGAATGGTTCTAATGGTTGGCTGTGAGCATCCGCCTCTATTTGTCAGGCTCTAGTAGAGCCTCCCGGGAGACAGATGTATCAGGCTTCTGTCAGCAAGTACTTCTTGGTTTTGTTTGTTTGTTTGTTTGTTTGCTTGTTTGTTTTTTGTGTTTTTCGAAACAGGGTTTCTCTGTGTAGCCCCGGCTGTCCTGAAACTTGCTCTGTAGACCAAGCTGGCCTCGAACTCAGATATCTGCCTGCCTCTGCCTCCCAAGTGCTGGGATTAAAGGCGTGTGCCACCACCGCCAGGGAGCAAGTACTTCTTGACATCCGCCGTAGTTTCTGTGATTGGTATCTATATATGGAATGGATCTTCAGGTGGGGCAGTCTCTGGATGGCCTTTCCTACAGTCTCTGATCCACACTTTGTGTATATATTTTCTCCTTTAATTCTTTTGTTTCCCCTTCAAAGAAGGATTGACACATCCACACTTTGGTCTTCCTTCTTCTTGAGCTTCATGTGGTCTGTGAATGGTATCTTGGGTATTCCAAGCTTTTGGGCTAATATCCACTATCAGTGAGTGCATACCATGTGGGTTTTTTTTTCTCTTTCTTTTTTTTTTTGACTGGGTTACCTCACTCAGGATGATATTTTCTAGTTTCCATCCATTTGCTTAAGAATTTCATGAACTCATTGTTTTTAATAACGAATTAAATAACTCCATTGTGTAAATGTACGACCTATTCATGTCTTTGACTCTTCCTCAGTGCATTGAATCATCTCATCATAATTTCAACAGTATAATCAACATAGTAAATATCTGATGAATAAAACACTTTGGAGAACAGGAAAATTATTTTATTTGCCAGTTGATATTTTGAGTACCTATAAAAGTTGGTGAAATTATTATTAAACATTGAAATCCATGGCACCAATGTATAAATTTAAAAAATATTTGAAATAGTATGTTAAATACTGTAATGCCTTCTTAGGTTCTTTCAGTAATACAGTAATAATTCCTATAAATATAGATAGAGCAAAAGTTATTTAGAATCCAGTTAGACATTACATTGGTTTAAAAGAATGAGGTAGTAGTATGTTTTCCTTTAGGTTCCATTCCAAGAAAGAAAAACAATCAATAGACCTATGCTGTTGCATTACATATGATTCACAACTGTCAACATAGTCCATACGTTCTTTCTAATTAGAATTTTTAGATTTTTTTTTGTTTTCTTTTGGTATGGTACCTCTTATTATTTGTTTTTAAGGTAATCTTCCAATAATCATATGTTATTTCTGTTTGTTTGTTATTGTATATCAGCACTAAGAAACTGAGGTATGATGTTCAAATACAGGCATATAAAAAACAAAAACTAAATAGAAGAAATTGGATACCACATCCCATACTTCAGCAAGCAGACTTCTGACACCATCTGAAAAATAATATTTTCTATATTGAAGTCTTTTATAATATAAATGTGACTGTGCATTTGAATATCTCTGTGCTTGAAACATTGTATGGAACATGGGATGACAAAAATTCTGTGTGTGTGTATTTGTTGTGCATGTGTGTGTGTGTGTAAATATGCATGTATGTATGGATGCATTATGTATACATGTGTATATGTGTTATTCCAATTTTAGGTTAATGGTTAGATGTTGGGCCTTGGATGAGGTAAATTCATTTAACCTGCAACCTTCAATCACGTAGCACAGGTAGGGGTCTCCACCTCCAGAGATTTAAATATTAATGAGTTATCTAAAGGCCAGGGGCGTAGCTAATTAAGTTATTCCCTCCCCTTTTCCCCTCCCTATAAAAGTCAGGCTCCTCTGGCTTTTGGCAGGGAAGCGCATACCATCTATACCCACTTGACATGCCATGAACAATAAAGCTTTGGAAAACCGGACTCCACGTGTTGCCTGGTCTCGCCGCCAGATTCCAGATTCCCAGTTTTTGGAACCCTGGATCCTTGCCGATGCAGCAGCTGGCCCGCCCACCGACAGCTGAGTAAATGTGGGACCCTTGGAGGTGGTGTGGGAAGCCCCCGCCGAGATTCCGCCGCTGGGCTCCCTCCCCACCCCCACCCCCCACCCCACCCCCCCACGAGATTTTTTTCCCCACAGTTAGATGTGTCTACCATGAAATCATTGTTAATTTTCTTCAAACTCGTTTTACAATGTTGCTGATTTTGGCTATAAAGCTTGAGCATGAGCAGATGAGTCATGCATGGAATTCATGACTGTCATTGCTTTGCTTCTCTGTCTGCATACCATGTTTGTGATGTTCCTGATTTACTATTACAGAAAATCTACAATGCCTGTAAATTCAAGTAGACACAAAGAACATGAATGTAGTATGTTCTCTGGTTTGGATAGATGCTCTTCAGAGACATCTATGTTAGTGTTTTGTTGTCCAGGGTGTTACACCTGAGAGAAAGTGGACTGTGGGATACTTTAGGTAATTGATGGCATGTCATTAAGGGGACTGTGGCACCCTGATCACAAACTCAACAATTTTCTCTGCCTTGTGGTTTAGATTCTAGCTGTTTAGCATTCTGATCACATGCTTACATAAATATTATGTCTTAATATTAATATTCTCCCTTGATGGAAAAAGGAAGTCCCCCTAAAACTCATGAAAGAATGGAAACTTATAAGGCACAAGAAGCTCCTGAAAGTCACAACATGCACAAAGATCTTTCCCAAAGTTATGAGAGCAGTGAACTGGGAATACGGAGTTCTAGAGGAGCTGCACTAGGTTGTTGCAAATACCCAGGTCCTGCATTTTTAACTTGTCACTCCATGCTGAATGAGCCTTTTGGTAGTATAGCTGTCTTTCAGGTCACTCAAACTCGATACCCTTCATCCATTCTTATCTAATCAACCCCAGTAAACTCATTGGTTCATCAAGCTGGGCTTGAATAGTAGCATTCTTCCTTGAGTGAAGCAACATTTATTCCAGTCTTTCCAGAAAAAAAAATCATATCATAGAAAGCTAATGAGCTCCTTTTCTTACTTCTAAACTGTAAAGACCCAAACAACTGGTTGAAAATAGCTTTCTATTTACCTGTTTTCTCTGGTGTTCTGTTGTTAGAGATAAAAGCTGACTATGCCAGTCTTCAGAAAAAGATGTTGTCCATTCAAATTTCAATTTTTTCAAACATACAAAGAAGAGAAGGGTATTCCTGGAATCATAAACCCAATAAAATTAGCATATTCTTTCTTAATCATATCACTTCCTTTTGTTGCTAATATTTTTCACCGGAAGTAGCAAAATAGAGCTAAAGGGAAAAATAGAAATTTTAGTTCTTATTCTATTTATTTCCTCTTCCTTAGAAAACTAACTTTAGAGAGTACAGAATATTTAGATTAAAAATTAAACTGGGCTATATGTCAAATTTCTACTTTTCTATGCATTGTTGCTAGGTGCAAATTGTGTTATTTCCTCAATTATAACTGAATTTATACAAGTCAAGGTCAATGGTAACATTCAGGTAAATGATTTAAAATATTTTCATTACAGAGAAAATCTTTTATGAATACTTTGGAATATAAGAGAAAGAAAAAAAAACAGTAGAACACAGTCTCTAGCAACAGTATTATAATTTCTAACCTTGGTGGTAGCTTCTCATAATCAGGAAGTTTTATTAGTATACATTTCTATTTTCCCTTCAACTCATCACTCATCTCAATCCTGGGAGAAAAAAATCTATTTAATAGTTGAGCTTGGAAGTATAAAGTGTGCATGTATAGTTGAGATTTTCTTTATATTTAAAATAATCATTCCAATTGTCTTAGTTCTTAATAATAATACTAAATTGTGCATGATGCATATATTTATTGAAGAACATCAATAGTCAAAAATAAGCTTTCTTACTTCAAACTCTCATATTTTTTGTCTTTTGAGGATTTATATTTTAATATATTTGCTGCAATTTCTCAGACAATCTAGAATATGATATTCAGTGAATTAGCAATGATTGGCACCATGTCCATGGCTGGGAAGCCATTCTTCATTATTTTTTTATTCAATTCTCAAATAATATCCCTCTGACTTACACAACTGAATTCATCAGCAGTTCAAAATAACATAAAATGAAAAAAATCAAATAAAATGAATTAGGGTATAAAAGTAAAAAAGAAGAAGAATTAACATATTCAACACTTCTTGAGTGTTTATGAAGCAGAGACTAGATAATCCAGAGACCTAGTGTAAAGCTAAATGCTACTGGTCTTTAAAAAAAAAAAAATAGTGTTAAAATGAATACTAACGATATTCTGCCATATTCATAGATCACTGCCTTAATTGGTCATTATAATAGAAGCTTCTTCCTGCAGGAGATGGAAACAAAACTGGAGTTCTACAGTCAGAAACTATGGAGAGAGAGAGAGAGAGAGAGAGAGAGAGAGAGAGAGAGAGAGAGAGAGAGATCTAGGAGCACAATGCTCTAAAGATGTCTCCATCAAATCCTTCTCCTCAGAACTCAGTGAACTTAACAAAAGTGGAGACAGAGAGAAAGTAAGAACCAGAGGAAATGGAGGACACTTAGTGAAAAGGCCCCTCTAAATAAACTAAGCAAAGCTCATATGAACTTGAACTCACAGAAACTGAGGCAGCAAGCACAGGGCCTGAATGGTTCTGTCCTAGCCTCTCTATGTATATATTATTGATTCACTTTAGTATTTTATGGGACTTGTGAATGTGTGGTCAAATGCCCCTCTAGTTCTGTGTCTGCTCTTGGGCTTCTGCTTTTGTTGGTTTGCCTTGTCCAACATTGATGGATTTTTTTGTCTTAGTATATTTTATTTTGCTGTTTTGTTGTTTTTTCTTATATGTTTGTTCATTTCTAGTGAGTGACAGAAGGAAGTGGATCACTATATGAGATTGATGGAGGGTAACTTGGAGGGTAACTAGGGAGGAGAAACTATATTCAGTATATATTTTATGAGAAAAGAATCTATTTTCAATAATGGAAATATGTAAATAAATAAATAAATGGGAAGACAAAATGGACAACATAGAAATGACCCAAATCTAAATTTAAAAACCTTTTATTGTTAAATTCTCATGTAGATATATTTTTTATTTATTTTTTTATTTTATATTTTATTTACATTTAAGATGCCATCCCCTTTCCCCATTTCCCCTCCCTAGAACACCCCGTCCCATGCCCCCCCTTTCCTTTTTGCTTTTATACGATTTTTTTAAAATGTTAATCAAAGGATTTATAAGTTTGGTAATGCTCAATCAGAAGCATAACTCAATACCCAACCTAGATATAAAAACTATCTTTGACTGGTAGAGACATGTGAACATCTGCCTCCATGCCCCCTCTCTCTTTCTCTCTCTCATCACCTAGTTTCTCCTCTTCTTCATCTTCTCTCCTTGTTCCATCTCTTCCTCTCAGTACTCCTTCCCACTTAGCTCCTCCTACATATCACTCTTCCTGTTAAAGTAGAACTTTTCTCTCAAAATACAATTAGAGCATACTTATTCCTAATTGTACCAGTGAGGTACAAGATAGTCCTAATACCCAGTCCATCATTCTGTTGACTAACCAGAACCTCTGTCATCTCTTCTAACTAAAACACTTACTTTTGATCCTGGCTTTTTGGCTTTAGAATGAATGTCAGCTGAAAACCATCTACTCAGATCTTTTCTCTCAAAGTAAATAGCCAGGATTGGTTATGAGACTATAGGTCTTCAACCCCATCAGAAATCCAGAATGACTGAGTTAACTGAAGTTATGGGAAGCACTAAGCATAGCTTCTAAAACTTAGCCAATTTATAGAGACCGCTGAACACCTACCTGAAAAGCCCCTATACTACTGAACGTTGGAGCATCAAATCTTCAGCCTTCTGGCCCAGAATCATCTGACAGACCTTAGTGATGCAGGATTATTAAGGGCTGATTACTCTGTCTAGGCAGATATAATCAGTCAACTATTCTGCATGTGTGTCCTTTTCTGGACAGTAGTTTGTCTGTAGATGGAGAGAAGCAATTCTTGCCTAGTGGCTGTCACCGCACAACTGGAGTATCTCCAAGGATGCTCAATTTCTTCTTAGAATCCACGACAGGAAGCTGTCAGAAGCAGACAGGTCTCTAATCAAAATGAACATTAATATATAAATATTTGTAGCGTCAGTTCTATGGACTTCTGATGTTTGGAAAACCAACTATCCATGTAAGGTAACCTGGACTGTTGTCTGTTCACTCCTCTCAGCTATTTCTAAATAAAATATGGAAAACACCCTAACAATAAACTCAAAACCATGAATTTGCTATAGTCCCTTAACTCATAGGTTAACTGTCTCAAATCAGTTAAAAAAGTTAAAAAAGGGCTGGGTCTAGGCCTTGTATTCCTAAATGTGTTATACAGGCACAATGCCCATGAGAGTATCAATATTCATCTCATTTTTATATTAATAAGAGGCTCATACCAATGAAAACCTTAAATTTGAAATCAAAGTAAATTTTGTACCATTTAAGAAATTATAACTTCATCTTGATAATAATTATACAGATTTCTACCAATAGGTTATGGCTATGCAATAAGTCCTAGCTAATCCCCACTGTTCCAACAAAACCACTACTTTTCCTTAGAAAGACAGACCATTATTAACCACATTAGTCCCCAAGCTCAGGGAATAGGGGCGCTGACTCTTCTTTAACTTCTTCAAGCTGATTAAGGGCGTTGAGATTTTAGAAGAGGGGTGGGGGGGAGAGTAAGTTGATAAGCCTCTGATGCTGTGTCTTCACTAAATCCAGATGGAATTCCAGGACATCAGAGGTTTGGGCAGGTCTGCTCAGTATGCTTGATGAGTAGATACACCAAGGCTGTGTATTCTGCAATATACAATTCTCAGAACAAGTTTTAGTATCAAGAAAAAAAAATTTCCCACCCCCAGGGGGCTGACATTATTTTTTTTAAAGATGTTGGTTCTGAAGACTTTTTCCCGCTTCTTAAAATTGGTTGTAGTATTTACGTTTCAGATTTTATCCCCTTACCCTACTTTCTCCCACCACCCAGAAACCTCCTATCCCATCCTCCTCCTCATGCTTCTATGAGGCAGTGACAACACCTACCCCCCCTCACTATCCCCCCCCCACTATGTGTTCATTTTCTTTATGGGACCAAAAAACTCCTCTCCCACCTATGTCTGACAAGGCCATCCTCCCCTACATGTACCTCTGGAGTCTTGGATCCCTCCCTATGTGTTCCCAGGCTGGTGGTTTAGACCCTGGGGGGCTCTGGTTGTTTGATATTGTTGCTTTCCACCTGGGGTCACTAACCCTTTCTGCTCCTTCAGTCCTCTCACTAAGTTCTCCATTGGAAAACCCCTGATCATATCAGTGGTTAATTGTGAACATTGTCCTCTGAGGGTGTTAGTCTTTGGCTAACCTCTAAGGAGACATCTATATCATGTTCCCCATATTATGCACTTCCAGCCATCCACAACAGTGTTTAGCTTAGGTGGCTGTACATGGGGTGAATACCCAGGTGGAATGGTCTCCTGATGGTCCCTCTTTCAGTTTCTGTTCCATGTTTTGTTTCCCTATTTGCTCCCTTGAACATTTTTGTTTCTCGTTCTAAGTAGAACTGAGGCATCCCCTCTTGGTCTTCCTTCTTCATGAGCTTCATGTGGTCTGTGGTTTGAGTCTTCGCTAATCCAAGCTTTTGGGCTAACATCCGTGGAGATATGTTTGTGTAACTATCTTCTTTTGGGGTTTTTGGAAGATTACTTTCTTGCTTTTTCTAGGTTGTTGTTTCCCTCCTTGTGTTGGAGTTTTCTGCCAACTATTCTTTGAAGTGCTGGATTTGTGTTGAGATACTGTGTAAATTTGGATTTGTCATGGAATATTTTGGTTTCTCCATCAATAATGATTGAGAGTTTTGCTGAGTATAGTAATCTGGGCTGGCTGTATGATATCGGTCCAGGATCTTCTGGCTTTTATGGTCTCTGGTGAGAAGTCTGGTGTAATTCTTATAGGTCTGCCTTTATATGTTACTTTGCCTTTTTCCCTTACTGCTTTTAGTATTTTTTCTTTGTTTTGTACATTTGATGTTTTGACTATTATATGGCGGGAAGTATTTCTTTTCTGGTCTAAACTATTTGGAGTTCTGTAGGCTTCTTGTATATTTATGGACAGCTCTTTCTTTAGGTTAGGGAAGTTTTCCTCTATAATTTTGTTGAGGATATTTACTGGTCCTTTAAGTTGGGTGTCTTCCCCCTCATCTATACCTATTATCCTTAGGTTTGGCCTTCTCATTGTGTCTTGGATTTCTTGTATATTTTGGGTTAGTAGTTTTTCCATTTTGCATTTTCTTTGACAGTTGTGTCAATGTTTTCCATGGTATCTTCTACACATGAAATTCTCTCTTCCATCTCTTGTATTCTGTTGGTGATACTTGTGTCTATGACTCCTGATCGTTTTTTTAGGTTTTCTATCTCCAGGGTATTGTCTCTTTGTGATTTCTTTATTGTTTCTACTTCCATTTTTAGATCCTGCATGGTTCTGTTTAATTCCTTTTCCTGTTTGGTTGCATTTTCTTGCAATTCCTTGAAGGATTTTTGTGTTTCCTCTTTAAGGGTTTCTATCTGTCTACCAGTGCTCTCCTTAAGTTCTTTGAGAGTGTTATTTATGTCTTTCTTAAAGCCCTCTATCATCATCATGAGAAGTGATTTTAATTCTGATTCCTGCTTTTCTGGTGTGATGGGGTGTTCAGGGCTTGCTCTGATGGGGGAGCTGGGTTCTGATGAGGCCATGTAACTTTGGTTTCTGTTGCTTACGTTCTTGCTCTTGCCTTTTGCCATCTGGTTAACTCTAGTGCTGCCTGTACTTGCTGTCTCTGACTGAAGCCTGTCTTTCCAGTTATCTAGCTTGTGTCTGATCTCCTAGGGGTCCAGATGTCTCTGTGATATTTTCCAGTTGCACTGATTACAGTGGTACCTCTAGGATGCCTCAGGATATGGTGCCTCCAAGCTAGTAGTCCAGCTAGGTGTCTGCTGTTCTGGGTGCAGTGTCTCCTCTAGAGTATCTCAGGATATGTTGTCTGACGCTCTGAGTTCAATTGTTCCTCTGTGGCTCTGGGTTGAGTGGACCTTCCAGTATGTCTCAGGTGGAATCTGGGGTCCACACAACAGCAGACCTGGCAGAGGTCTGATCCAGGCCTCAGATCTGAGAACTAGTTTCTAAGACACTGTCCAAGTTAGAATGCCTGGGATCCCTTCTTCCTCTGGGTTCTTGGAGGTTGGGGGCCGAGCTGCCACCCAAGATCTGCTCAGTGCTCTGGCCCAGACCGGAAGAAACCAGTGTTCCGGGCCGGAAGTGACTTCCTGGGTCCTTTTGGTTCCCAGTTACTCCCTGTTTAGGGCGGGCCCTGCTGTCTGCTTACCTAAGCTACTGCCTGAGTTAGAGCGCCTGGGATCCCCGCTTCCTCTGGGTTCTTGGAGGTTGGGGGCAGAGCTGCCACCCAAGATCTGCCCTCATGTAGATATTAAGGTACTTGTCCTAAATCATTTATTTTGCTTTAAAAATTAAGTTATTAGAAAGTTAACTCTATCCAGTGTTTTCTGACCATTGCAAATTGGCTTTCAGAAATTGTAGACAAAGATATCTTTTATTAATATGTTGCTATCTATCTATCTATCTATCTATCTATCTATTATCTATCTATCTATCTATCTATCTATCTAATTTGATGAGTATTTCTCAAGATCATTCCTAATCATTTTTATATTAAATAGTAACAATAAGAATAATTATGCTAGTTATGTATACATGACTTAATATGTATTTTGAGAAGTAGAAATAGCTATGTTTATTACTTAGATTAAATGTTAAGGGGCTTGAAATTCTTAGAGAAAATAAGAAGTTTGGTTCTCATCATCCATTTCACAAACACTTATTACTCCAGAGGATGTCACACCCTCTTCTAGGCACTGCAGGTACCTAAAATCAGTGAAACACACACAAACAAACTCACACGTACCCATTCACACTCACACTCACCTTTACACACATGCAAATACAAATAAAAATAAGTTTGAAGAAAACCATTACAGCCACATCATCCACTACTTCCTAATCTCAGGGTTTTTTCTTTAATTTCTACTTATTAATCCTAAAAGTAATCAATATTTTAATTGCTTATAGATTATTTTTGTTTGGTGAACATATGGAAACTATGTTTTGTGCTTCTCTTTATTTGCAAAATATTTTCATCCACAATATTATCAATATTTTTGCCTGTAGAACTAGCTTGCTTGTTTTCATGGCTGTCTGATATGTTATGCATGAGTATAAGCTAGCTTATCATGCTACCATTGAGAAAACGTTCTGTAATGCACTTTTCACTTATACTGCATTGTCTCTGCTCCTTGAGCCATGCAACATTTTAAATTAGTAACTTGGGGTGACCTCATTAAATAATCTTATATATAGAGAGAGTATCTAGTAAGGCACTGTATTGCCTCCAGATTCATACTTATTTCACTAATGGAATTTGTAATCTAAAGAAAAGCACCTCCTATAATTGGAGTTAATTTCAAAGTACCTTTTCAATGGCCTTTATCTATAAATTTGTGTACAGCCAACTCTCATTAAACTGCCCAAGGGATAGAATTTTGAATAAAGACAGCAATATAATTAAGCAATATTCATGTTAATCTTCTTTTTCTCTGAAGAGCTCATAATAGGATCTAGTTTATAGTCATCCAGATCATCTACAATAATTGTGATGCTTATGAAGAAACTGTAAACACAAAAGTATTAAGTTTGGCTTCTGTTTTGTATTCTATAGACTGGAGGAAAATGGTCTCAAAATATAGAGCTGTCTACAAATTAACTTTATATTTGCAAAACAACTCTAGGGATGTCACCATCCATTACTGATGTTAGGAATGATCTTCTAAGTTATGCTGAAGAAAACAAGGGAGAGTGGATGAAATTACTGATCTAGTGATTCATAGCAAATGTATGCTATTTAAAATAGGATGAAAAATATTTTTCAATGATTTTGTAGCAATTTCTAGTCTACAGGGAATGTTTTACCATAAGTAGAAAAGGTGGGATGCTGTTTTCAAAGGCGCTAGATATTCTTAAAGTTTTTATGTCATTTCCTTTACTGTAACTTCACCACCAGAGTTCTACTGTTGAAATGATCACTAATCAATTGAACAGAATTTTCTTCTATTTACAAAATCAATACCAAATATGAAGGCTAGAGGAAAACTAGTAGCAATTTTCACCTTGAATTCCTATTTTCTAATTCAATAAAATCAACATTTTGAAAATTTTTACACCTTGAGAACGCTCGACATATTAAATTCAATAGTATTGTAAATGGAATCTAACATTGATCAACAATAAAGCTATTACATTTCTTTAAAAAGATAGTGACAAAGCATTTAAAAAGCAGCAGTTAAGGTACTGGGGAAATCTGGAAGAACAGAAAGCAGTGGGACTAATGAGGGGAATACAAGTTAAAGCAGGAAAATCTGTTATTATTGCACTTCACGACTTTTTACTGTTTCCAGATACTCACTTTATTATAATTTATTCTGACTTTATGCCTGGGAGACAAGAAAAGGGGTATTTTTTCCATTTTACAGAATTAAGAGCTAAGCTTGGTTTAGTTCTGAGAGCCTGTGCATACAGATAGATGTATATCTATCAAAACTATATTGTATTAAAGATCTCTATAAGTATAAATCAAAAGGGACATGATCACTGAGAAAGTATTTACTTTTAATTTCTTTTTCTCCTTACAATAGGTTCACATTTATTTTCTAGAATAGCATAGCATTTTCTGAAATGTTTACCTTCTCCTTTATGAACACATCCAATGCTACACCAAGAAGTGGCCAATTATCTGTTACAGTCTGGTTTTAGTCATGGCCAGGTGAGTGCCACGGAAGCATCAACCAGCTTAGAAGTAAAGAATTTTTCCAAGTCCCATTATTCCAAGGACCACTCTTTTCAGGTCTGGTTTCGACAAAAGTGACAAGAAAAGCTATCTTCCACCTTACGTTTTCAACTGTGTGTTTCAGGGTAATTTTAGGGTAATTTTGGTTATTGGTGTCAATCTGCAACTGGTCCTAGACTGTAGGCACATCTTAACCAAAAGGGAACAGCTGTTTCAAGCAAGCCCATACATCATGTTTTAGGAAGTACTGCCTTGCATTTTCCTTCAGATGACTACGCTGTGAAGCGGTTCACTGAGCTCATTATTTCCCATAGGATTCTGCTCTCTGCAAATTCAAACTGTTCTTTTATTGTAAGGCTTTGTCAGAGGGAAGGGAATACTCATTCAGTAGATAATTTTAACCTTTAAAAATCAAATGCACTAGAGCTCAGTGTGAATGTGACAGCGTAGAGGAGGTTGTCGCAATTCACATCCCACTAAGCTGAAATATTTTTGCATTTATATTAGCATGCAATAGCTAGTGCCAAAATATTGAAACCTAATGGAATGTATTAGTTTCTCTGGCAAAGAAAGTCACATCTAAATGGAAAAAAAGATGCATTTTCAGATAAATTCAGAAGTCACAATTTGCTCTTCTAAATCATTTCAGTTATTTTCACTTGGATGCCAGATGAAAAGTTTAATTTAATATGGAATACTTCCTATTATTTTCAGAATAAAGAACTTCCTACAAGATAAATATTTAAGGTAGATTAATCTGTATATGAAGTTGTAATGACTCTTAGTACATCAGATCCTTACCTATAGTTCTCATAAAAAATGGAAACTAAAAAGTATGGTGGGGGTTCTTTATGGTCACGCAAATTAAAAAAGGCCATATAATAAATTTTAATACTTTCTTATATAGTAAGAATCACTTTAATAAAAGTGTTCTCAGTAGTAGAAGTAGGAGTAACTAAATGAACAATTGTACAAAATAGTGTATGATGGCTTTCAGAACATTTAGAAAAGATTATTCAATCTTAATTCCATGGTGAGCCAGACCTGTAGTTTCTCAATAGCCAAGATTGATCTTATAAAGTATATTTTGTAATTTAAAATAATATATGACTAATTTTCAACATAGCTAAGAAAATTAATACAAAGTCAATACCCTAAATGTTGCCACCTTGAATAGTATTGAAAAACTACTGTGTTCCTCATTTTATCTTTGAGAGTCTGAAGCTGAACTTATGAGTGTTATTACACAAAGTGAGAATTTAAAACCAGAATTCCCTCTCCAGAAAAGTCTGTCTTCAGGCTAGGCATGCAATGTGTACTGCTACAGTGATGGGTTATGATGTACCACCTGCATGGTGTTAGTTAAAGATGTACACATGTTTTCAGTAGATGAGGGAATGACTATAATTACAGGTAACACTCTAGCATGCTACAGCTTATTTTTGTGAGTTTTCACTCTACTAGAATATAATAATTGTTAGACTTAGGAACGTTTTCTCTTTTGAGAAAAGAAGTGAATGTAACCCTATGATTAGTGAATATGAAAATTGGACCTGGAGAATAAATGTACTGAGTTGGAGGCAGGGTAAGGCAGAGATGGGCTAGAGGAAAACACTAAAGATAAATGAAGAAGACATGGAAGCCAACTATTTTGTGGGCTTCTCTGAGAATATATTTAGTAAAAGAGTTTTGAACAGAGGTACTTGACATGGTAGGATAATTCTCTCAGAAGACAGACTGTAAAATAGCAAAAATCCAAGTGCCATGTGTGGATTTTTCTAGGACTTTTTTGGGGAGTACAAAAGATGCTTCTAAGTAGTATCTTCTGATTGATCTTGGTTTTCGAACAGAACGTGATAGTAAGAGCCTGCTACTAAGGACTTAGCTAGCAACTTAGTTCACATTTCAGTCAATGTAAGGAACTCTGGAATTTATGACAGGTTATTTGCATGGGGGAGATCGGAAATCTATGTCCATGGAGCAGAGAGGACTTACCAAGCTTCCATTTGCTACATGCTTGTTCCTGGAACTTTCCAGATTATCATCTAACCACAAAGAGCAAGCTAGCTTTGCTCACCCATCCCCACACCTCTGTCTATTTTTCATAATGTGCCTACAGTGATGTGGATTTATCACTTACTGTTATGACAGAAGTTTAGTTCTTATAAGAATTTAAATCTCATGTAATACTCTCAGATTTCAATATAATTTAAAAGATTGTCACAAAAATCTCTGATGTATTCTGGCAACTGTGCTGCATTTTGATATTTTAACAAGTAGACAACAGAAAACATTGACAAATAGGAAAATGAAGGACAACAGTGAGACTTAAGTATAATGCCTTACCTTCACACAAAAAAAGGAATCATCATTTTTTTCTTTCCAGAACATGTGCTAAAATAATATTTTAGAATCATCAGCCTCCTGTTTAAAATCTCATTTATTTGCAGCATATTTTCTCTTATTTTCACTGAGAAACAATGGCTACTTCTTACTTTGTGTTTAAAGGAACTAACAACCAATGAGGACATGTGTTCCCAATTTCAGCTACAAAGTTGTAGAATCATCAAAGAGTGAGTCTGTAATGGGAATTGATACTGAAACTTTTAGCTAATACAAGGACACTGAAAGTTTAAACATTACTTTATAAAGGCTGCTTTTTTCTTCTTTGATCACTAGCCTTTAAAGGCAAAAGTTTTTTTGAAAACAAAGGATTTATTTCACTTTGGAGTGGATAGATAATCAGGATTCATTGGCAGAGACTCTGACTCAAGTGCTAAGCCTACTTCAAATGTGAGCTACGCCTGTCTTCATCTACTGCAATAGCTTCAGCGAAGCTCAGCTAATTAGAAAATGATATCATAAAGTGTTATCTGTGTTTGTCTCTGTCATAACGAATTCCTTGTGGTTAGAATATTTCCATTTCTAACTCAATTTCAGGGTAGGAGTTTGCTGAGTTTTAAGCTAAAATCTACCCAGTGCTAACGTGAACTTTGATGGGTGATGAGCACCTGATCAATTAAGTTATTGAGATGAATATGAACCTGACCTAAATGCACAATTAATGGAGTGTTATAATTGAATGAATGCATCAATAAAATATACCCATTTGAAATATTTATTGTGAGTAATGTTAAGAAAGATTCAAGTTCAATACAGTGATAGTGTAGGCTTATAGGCAGTGCCACTAACCTGAATCAAGGAACTAGAGTAATTGTGAAAAATAATGTTCGATCTTTATGCATTTATATATGACACTACTAGGCTGTGGAGCCTCGCTCGTGCCTATTTTCCTATGCTTTATGTCCATGCTGCAGATTGGATATTGAAATGGTAGAAAACTGGCCATGGGAGATATGGCCTTACTTAGGGAAGAGTACACCAATTACTTATTCATTGCCAAAGAGTCAATTCTGAAATTGACATGCAGGTAGCATTATATGGGACAAACAGGTTACATTTAGAAATATACATGTATGTATATACATGCATATGCACACAATAGCAATTAGGTTTAAAAAAAGAGTCTGTGATTTCGAAAGAGAGTGGAAAGGAGTGTACAGAGGGTTTAGAGGAAGAAGATGTAGTAACAGCTCATGCAGGTGAGGATGTGGAGCAAGAACACTCCTCCAGTGCTGGTGGGAGTGTAAACTTGTACAGCCACTCTGAAAATCAATATGGCAGTTTCTCGGAAATATGAAAATCAATCTACCACAAGACCCAGTTGTACCACTCTTGGGCACATACTTAAAGGACACTCAGTCCTACCACAAAGACACTTTCTTGACCATGTTTATAGCAGCTTTATTTGTAATAGCCAGAAACTGGAAACAACCTAGATGTCCCTCAACCAAATAATGGATAAAGAATATGTGGTACATTTACACAATGGGATACTGCAGCACTGATAAAATATGACATCATGAAATTTTCAGGCAAATGAATGACACTAGAAAAAAAATATAACCCTCAGTGAGGTAACCCAGACACAGAAAGACAGTCATGCTATGTACTCACTTGTAGATAGATATTAGCTGTTAAGTAGAGGATAATCAAGCTACATTCTACAGACTTAAAGAGGCTCAGTAATAAGGAAGGATCAAGGTGAGATGTGTGCATCTCAAGGGAAGGGGAAATAGAACAGATTTTGCAGGAGGACTAAGGGCAGGCATAGATTGAAAAAGGAGTGATCAGAGTGGACAGAAGGATGAAGGGAGAGAGAAGTGGGAGTGACAAATGGAATTTGTGGGGGCAGGCATCTTAGGGACAATGTGGAAACCTAGTACAATGGTAACTCCATGGAATCTATGAGGGTGCGTCTAGTGAGAATCCCTGTGAATGAGTCATAGAGAGCCCAAACTTGCTGTCTTCAATAACCATGCAAGGCTTCCGGTGTGACTGGGCATCAGCAAAACCACAAAAACTTAGACTTATAAATTGTGATGCCTGCAAGATGTGAGGGGGTATTGGTCTCAAAGAATTTGTAGGACTGGCCAATCAATGTCTTGTTCAACTTGAGGCCCAAGCCAGGAGAGGGATCCCACTCCTGACACTGCCTGGATAACCAATAACCAAAGTAGTCAATAATTTTAAGATCGTCTCCATTTAACTTCTGCTTAAAAATAAATTCTGTACTTCAAATAGAAGTTTCTATAAAGATTATTTTTCCAAGTAAATTATTTCCCTCAACATAGCAATATGATCAACCCAATTATTTTCTGATACCAGCTTTTCTACATACATACATGCATATAATATTAGGCTTATGCTTAGAGTATATGGTGACAGCCATATATTATACATAATTTCTATAGATTAAAATATAAAGAGGATTTGCTGACTAACACTACAAACTGTCTCTCTGCTGTTTCTAGTCTTCTGATGACAGTGAATTCATTCTACCCAGTTCTTCCCCATTGGTCTTTATTTCATTGTCTGAAGCATAGAATGACTAGTCATGGGATGGGATTAGGAGACATAATGTTCCCTGCAGGGGCACTGTGTTAGCAAGGAAACTGATGGTCATGGAAGAACTGCACTTAATCTTATGCACAATTAAGCACAGCTTCTAGCTTCTAAGTGCCCCGGGGTTGGTCTTCATGTTTCACAATTTATTCAGAGTCTGAGAAATTAGCCATGGAAGTCAACTACCAAATACATATACCTATGTCTATAGATAAAGATACTGTTTTCTCTATTTGTCATAGATAATAAAACACACCTCTAAAACTTGGTGACCAATATTTTTGTATAATCTCTGTTTTTTTTTTAATGTGGTATAGGGAGTCAAATCATGTAGTGAAAATTAATTGAGTATTTTATTATGAAAATTATACTATACTCTGAAAAACTAATTCTGCTAAAATTAATAAGGCATTTATTACAGGCATATAGAATTTCATTCACTACTGAGCACATATATAACACTAAGAATGTTGCTAAAACAAACTTGATTAAACAAAATTCATATTTATAAAGTGAATTAAATCAATTAAATAATTTTATCAAATTAAATTAATTAAATTAAACAAATTTCTAGAATAATTTTGCCAATGAAACTTGAAATAAGAATGACCTTTAAGTTAAATTTTGCTATCACTTATCAAATATTAACAAAAATCTTTGATATAAAAATCCTAATATTATAACCTATATTCCTCTGATCATTTCTCTATGTGCTCATCTTGAAAGGTGATATCAAAACACCACTGAACTTAAAATTATTAGATTTTGAAATATGTACACCACCCTAAATTTTGTAAACTTATGGCTGAATTTCTTTTCTACTATTTAATAATATTTTAGAAACATGATGAATAAACTCCATCCACCTTCCCAGACTCATTTTAAACAACCTTTTATCCTATATTTCAGCTTAAAACCAAATGTACATTCATTATATATTCAAGAGTTTTGGGATGCCCGCATCTCATCTATGGTTTTAAAAATATCTGGATACTGATAACCCAATATCTAACTTTGTCTCTCTGTCAATATCTTATCTATATTATGTCCAAGACTATGATATCTCTCTCATTCCCTCTCTTTGTCTGCCCCTCTTTCTCTCTTTTTCTCTCTCTTCCCCCTCTCTCTTCCTCCACAACACGCACACAACTTCATATACAACCACACACACACACACACACACACACACACACACACACACAGAGCTACTGACATTTATATGTGCCATAGGCAGATCTAATGTGCTAACAATATGACGCTTTACCAACATACTTAGGTATTATTTTGACTGCATATGCTCCACACAAAACTTCTTAAATAAACTGTATTATGAGGGGATATTTGGCTGAGAACAGACACGTGTTGTTTTTGTGGAAAACCTAGAAAAGGGCAGGTGATGTTTTGCTAGAACGAACACTTACGAGAGTACGTGATGTTTGGAAAGGGTATGAGTATAACATAACAGGCAGTGGAGAATGTTGTGGCATTGGTGCATCTTGCCACTCTTTACTGGTCTTTGTTGGGCTTTGTTGAGCTTTGTTGATGCTGGTCTTCACTGATGACAGTGTGGCATTGGTTTGCCTTGCCTTCTTTGCTGATCATCATTTGTCATGACATTGTAGAGAGAAATGCACCAAAGATCTTCTCAGAATATTCCAGTGTCTTCTTAGCTTCTTGCCACTTCCACAGACTTGGGCTTGTTGGCAGAATCTCAAAGTTTCTTCTGGATGGAACAGCTGTTGCTCATTTGTGAATGGTGTTTGTGAGTGGATTGAACTACGTCTGCTGATTGGTGTGAACCTAACTGTTAATATCCTGATAATGAAGGCTGAAATCACTCTAAAGAACTGTTTCTAAACAAGTCCAATCCTCTTTTGCCCTGTTAAACTTTTCTTTTCACTATCTGGTGGGTTATGGGCTAAAATGGAAGTTAAAGCATTTATGAACCTTTATTAAAATAGATTATTTAAAAATCTAAGCCTAAACTTCATAGTTCGTATTTCTCCTTAAGATCCGTTTTTATGTTGTGAATAAAGTATGCCTCTCATCTCCTAACAGAAACAGATTGAGCAGTGAAGTTGGCCAAGGCTTAAATAATAAACATATTTATGAAAAACTGAATAAACTTTTTATTGAATGAAAGGAAGATATCCCTAAGTAGTGATGAATACAGCATAGATAACAAGGGTCCCTCTCCAGGCTAAGAAATCTCACCACTAGATCTGAGACATGCTCTCATCAACTGTTCTAGTTCCAGAAGATTCTGTGCATCTTTCATTTTTTCTCCATCTCTTTCCTATGCTCAGTCACTGAAATAGCAAATAGCACATCAAAGCTGGCAGTGCCACCTTGTTACCCCAAAGTTTGAGGAAAAGTCCTGCATATGCAGCTTCATAACCTTCATAGTTGTATTGGGTTGCAAAATGTCTGTACCTTTCAGATAGAATTCCAGAAGCACAAGGTCTTTGATCCAACCAAAGTAAAATACAAAATATTAAAATGAAAATAAGTCTAGCAGGCAGGTCTAAGCAGTGAAGTGTTGCTGGCTATCAACCTGACCATGAATTGTCTTCAGTTCATACTTTCCATGTTTCTTAATGTACATGTAAGCAGTATAAAAATCACTAGCTCCACACTCCTCTGTAAGCAGAAAAATGAAGAAATATGGAGCTGTTCATCACAAATTTGCATTTAGAGTGTAATATGTCTACTAAGTCCTAAATCATCTGGGAAGAATCCTCAGGTATTTCTACCAAACTAAAGATAGATTTCATGCTGTGTTTTCTAAAGCTTGCTTGCCTATGCCTACTATTAGAGTATAAAATCTGAGTGAAAGCAACTGTAAGTTTTTATATATTAAATCACCCTGTGATGAATTAATCCTGGGTTCCCTTATCCTCATGCCTTCTTGGTATACAAAACTCAAAAGCAGAATAATTTCACTCCCAAGGGTTTGACACTGTTGCTCATTCTCATTGAATTTCACAGAAATATAAATGACTGAGAGCAGTGCAGAAGACACCCATAAGCAGTTTGCTTTCGTGGTACTGGCTTATTCATTTTCATATATTCAAATCTTACTTTGTCAGATAGTTTGGGCAAAGACAAAAACATACCTGAACATACCCTTATGCCTAAGGGACTTAGGTAAGTAATAATTGTTTTTATACAAAAGTCCCTATTTGCCATATTATTGATGATATTAAAGCAGGTGACATTTTCTTGCTTCTCTCTTTAAAAGAATGGAATCAACTCATATGGCTTCAGGTCAATTTGTTAGACAAAAAAATGAGCCTGTCATCTAAAGAGTAGTGAGAACCACTCTGTGGATACTTTGGCTTGGAGATCTAATCTTTTCACAGGAATTGAGGTAATTAACTTTGAAAAAACAAGTGAAAGTATTCTGAAGGGTATTGTTTATGGTCCTTTGAAGCAGTATTATAAAAATTATAGCTCTTTCACTTTCTTTAACTAGGTTAAGGGGACGTTCAGTGTGGCCGAGAAACCTTTCATTGTTTAAGTAGTCCTTTTCTTATCATGGATATTCTGATTTTAATCAGGGTGTTATGCCAGTTAAAGTAGAGGCTACTGAAAGAATGGGAAGAAATTAATGTCTCTATCACCGTACACTAAGCATGTTGTAGACTGGTATAAAACATATGGATCAACCTTATGTGAAACTTATATATCACAGCTCATCCTCCTCAGGATCAGGAATCATTGCTGAAGGGGGACATGCATAAAGAGAGAACGCTTCACGGGTATTGCATGACTAGAAGGAAAGAGTGTCTTCTGGAAACAGCAGTACAGATACACAAATGAACTCACAGTTGCTGTGACTTCATGCACAAGACCTGTACAACCTAAGCCAGGCCAAATCCCAACATTAGCAGATGAAGTTATACCACAAACCCATTATTAGCAATGGATCTATTGTCAACTGTTAGCTGAGTGAGTGAGTGGGTGAATGGAAAACACACACAGAGAAAAAAGAGAGACAAACAGAGAAGAGAGAGACAAAGAAACAAGAAGACAGTAACAGAGACACAGAAGGACAGAAAGACTAGAGAGACAGAGACAGAGAGGCAGAGAATTTTTTTAATTGTGTAGCCCATGGTAAGATCACCATTTTCTAGTGGAAGACCATCATTTAAGACCATCATTTATATGGACAGTAAAAACTGGTTATGATAGTTTTAAAATAAAATAAACCAAAATAGTAAAAGGATGGAAAGCTAAGTGGTTAGGGAAAAAAAAGGTGGCTCTGGGAAAAGTTGGGCAAGGAGACTGAATACAAGCAAAAAACATGACTCTCAAAGAATGGTATACTTTTGTGTAGGACTCTAAAGGGCTGCTGTGCCCTGGCTGAGACTTTCAATGTGCTGCTGTCTGCAAAGTAACATTCTGCAGTTTTTCAAAGAACAAAACATCCTGTTGAAGGATGATATCCCAGGAAGGGAATTTACACTTGACATCCTATTGCCCTCCAGTTGAGTTCTTGTTTTTTTCCTGAGTTTATGTTTTTTCTTCCCTTGCTTGGTGTATATATTGAATCTACCCAGTAAAGGCATTGGCATTCTCTCATAATGGATGACCTGAGTTTGAGTCTTTCTTTAATTCACCAGGCCTACGCCAGAGCTCTGTACCGTGGGCAGGGCAGCGCTGGAACTGTCACTTTTGTTAAATTTGAAATGACATTTTTTTTCCTCATCTTTAGGGAGTAGAGAAAGCCTTGAAGGAGTGAAGTGCAGAGTGAATTTATATTATTAACATGGCCATGACCATGCCAGTGATTCCATTAACTGGGCACCATCAGAATGGCAAAACCTTCCCCAAGGAGAGGCTCAGAGCAGTGGCAAAGACACTCTTGGGTTTCTGAGTGTGGACAGTTGAAAACTATATACAAAAGACAGCTATGTCAGCTTCTTCTCTTTAATCAAGTCACCAAGCCAAACAGGACATGATGAGGACATGAAACAGGGCCATCTCAACTAAGGGGAACTCATGTCCAATAAGCAGGGAACGCCACTGAGAGAAACATGCCAAACCAAAGGTAAAGATAACAAGTACGTGAAGCAGGGGCAGGAACAATTTTATTCTGTAAAACTATGGATGATTAGAATCTAAAAAATGGACAATTGTGTGTTAGTATATTGAAAGGGAACTTGGGAAATGATGGTAGTCAGGAAAAGAGCATTGTAGTTTCATCTAATCTATGGTCAAGAGACATGATTCCAGAAGAAGAGAGATTAAGTTTGGGTGCTTGGGAGAAAATGGCGGATGAATTGAGGGGTAAATACTTGACTGAAGCATCAGGGAATTCCCACTTTCACTTCTGGTTTATGGATTTTTATATTGATTCCATAAAACCATGGAGAATTCTTCACAAAAGGGAAGGCTCTGTGAAACCGGATCCCAGAGGAAATGGACCTCACAATTTTTACCCCTTGAACACTAGTAACATCTTACTAGAAGAGCATCCAGTCTATGTCTGTGCCTGTCACCTGCTGTTTCATAGAGTTACTAGTATGCAGTGGTCCAAGAGTAGAGTCTGAGCTTTACTTGTGACAAGGCTTCCAGAGGCTGTTATTGAAGCTTCAGTGTAAAGCTGGCTACCTTGAGCATCATCTTTACTTAAGCAGATAAACGAGAATCCACATACAGTATATGTTATCTAAAATAGACAACTAGGTCTAATTCTTATTGGTAGAAACTGTAAATGACAGCAATATTTTGAGAACATGTTAAAAATAAAATTATCCTAAAAGTTTGAAATGTTCTCTTCATTATCCCAGGTGACTCCACAGAAGTGCATTTGTTAAACATGTCTCTGGGTGAGGTCAGAACTATTGAAACAGCTTGTATGTATCATAATTTCTATAATATTTCTCATGACCTCATTGAGCAGCTTGTCTTATATTTGCTTGATTATAGTTTTAGTCTTATACACTTGTGCCAGATTGGAAGGAAACCAAGGCAAAGTTTTAGGTGGGAGTATGCTGCTGACTACTTACATGTGAACTTCAGTTTGTAAAGGGATGAATAAGGCAATGTGATGGTCAGATCTAAAATGATATTATAACTTCATCACATCCTTGGTAATCACATTAAGTTCAGAACCACAAAAGACCAAAGAAAACACTTTGGCTTTTATCTGCTGTAATTACTGACACATGAGACAAACTGGCTAGTAGACCATAACACGGAGAAATGTCCCACTTGCGAATGCTAATGATGGTGTTTCAGTGATGTCATATCTTTTTCTCTGCCAGGTGATGCTTCTTTTATCAAATCACCTCCAGAGGTAGGTAATTTGGATGTTATAGCAGTTTTTAGAATAGAATAGAAAAGTATAGTTGAACCACTCATAATAAAAGAAAAGAGGTACATCTTTTGTAAACTGTAAGTATATATTAATTAGACATAGGCCAAAGATAATTTAATTCTTTAATCAAAATAACATAAGCCTAGAGATTTTAAAAGGTACATGTGATTTCCCTCTAAATATATTGCCAAATTCTTCTACACTTATCTTTTTATAAAATTGTATTTTCAAATAAAATAAATTATGTTGGGGCAGAAGAAGCATCATAAATAGAAATTTTTTGTTTACTGTGTGTAGGAGGAGCTAAAGTGGGAGGAGTAGGGAGAGGAAGAGGAGGAAAAGGAGAAGGAAGAGGAGGAAGTAGGGGAGAGGGACAAGAGAGTGGGGATCATGGAAGTGGATGTGTGCGTGTCTCTAGCAGTCAAAGGTAGTTGGTATATCTAGGTTGGGTATTGGGTTACACCTCTGATTGTATGGGCATCTTGTTATTGAGCATTGCCAAATATATAAAGCCTTTGGATAATCTAAGCATTAGAGTCTCATTTGTGCAGAGCCCATGTGGATGGTGCGATGGTCTGGGCTCAGCCAAGCATTGTGGAGACAGAGTGGTAGATTGTCAGGGCCATTTCCCATGTTGGTATCTTGTGGGTGGTAGGGGTGGTGTCTCTGACTGCCTGAGTGGCCAGCCAGAGCTGAGCAGTGGCAGTATGGCTGCAGCCGCTCCTGGCCACAGGCCTAGGCTAGTTAGAAACATGGCAGCTGATTAAGAAAAGGCAGATTGAATGCCGCTGTTCTAAATATCACACACAATAACTAAGGCTATAACTTTTTGTTGCACTATATAAATATGAAATCACTAATTGCATGAACTCCAACTTTATGGTTGCCATTATAACTTGCAATTTAATCCTAATTTTTCCAGATTTCTGACAAAAATATTAAGGGTTTGTCCCTTTTACATGATTGGTAATTCTTATATAATAATAAAATATAAGGAAATCACAAGTATCTTGTCCTGATACACTATCTTTATCTACCATGTATCTTCACATTGATGCATTTTTAAAATTACCATTGCTCAAGTGGATAAAGCGCATGGTATGTTATTATAAATCACAAAGTCATCATTTCTTGTAATACTTACTGAGTTCTCTGTATTCTGATGAGGCAACACTAAAATTCTGGATTACAAAAATAGAGAGTATTTCACTTTTGCCATTGAGTGGTCAGCTAACTGAGATACATTTATTTTAAAGTATTTTAAGCTATGATGGTCAATATTTTAAAAGTTGTATGAATGGAATATATATAGTGTGTAAGAGAAATAGAATTTGCATTTCAGGTCAACGTAATAAATTATTGCTAAGAATAAACATATTCACTTCAGGGAAGAAAAGTGGAAATATCACTGCCAAATAAATGGATTATTGAAGCAAATTCTAAAATGTCACTTTGATCTTAGCTAAGGCACTCTAACAGGGATGAAGAAAAGCATAAAGAAAAAATATTCAACCCTGAGTTAGAAAGCCAGGAAGAGAAACAAATCAAGTTTGACTATTCTGAAATCTATGGGCAAGGGTATTGCTATGGCTTTCCAGTAGAGAATAGTTATTAATCATTAATAAAAAAACCCATGAAACTTTACTCTTTCAGATGTGGTGTTTATAAGACAGAGGCTGAATTGAAACCCACGTGTAAAGCCTGAAAATAAAATGGATACATACAAAAAGCAAAGTGGAGAATTTTAAAGTGCATTACATAAATACAGTAGGAACTGACATAGGGAATTTACCAGAAATATTCAGCTTTATAGGCCAACAAACCCCCTGACTTGTTAAAGTAGTGATGTGTTGGCTGGATAGTAAAAAAATATCAGAGGGGCTTGTTAAAATGTTAAGACACTGTTAAAGAGTGATAAATTTTATAAAAATAAAACAGCTCATATTTTAAATAAAAAATAAAGATTTCAAAAATATGAAACACATCATTTATATAGAAATATATAAAATACTAAATGAAAATCTACTTGCTAAAAAGTACAGTTGGTTCAACTATCATGGACAAAATCACCTTTAAATATGAGTAAATGTGTACATGTTTTAATTGTTCTGAATGGGCAAAGTTGCACATGAATAAATATGCTCACAGAAGAAGGAGTCTGGGTGTGTTAGAATTTAATTAATGATTTATTACACATACTCATAAATATTTGTAAACAGTTAAGATTTTTAAAATAATTTATTTGTAAGTTTATGTGCATTGGTGTATTTTCTGCACGTCTGTCTGTCTGAGGGTGTTGTGAACTACAAGGTTGGGAATTGAACCAATGTCTTCTGTAAAAGTAGCCAGTGCTCTTAGCTACTGAAAGATCTCTCCAGCCCCAATCAAGATCTTTTAAAAGAAAAATACATGTTACAGGACATGTTGGTGAGCTAATAACTTAACTACTGCTTGGTAATAAGGGTTGAGATTACAGGCCATGAGGTTTGTTTCATAGAACAGACAAACACAACAAAACACAACCTAGCCTAATAATCAGTGTAGGCAGAAAATTATAGTATGTAGCAATCACAAAATTAACAATTATTATAAGAATTTAATCCCAACACAACAATTCGATCCTACAGAGCAACTATGAGACAGTATTTTTCAGGCAAAAGAGAGTTCTTTCACTGACTTAGAAGCAATGAGTAAATGAATGAAGAGCTATAAAGACTGGCATACGTTGACTTTATTCTACAGCAGAATTGTCATTTATTAGAAATATCATCATATAATGCAGCAGTTCTCAATCTTTTGGTCATGATCTCTATGGGTGTTGAATGACCCTTTCCCAGGGATCACCTATGACAGTCAGAAAGCACAAATATTTATATTGCCTGTAACAGAAAAATGACAGGTAACGAAGATAATTTCATGGTTGGTAGTTACCACAACATAAGGAACTGCATTAAAGGGCCATGGAATTAGGAAGGTTGAGAACCACAGACACAATGTGGTGAGATATTCATATGCATACTTTCTGTAAGCAGATTAAAATTTCTAATTTTAAATAGCAGACTCTTGCAAAGTGGTTAGAATGGGTTATACTTTAATAGAGAAATTTATGTAGAAACTTTAGGATTCCTCCAAAAATAGCCCCATGCATTTCATGAATCATTATAAGATGGCATTAGCTAACTAAATACAATAGATGAGTATATTTATTTAATTTACACAATTTTCTATTTAGTGATACATTTATTCTTGTTATTTTTCTTTTTAAAATGTTTTCTTCTGGAGTAAGGCAGGAAAAGACATGCAAGATGTACCACCGATACAAGCAAAAGAAAAAGAAACCAAGGTAAAGAGTTCAAATATTAGTATGTCCAACATTTAGGTGCTGGACAGGAGAGAAATGCCTGGAAGGCTAGGCAATCTGGAGACAAAAGTCAAAGCTAGGACAGGTGAAATTCTAGGAGTGTCCCAAATGAGCCAGGTAGTCTAGAGTGGAACCCCACTGGCTAGAGGAAAACGAGAAAAACAGTGACTTTGACAAGATCTGCATTGCTGATATGAAAGTGATATCAGGAAGATGAGCTTGTGATAGTGTAAGTGAATTCTGAGTGAAATTCTAAGTAGAGCATGAAGTAAGAGAACAATTGCAGAGACCGGGTTATGGTGAATGGCTTGAGGAACATCACCCTCATCATTAGTATCATTGTTTCCTGAACTCAAGTTTCCATATTCAGTTTCTTCTTCAATGTGTAACTATTTTTGGATTCATTTGCTCCTATTGAAGATTCTTACTAAATATTAATTTTAATGAGATGTTGCCAATGAACGATGGCTGCCTCATCTCCTGCAAATGTGAAGCCCTCTGCTCCACTTTCTCCCAGTGTGTCTGTGCCAGTCCTTCAGAACTTACTTCAGCTTTTCTTTCTCCTTGCCTATAAAAATGCTGGACACAGATGCACCATTACTTAATAGAAAGAGGTTGTCTTCTGAATTAATTAGGGGTTGGACTCAGGAGAAGAAAATTTATGTAGCGACAGTAGCTCTGTTTCCTTTGAAGGAGGAGGTGGAATTAGGTAGATTAGGATGAAAAATGAATCCTGATAGTAAAAAATTTGGAGAATGAGAAAACACATAAAGAGCAAATTATTTTTTACAAGAAACTGTTGAATGGAAAATTGTACTAACAAGTGGTTATGCAGTCTCCACTTTATCACTACAGAAGATGACCACACAGGACACAGGATATTTAAAAGCTTAGGCTTGTTGCAAGTAAAATCACATGTTGCCCAGAATTTTGTAATGTAGATAAAATGTAAAGGTATGGGCAGCATACTAATTTATACAGGATGAAAAAAAAGCCTCTGTCTTATCAAGGTTAAAAGCAATTTAAGTATATTGCCATGGTGATAGGTAACTGATTACAGCACAATGTGCAGAACATGCGTGTTTTGTAAGGGATTGTTGGCTGCGTACTTTGATTAAACAGTTGTAGTTGGAATTTTTTTTTGAAAAATGCAGAACAATGCAGCTCTCATCAACCACAGAACATGATGCTGTGGACGTTTTGTGAGATTTATGCAATTTATATTAGGCAGAACTCATATCATCAAGCCCCTAGTCACTAGAGTGTAAAACTAAAGTGTTATTTCAGTGAGAATAGGAGAGAGCTTTTTATGAGACACACTAGATCCCAAATGCCTTTCATGGCTTGCTGTCCTCAATATTAATATAATCTGGAATGCTGTTAACTGAATTAGCATTTAATTGATATGACATTGTGATGACTTGGAACAGCCAACTAAAACTGAACTAACCAGTGATGTACAAGAAATGCATGGCATGTTCTCCAAATAAAGAAACATTCATTAATAAGAAGACAGAAACTTCTCCCAATGGTAGAATATGATATTTCCTTTTTGTCTTATTTATTTTGAAAATAGCTTAATTTTTCAATAATATCATGCTATAGCATGATATATTTTAAAATCTCTAAAACACCTTAGAATTAATGCTTATAACTAGATGTTGAAAAATAGTCTGGCATAAGGCTGTACCCAAATTTCTACTTATTAATCATGGAGAAGAGCCCAGCATAATGTGTGGTTCTTAAAACATAGGTAACAAATCACTCAATTCTAGTTGGTGATTCTCACAATAATTTTTTTTCTCATAAAACAAGGTTATCTGCTTTAAACTAGACACTGAATGTATTAATTGTCTGGCAAGTTCTAATAGTTACTGAGTCTTTGATTTCTATTGGGAACAGGGCTGTGACAATAGCTCTTAGAACTTATTACCCAGTTCAGTCTATTACCTGTTGCTGTAAGAATACATTGCCACTAGCTTGCTTTTTTGTATCGTGAGCTACTTCAGTTTTTGCTGTCTATGGCAAGTGATTAAGTCTATTTAATTCATTAATCTGATTTTTATATAACTTTTATAAAAGTATTTATAGAGAAAATTATATGTTTTTTTTAGACTTTGAAATTTTGTGGAGTACAGATTTTGTGGAGTACAAATATGACCCAATGTTTGTTTTTTATTTCTTGATGTCTGGTTTTATGCCCCCCTTTAATTTTTGATTTGGTTGATTTGGATATTCTTTCTCCATCTTTTAGTTAGTTTTGATAAAGATTTGCTGACTTGATGTTCTCAAAGAACCAATGGCTGAGAAACACTTAAAAAATGTTCAATATTCTTAGAGAAATGTAAAACAAGGCTACTTTGAGATTCCATCTTATACCTGCAGATAAAAAAAAAGCCACAAGGTAAGATAAAAAAAAATCTGATGGTGGCAAGGATGTGGAGCAAGTGTCCATTTCTGCTGAGAATGCAACTCTCATAGCCACTATGGAAATCAATATGGCAGATTCTCAGAAAATTGGAAATCCATCTACCTCAAGAGCTAGCTATAGGACTTTTGTGCATATACCCAAAGGAAGAACCATTTTACTACAAGGACACTTGCTACCCTATCTGTATTCATAGCAGCTTTATTCAAACAGCCAGAAACTAGAAGTGACTTAGATGTTTCTCAACTGAAGAATAATGAAAATGTGTTTTATTTACACCATAGAATATTAATCAGTTGTTAGAAAAAAATGACATCAGGAAAATTAAAGGCAAGTGAATAAAACTAGAAAAAAAAAGTTATCCTGAGAGAGGCATCCTAGACCCACAAAGACAACCATGAATGTACTAACTTATAAGTTTATATTTAGCTCTTAAGGAAAGGATAATCACACTACAATCCACAGACCAGAGGAGTTAGCTATATAGGAGACTTCTGGGGTTGATACACTGATATATCTGTGAAGGAGAAAGAGAATAGATTTTTCAGTGGATTGGAGATGGCTATGGATGGGAAGAGGAGGGATCAGATTGTGGAGGTAGGTATAGAGAAACAGTGAATATAAACTACTGGAAAAGGTGGACATTACGGTGCGACAGGGAAACCTAGCATAGTGGAAACTTTCAGGAACTTCTGATGGTGACCCTAGGGAGGTCTCCTAGAAATGGGGAAAATAGAGCCTGGTCAGCACATCTTCTGTAACCAGACTTGGCTCTTAGTGGTGGACCTGTGACAGCAACCCTTCCACAAAACCTTCAACCCACAAACTGTCCTGTCTGAAAGATGCACTGGAGCAAAGGTGGCTCAGTGCATGTGAGAGCGGCCAACCAATGGCTGCTTTAACATGAGGCTCACACCATTACCAGAAGGAGCTCATGCACCACACTGCCCAGATGGCCAGGATTCAGAAGCTCGATTTTTTAGAGACCTAGGGTAGAACCAAACATGACTGCCGCAATAAAAGGCAATGAAATGATTCCTAATGATACTATGCTATACTGACAGGATCAGTGCCTAATCCAATTGTCATTAGAAAGACTTCCTCTAGCAGCTGATGGGAGGTGATACAGAGACCCACAGCCAAACAGGAGGAGCTTGGGAATCCCATGAAAGAAGCGGGTGGGGGGAAGAACTGTTGGAGTCAGAACAGTAGAGAACTCCAGGAGAACATGGTCCACAAAATCAACTAAACAGGGCTCACAGAGACTGAAGCAGCAAGCACAGAACCTACATGGGTATGAGTTAGACCCTCTGCATATATGCTGTGGTTGTTTAGGTTAGGGTATTTTTTATTGATATTTTATTTACATTTCAGATGTTAGCCCCTTACCCCTACCCCCGTCCAGGAACTCTCTATCCCATCCCCCCCTTCTTGCTTCTATGAGGTTGTCCCCCCACCTATCCTCTTCCACTCCCATCTCCTTACCCTAGAATTCTACTCCACTGGACGTTCAGCCTTCATGGGACCAAGGATCTCCTCTCCCACCTATGCCCAACAAGGCCATCCACCTCTACATATACAGCTGGAGTCATAGGTCCCTCCCTATGTGCTCCAGGTTGGTGGTTTAGACCCTGGGAGCTCTGGATAGTTGGTATTGTTGCTCTCCTCATCAGGCTGCAAATCCTTTCAGCTCCTTCAGTCTTCTCTCTAACAACTCCATTGGTAACCCCTTGATCAGTTCAATGGTTAACTGTGAGCATCTGCCTCTGAATGTGTCATACTCTGGCAGACCTCTAAGACAGCTATATCAGGCTCCTGTTCAGCATGCACTTCCTGACATCCACATCAGTGTCCACCTTTGGTGACTGCATATGGGATGGATATTCAGGTGGAATGGTCTCCAGACAGCCCCTCCCTTCAGTTTCTGTCCTACACTTTCTCTCCATATTTGCTCCTTGAGTATTTTGTTACTCCTTCTAAGACGGACCAAAGTACCCACACTTGGTCTTCCTTCGTCATGAGCTTCATGTGGTCTGTGAGTTGAATCTTGGATATTTCAAGCTTCTGGGCTAATATCCAATTATCAGTGAGTGAATACCATGTGTGTTCTTTTGTGATTGGGTTACCTCACTTAGGATGATATTTTCTAGTTTTGTCCATTTACCTAAGAATTTTACGAATCCATTGTTTTTAATAGCTGAGTAATACTCCATTGTATAGACGTACCACATTTTTTTTTTTTTTTTGTATCCATTCCTCTGTTGAAGGACATCTGGGTTCTTTCCAGCTTCTGGCTATTATACATAAGGCTGCTATGAACATAGTGGCCAGACAACCAATTAAAAATGGGGTACAAAGCTAAACAAATAATTCTCAGCTGAGGAAACTCGAATGGCTGAGAAGCACCTAAAGAAATGTTCAACATTCTTAGTCATCAGGGAATTGCAAATCACAACAACCCTGAGATTCCACCTCACACACAGCCTGTAAGAATGGCTAAGATCAAAGACTCAGGTGATAGTAGATGCTGGCCAGGATGTGGAGAAAAAGGAACACTCCTCCATTGTTGGTGGGATTGCAAGCTGGTACAACCACTCTGGAAATCAGTCTGGGGGTTCCTCAGAAAATCGGACATAGCATTACCTGAGGACCCAGCTATACCACTCCTGGGCATATACCCAGAAGATGCTCCAACATATAACAAGGTTAGGGTATTTTGTTGAACTCCTAACAATGGGATTTGGGATTAGGACTTTTTGCCTGCTTCTTTTTCCTCTTACTGGGTTGCCTCATCCAGCCTTGATATGAGGGTTTGTGCCTAGTCTCATTGCATGTTATTATGATATGTTTGGTTGATATTACCGGGAGGCCTGCTGTTTTCTAAAGGGAAAAATGGAACAGTGCATATGGGGAGAGTGGTGCTACGGAGAGGAGACTGATAGGTGGTCAGAGAGGAAATGATGCTTTGGGGATGTATAATATGAAAGAAGAATAAATTCATTAATTTAAATAAGGAAATAATATCTAACATGGAATAAAGAGAACACATTTCTGCTTGAATGACATCAGTGATTACTTAAACCATATAATACAGCATATAATGGAGTTTCACTTTTTATCCACCTTGATTTTTACTAAATCAGGATTTTAAAATTGTCTTGTTATAGAATTATTATCACCAGGAAGAATAAGTTAGCTGGGATTGGAGCTATAGGCCTATAGTCTCAACTATTAAGGATAGCAAGTCTGGGGAATCATGATTTCATGAATTGTCAGCTACAGAATAAGTTTCCGGAGGAGGGAAGTGACGGAGGCAGTTGTCAGGATTAGTGGTACGAGAGAATAAACTTAAAAAAAAATGGATCTTAAGAGAAACAAAGCTTTAAGTGGTCAGATATTAAAAGGGAAATTGTTTAGAACTGATTAGATGCAAACATGTAGTAGAGTTGCAACACTTTCTATTCTTTACGATGAGTGTATTCTACTTAGTACCTTAATCCAGCTTAGTAGACAGCACATTCTTCTAGTTGAAGCCCACTCCAGAAATTGCCTAACCAAAAATATTATATATATATATATATATATATATATATATGTACACATATATATATACATATATATATATATCCATTGAGTAATTTTAATTAAAATCATATTTAAAAGTTGCTCAAATTGTCAACTTCTATTTTAATTCTGTAGGAATATATTATATTATCATATAAGAGATGATCAACCTCTTATTTCAGAGTGAATAAATCTAGAGACATTTGATGTTAATGTCTATATATTAACTAAGCAAATGGAGTAAATTGAGAAAATTATTTCTAATATAGATAATATTTGTCAAATGAAAATATGTTTGTATGCTCTGGTATATATTTATATATATGTACACACACAAACATATATATTATATGAATTATCAAAAAAAACTTTAAAATTGTTAATGCTGACATTTAAATATTACTGGACCAGTTTTAAAATTGGTGTTTTTTCAATTTTTAAAACTTAATTTTAATAATTAATCTTTACTAAATTATGTTGAAAATAAGTTGGATATTCTTGTTAGTTTCGATCACCTGTCCATAACTTGAGACATGGAAAGAGGGAACATAATTTAAGGAATTGCCTCTATCAAATTGACCTGGATATGTCTCCAAGACATTTTGTCCAGAAATGATTGGTGTGGCAGGCCCCACCCACTGTGGGCAGTTGTGTACCTAGGCAAGTTTAGTTATAGAAGAAAGAAAGCTGAGGCAGACATGAGAAATGTTCTTAAACATTCTCTACTTCAGTCGTCACATTCAGGTTCCTGCACTGAGTTTCTGTCTTTGTTTTTATTTTAGATGGTTGTTACCTGTAAGCTAAATGGTTTTTTTTTTTACCTCCCCAAACCATTTTTGTTCAGTGTTTTATAAACTAGGACAAATATATTAATAGAAATAAAATAATCTATGTACAAATTACTAAGATTATTGTTGTTCACACTATATTCGTATACTCTGGATTTGATGTTTCTAAATATACATGACAATTAAATAATCGCTTTCTTATTTCTATGAAGATAACTTGTCACTTAGCATTTAATGCTCATTGCAAGGGTCATGCCCCCATGTGTTCCTATAAGGAAATGAAATTGTTTGTGTTTTCTATATTTATGTTTCTTTATTCATTTTACTAGTTAAATATATTTTAATAATCATCTACATAGATTTATTTAGATAAGACAGTTGAGATATATATTTCTTTGTACTTGCTCAATTCTAATTCTATGTTGCTTTGAACTTTGGTGTGTGTGTGTATATATATATACTTTGTATTGTTATTTTTGACTTTCTCTCTCTCCATATATATATATATATATATATATATATATATATATATATATATATATAGTTATTACTGACATAATATAATATATAAAAGTAAAAATAAAATAATAAAATCAGTGACTGTGGAATGACTCTTTGGGTAAAGCATTTTCATGCTAGAGTATGAACCAGACCTTAGATCTCAAGAGCTCATGTAAAGCAGGATACAACACTGGTCTTCTATAACCCAATGCAACTTAGTGAAATGGGAGGCAAAATCAGAGAGACCAGAAGACCCCAAGATGTCTATACTAATAAACTCAAGGTGGAGCAAGATGTCCAGTTTAGAAGAAGGTGGGAATTTCACTGATTCTCACACTCCCACGAACATGCACACAAAGTTACATGCCGTGTGCACATCACACACTTGAGCAGAGATTTCTTGAAGTAAAAAATGGGATTTGAAATGTTTAAAAACTCCGTATTCCTCAAGAAAATCAACATTGATGGTTAAAAGGCAGACCTCAATGAAGTAAATGACCACATGCAAATCCCTGGCTTTTGTGCCTATGAAAACATTTGTATAGGTTAACACACACACACACACACACACACTCTCTCTCTCTCTCTCTCTCTCTCTCTCTCTCTCTCTTTCTCTCTCTCTCTCATACACACTCACACACAGATAGTGCTGGATATAAGATGATGCAAACATATAGAAGCAGATTTTAGTGACAAGACTTCAAGTCAAAAAACCAAAAAGTACTCTCAGCCACTGAAGCTAGAAAAGGAAAGTATTCTTTACCACATTCTTCAGAGGAAGTGATTCCTAGTTGTTAGCAGTGAGGAATAACATTTGATGCTTCATTTTCTTCTTTTTAAATTTACTTTAAGCATTTTTAAAATTATAATACAATTGCATCATCTCTTTCCACTTCCTTTATCCAAAATCTGTCTTTTCTTTTCTTTTTTCTTTTCTTTTCTTTTCTTTTCTTTTTTACAGTTTACATCACACATTTCCCTCTCTGTCCTCCCACAGTTCCTATCCCATTCCTTCTCCCCCCTATTTCAAAGAGGATGTCTTCCCATCAGCCTTGCCAACTCCCTGGGGCCACAAGTCTCTTGAAGGTTAGGTGCCTCTTCTCTCACTGAGGCCAGATCAGGCAGTCCTCTGCTGTATATGTGTCTGGAGCCTTGTCCAGCTCCTGTATGCTGCCTGGTTGGTGGCCCAGTGTCTGAGAGATCTCAGGAGTCCAGGTTAGTTGAGATTGAGGGTCTTCCTATGGGGTCACCCTCCTCCTCAGTTTCTTCCTGCCTTTCCCTAATTCAACCACAGAGTTCCCTGACTTTCATCCATTGGTTGAGTGTAAGTATCTGCATCTGTCTCAGTCAGCTGCTTGTTAGGCCTCTTGGAGGACAGCCATGCTAGGTTCCTGTCCCTAAGCATACCATAGCATCAGAAATAGTGTTAGGTCTCCCCCTGAGCTGAATCTCAATTTGGGCCTGTCACTGGACCCCCTTTCTCTCAGGCTCTTCTCCATTTTTGTTCCTGAAGTTCTTTTAGTCAGAAAAAAATTGTAGGTCAGAGTTTTTGACTGTGGGATGGCAACCCCATCCCTCCACTTGAGGTCTTATCTTTCTACTGGAGGTGGGCTCTATAAGTTTCCTCTCCCCACTGTAAGGCATTTCATCTAAGGTCCTGCCCTTTGAGTCCTGAGAGTCTCTCACTTCCCAGGTTTCTTGTCCATTATTGAGGGTCCCCCTACTTCCCAACCCTGGAGGTTGAATATTTTCATTCTTTCTACTGGCCCTCAGGGCTTATCTCCTGTTCCCCCACCATGCCTGATCATGTTCCCCCTTTTCCTTATCCCTCCCAATTCCCACCCAGGACACTCCCTCACTCTGCCTCCCATAATTGCTTTTTTCTCCCTCCCTAGTGGGATTAAAGCATCTTCACATTATTGAGTACATACCATGCATGTCCTTTTGGGTCTGAGTTACCTCACTCAAGATGATGTTTTCTAGTTCCATCTATTTACCTGCAAAACTCAGGATGTCCTCGTTCTAATAACTGAATACTGTTCCATCGTGTAAATGAATTACATTTTCTGTATCCATTCTTTTGCTGTGCGACATCTGTGTTGTTTTCAACTTCTAGCTATTATAAATATGATTGCTACAAAAATAATGGAGCATGTGTCCCTGTTATATGTTGAAGCATCTTTTAGATTTGTGGCTAAGAGCTATATAGCTGGATCTTCAGGTAGATCTATTTCCAATTTTCTGAGGAACCTCCAGATTGATTTCTGGAGCAGTTGTACCACTTTGTAATCCCAGCAGCAATGGAGGAGTGTTCCTCTTTCTCAATATCCTCACCAATATGTGCTGTCACCTGAGTTTTTGATCTTAGCCAATTTGATTGGTGTAAAACAAATCTCACGTTCGTTTTGATTTGCATTTCCTTGATCACTAAGGACTTTGGACATTTCTTTAAGTGCTTTTCATCCATTTGAGATTCCTCTGTTGTGAATTCTGTTTAGCTCTATAACCCATTTTTTGATTGGCTTGTTTGGCTTTTTAGTGGTTAGCTTCCTGAGGTTTTTTTTTTTTTTTTTTTTTTTTTTTTTTTTTTTTTTTTTGGATATTAGCCCTCTATTTGGATGTAGGTAAGTGAAGATTTTTTCTAATCTGTAGTTTGCTGATTAGTCCTGTTGACTATGTCCTTTGCCTTACAGAAGCTCTTTAGTTCATGGGGTCCCACTTATCAATTCTTGATCTTAGAGCCTGTTTAAGAAATTTCCCTCTTGCCGCCAATGAGTTCAGGGTTCTTTCCAATTTTCTCTTTTATTAGATTCAGTGTATCTGATTTTATGTTGAGGTACTTGATCCACTTGTACTTGAGATTTGTGTAAGTTAACATCTATGGATCTATTTTTGTTTTTCTACATACCAACTGCCAGTTAGACCAGGACTGTTTATTGAAGGGGAAGAGGGGGAAAGGAGGAGGAGGAGGAGGAGGAGGAGGAGGAGGAGGAGGAGGAGGAGGACGAGGACGAGGAGGACGAGGAGGAGGAGGACGAGGAGGAGGAGGACGAGGAGGAGGAGAAAGAGGAAGAAGAAGAAGAAGAAGAAGAAGAAGAAGAAGAAGAAGAAGAAGAAGAAGAAGAAGAAGAGGAGGAGGAGGAGGAGGAGGAGGAGGAGGAGGAGGAGGAGGAGGAGGAAGAAAAGGGAGAGGAGGATGAGAAGGAGAAGGAGGAGTAAAAGAAAGTGGTACAGCTTAGAAACCGTGCCTGGTGCCATGCACACTTCCAGACAGAGAAGCCCAGATAGGGATGGGGGTGGGGGAATGGTGAATGGGGATAGGATGCTTTCTGTTTTTCTATTGATGATTCATTTTCAAAATTAAAACATCTTGATCTATCTTGTGTTCAACTGCTTTGTTAACAGAAAACACTGAAATCTCCTAAGCTATTTATCAATCTAAATATTTAGAGTTTAAAATTACTAAGAGTCAAGCTTGCTTGTAAGGTTATGCAATTGTAAAAATAAACTGGATGTAAAATATAGAGATGACTACTTGCTGTTTATTTTGTTGTTGTTGAACAGTAGATCCCAAACAAGGTCACAGAAGGAGGGAAAAGTGAAAGCTCCTGATGTGTAAGATTGAGCTCCCTTGATGACTCAATCAATGAGGACAAGGAGAAAGGTGCTGATCATGGGTTCTTTAAAGTCTGTTCTCTGCATTTATAGTTCTTGTCATTCAGGGGGTTGCCCTGACATTGCAAGGTCATGAAATAACCTGGCTACTTTCACTGTCCACTCAGTGCTCTCATTATAAAGACAGAATTTTTTTCTCATAGTTACTTGATTGTGGAGTTCTGCTTCCCAGAAATCCAAGCAATCTCTTTCTGTTGTTTTAAGTTACTTACCTTTGTATTACTCTGTGTTAAACATATAATACAATTAAACACAACAGTTTCACTACCTTCTTATGGTTGACTCTTTATTTGTAGGCAGTATACGTACATATCACACAAATATGCATGAGCAAAGAAAATCACCCTATCAAATTTGAAAGTAAATTTATATAGTTCCTTTCAATTCACTCAGTCACTTCCAATAATTCCCATACAATTATTAATGTGATTAATGTGGAATATTAGTTAACAAGGCATTACTGTAACAAAGCATTACTGTTGCATATAGCAATCTAAATTAATTTTCTTGGTACATCAGGAAATAAGCTCAGGTAAGTACTGACTGATAATGAATTAAATGATTCAATGGGTTTTCTCTGTGTCTTGTTGTATGAAGCCTTTTGATGCAATTTTAAAGTTGTGTTTCTGCAGCCTGGATCCTGCTTCTGAAGCCAAAGGACAAGATTGGGTTAGCCCAACTCATTCATCACCTCTGAGAGATCTATCCTGAAATCATGGAGAGAGAAGTAAATCTTCATTAGAGGTTAGAGACTCTGATTTGTGGAGAGAACAGGAGAAAGCTTTCTGGAGCTAAAAGCCAAATTTACACTAGTATTTCAAAGAGGAGCTTTAGTAATTAATTAATGATGCATGCTTAAGACTTCTGAATAGTTTTTTCCTTTATTTATATTTCTAGAACAGGGTTTGTTTTCTATTTTTATCCAAGAAATAAATAAATAAATAAATAAATAAATAAATAAAGCCTATTGAGAAAAGACAGAGAATTAAAGCGAGTTTAAGTAGGCCACATGGTGTGCACAAAGTGATCGAAGATGATTTGCTACTTTTATATGAACATGTGAAAATATAAACATTTTCTATATTCACCAGTGTCTGTATACAATTAAATTGTCCAATTACACTTTGTCTTTCCAATGAATTTGTGTTCTTCTTTATTGATTTCTCATGAATATTATTCTTATTCTTTTGTACGAAATATCATTCTAGATAACTCCTTCAGGATGGGATTCATATGATCTAAGTAATAATGAGAACAAAGAATATACAATGGAAATATGAATATATGATGTTGTATTACTATGATGTTGTATATACCATTTCAGTATACACTAGCAGCAAAATAGAATAAAATAGTAAAATTTGAAAAACTTTTATTTTGCCAGTTAAAATGCTCACTAGAGTTGTGGCATATCAGGTCATCATTTAAAATTTCTCTGTTGTGTATTTTATATTAAAATGGATAATAGTAGCAGATAAATTTTATTAACAAAATTATATTTTCTATTTCAAAGATAAACAGTCTATTTTGTTCTTTTAAAGAAAATAGTTTTATAAGGGACATTACAAGGAACACAGGCTGATGGCTTACAATTTTATCACCTTAACTAATCTGTCAATATGGTCTGTACTGAGTGGAGATACTGGTCTTATTGAGTAGACTCAATGGCTAACAGATAGAGAAAACAAGGAAGAGAAGAGAACAAATCAGAATATCAGAGATCAGAAGAGAACATAGGAGAATAGAAGAGTGCACATGAAATTGGAAGGGAAGATTGGAGGTGATAGGGAAGGCAGAGCAGATGAGGAATGGATTTAGTTTTCACAGATTTTATGTCTGTGGGAAAATTTTCAAATACAAGACAGTAGATGCTGGAGAGGATGGGGAGAAAGAGAAGCACTTCTCCATTACTGGTGGGATTGCAAACTGGTATAACCATTCTGGAAATCAATTCTAGAAGTTCCTCAGAAAATTAGAAATAGATTTATTTGAAGACCCTGCTATACCACTCTTGGGCATATACCCTGAAAATGTCCCACCATGCCACAGGGGCATATGTTTTGTTCCACTATGTTCATATTGGCCTTACTTGTGACAGAAGAATGGATTCAGAAAATGTGGTTCATTTACACAATGGAATACTACTCAGCTATTAAGAATGACAATGTCACAAACTTTACAGGCAAATGGATGGAACTAGAAAACATCATCTTGAGGGAGGTAACCTGGACCCCAAAGGACATACATGGTACATGGTTTGTACTCACTGATAAGTGGGTATCAGTCCAAAAGCTCAGAATACCCATGATACAACTCACAGCTCATATGAAGCTTAACACGAAGGAAGGCCAAAGTGTAGATGCTTGAATTCCACTTAGAAGGGGAACAAAATAATCAGTGGAGGCAGAGGGAGAGAGGGTCATGGGTGAGAGAGGGAAGGGGGAGGGAAATACAGGGGTCAGGTTCAGGTATGGGAAGAGACAGGAGAGTAGTCTAGAGGGCCAGGAGAATGACTAGAAATATGCATGGGGAGGAGGGTTAAGGGGGAACTATTAGAAAGTTCCATAATCCAGGAATGCAAGATGTTTCCAGGACCCAATGGGGATGACATTAGCTGAAATAGCCAACAGAGGGGAGATAGAACCTGAAGAGACCATCTCCAGTAGATAGGTATGGCCCCCAGTTGAGGGAAGGGGGCACCCACCCATCTCAAAAATTTTAACACAATTTTTAACAGAATTATTCCTGTATAAATGAAACACAGATACAAAAAGTGGAGCAGAGACTGGATGGAGAGGCCATCTAGAGACCACCCCACCTTGGGATCATTCCCATATGCAGACACAAAACTATTGCTGATAACCAAGAACTGCTTGCAGACAGGAGCCCACCAGGGCTGGCCTCTGAGAGGCTCTGCCAGCATCTGACTAAGACACATGCAGACACAGCCCACCATTAGACTGAGGCCTGGAACCCCAATGAAAGAAATAGGAAAGACTGAAGGAGCTGAAAGGGATTGCAACCCCATAGGAAGAATGACAATATCAACTAACCAGATCACTCTGGAGCTCCCAGGGAATAAACAACCAATGAAAGAATACACATGGGCTGGTCCATGGCTCCAGCTACACCTGTAGCAGAGAATTGCCTTATCTGGCATCAATGATGCCTCAGAGATGATGGATGCTAGAGGAGTGGTGTTAGAGTGAGTGGGTGGGTGGGGAAGCATCCTCTTAGAGGCAAAGGGGGTGGAATGGGATGGCAAGTTTGCAGAGAGGAGACCGGAAAGAGGAACAACATTTGAAATGTTAAATGAATAAATAATCAATAAAAAGGAAACTATGTATTTTTATCATCTTTCTTCTTACAGCTAAATTTATGCTAAAATGTATAAATAAGCTACTTTCTTTAATAAAGGCATTACTATTTTCTTTAATATTTGGTTGCAAAGAAATAGTCTAGAAATTGCTAATACAATTTTTATGTACTTAATAACATGAATTATTAGTAGCCTTATAGAAGTCTTTGGAGAAATTATTTTTAGATATTGTTTTGAGATTTGTCTAATAGTGTAATATGTAAACAATATTGAACAGCTTCAAAAGAGCAAGTGGGTAAAAAGACAAACTTTGAGTGTAACATATGGGATGTGTAGTATATAATCAGCATCCTGCATCACCCTGTCTGTCATGATCCTGATGCACCTATTTTGCACATGTTTTGAAAGAAACTTCTGAGGTGATTTAGCTTTTATTTCCACTTTCTTACTACAGGAGAAGAGAAAATATGCCATTTTAAGCCTTCTTCGCATATCTCAGCCAAATAAAAATTCATAGAAGTGTTTTAACTGCCTCATTTTGTACAGATAAAAAGCCAATGCTTTAAAAAAAATCTCTTGGTCTTTTTGTATTCCTCTGTCTGTCGCTATTTCTCTCTCTCTCTCTCTCTCTCTCTCTCTCTCTCTATATATATATATATATATATATATATATATATATATATAGTGTGTGTGTGTGTGTGTGTGTGTGTGTGTGTGTATGTATGTGCATTTATCTGTGCTTTTGTGTGATAACCTTAGGGCAAAACAATGCCAGATCTAAGACTTGCTTGATTTCTCTGCAATAAAATTTATTGATGGATAAGGAAAATAAAATACTATTAAGTAAGAAATATATAACAGTTTTTTTATATCCATTCTCCTATTTAGCTTAAAATTTTTATAGGATCAATACTCTTATCCCTACAGCTATAAAAACCAATAACTATCATTTGAAGAGACTTTAAAGTGAAACAGTATTGAGAATCAGGATTCAGTTTTACCTCATTCTTTTTCTGCTAAAATATGACTTTCAGGATTGAATTTTCATTTAATATATGAAGACAAGTTATTTATATTTCAGGCAATTATATTTCTCATTGACTGAATACACAATTTTAAAGACAAATAAACCTAAGAAAGCATTGATTATTTTCTTATCAATCTTTCCTCTTTTTTTTTTTTTTATAGACTAAATTTTTTGCCTTACCCTGAAAATGTAAACTTTTTACATTGGAAAACGAGAGAAAAAGATGTGAGCAACATAAAACTCTACAAAATACTTTGATGTGTTTAGTTTTCTTGTGAAGAGGAAAACTTTAATACTATGACTTTAAATCAACATTATAAAATATCATTATTTTGAATTTGGGTAACCATTTAAAAATGTATGCTTACCAAATATTGAATGAGTCTTAAATGAAATAGTGATTTTTTAGTATTGGTATATATTTACTATTATGAAAATTTAATACAAATAATTGAGGATCAAAATATATATGCCCAAGAATGTTGATTATCGTGTCTGTTTCAGAAACAAAGCAGAAAACTGTCTTAATAATTTTAGGAGATGGGCAACCCCAGCTTATTCAACATATGAGATTTTCCAGTTGGAGAAACTATCTTAATTGAAAAATATCTGTAAAATCCAATGTTTATTTTACATGTCTATTCATAAAAATCAGTTAAAACATTACTGAAACTTGTAATTATGTTTAATAATAGAATAAGAATAATAGATACAGAAAATATAATATTCTAATAGGTATTTTGTTAATATTTTTGCTTCAAAAATTACTATTGCATATTCTTGCACAAGATACAAGCTAGGAAAGATCTTTGGTTTTGGTTCTCCATATTCTCAAAGAAATCCTACCAGTTATCACTGTCATAAAGGTGTATTTGCAAAGAAAAAACGGTGGAAATAGTCATGAAAGGATGGTTAGGTCCTGTAGGAGGAGCTAAGGTGGGAGGAGTATGGAGAGGAAGAGGAGGAGTAAGGAGAGGAATAGGAGAAGGAAGAGGAGGAGCTAGGAGAGGGAGAGAGACGAGAGAGGGGAACATGGAGGCGGTTGTTCATGTATCTCCCACAGTCAAAGGTAGTTGGTATATCTAGGTTGGGTATTGGGTTATACCTCTGATTGAGTGGACATCTTGTTATTGATCATTACCAAATAAATAAGCCTTTGGATAATCTTAGCATTAGAGTCATTTGTACTGAGCCCTTGTGGTTGTCAGGATGATCTGGGCAATGCCCAGCCTTGCAGAGACAGTGTGGAAGATTGGCAGAGCCATCTCCCACACTGGTGTCTCATGGGTGTCAGGGCTGGTGTTTCTGGCTGGCCGTTTCTAGCTGCGGTGCACATGTGGCCTCTGGCCATGAAACATGGTGGCTGAGGTAGGCAGAGCCGCTGCAGCTTAGATAGTCGGCTTGACCAGCGGCCATCTTTTAAATATTTACTGCAAATAGGTCTTAATTTATTAATTTTTATAAATATTCTCCTTCCACATATATGTGTGTGCATATGCATACATATACATATATATGGCTGTATTATATATGTATATATACATATATACATTATATGTATATATATTAGCATGTATATACATATATACATATACACACTCACATAAAGATGGTTTCTCACATTTCATATTTTAGGCACTGCCATATTTTTGCTTTTGGGTTGTCACACTTATTGTGTGTCCCACACATGCTTTATCATGGGGCCAGACAATGGGCTGGAAAGAGGCCTCTTCATTTATAGCTAATCCTCAATGTTTGGGCAAATCTGTCCTTTTTAGGCATAATTTCAATTTATATCAATTACCAAGTTGTAGAATATTTTATTCATTTTTTATTTATTAGTTGAGTTTAAGCCATCTGTATTAGTCAAAGTCCTTTAAAGACACAGAACCAAGCATTTATAGTCATGATAGATAAATAGATAGATAGACAGACAGATAGATAGATATACAGATAGTTGATAGAATTTTAACAAGATAAAACTCACATAACAGACTTTTCATAGCTGAATGAAAGTCAGATAAATGATAGGTAGATATGTAAGTAGATAGATAGATAGATAGATAGATTAGATAAATGACAGACAAAAGAGTGTTAGATGGGATGAGTTCATAAATTGGCCCATTTGACTATGAATGCTAATTCCCATGGTAAGCTATCTTTAAGAACAGGAAACTTTGAAGGACCAATGAAGACAACATTTCTCAACCAGGTGAAAGGCCTGAGACACATGAGAGGCTTTCTGCACAAATACCAGTCTGATGTTCTATAGACCTGAAGATCTTCAGTTTAAGGACACCTCAATTTAGACAAAGAAGAATATGTACACACACACACCCTTTGCCTTTTTGGTCCACTCTAGATTTCATCTTATTACACATTGCTGTCACTTAGAAGATCGATTTTCCTCATATGGTTCACTGACAGATGAGTCAATCATCTCTGATAACAATGATAGTCACATCCAAACAATGATTCCCAGCCATCTTTCAGGTAACACTTAAAATTAGCCATTACAGTGTCATTGTAAGTGCATGCTAAAAGTTTTATGGAAATTGTATCTGTACTGAGGTGACCTCATCTACAGACTCTCCCTAGGCTAGGTAGCACTGTGCTCCTGAGTGACATGTATCATCAACCCTGAATTGTACTTAAGTAGGTCTATGGCTATCAGTCACATCACACAGCCATGGTTTGCCTCTTTTAGAATACTACAATGGCTGTTCTGACCTGTAACACTCCATAATTTAGCAGCTGCTCAAGCTTGAAAGTATTCACTGTAACAGCTATATCAGCTATATCTTAATAAACAGGACCTTTGGTAGGAAAGGGTCACCACATGAAGTCTGCCAACGGCAATAGGAATAAATGAACAACCAAGTGTGAATATTCTTGCATACCAGCAAGGAATAAGTAAAAAAAAAAATCATACAGGGTTTCCTGGCTTGAGTGATGCTGGTGGTTCTTAAGGTTTTAAAAATTGAAGTTAGCTGATGAATGCCATTTATCTATAAATAGCAGGAGATTTTGGCCAGATAGTACTCCTTTCTGGGAAGCCAAATGGTAGTCATGACTGAGATATTGAAAGAACTGGGACTTTAGCCAAGTTTCTCTGACATCAAGTTTGACACTGTTTCTTTTGAACTAAATGCACAAGATTTAGAGTCAGAACAATTCGAAAAGAAAATCAAAACTTATGAATGTGTCTACTGCAGATTCTTTATATTAACTTTACATAAGGAAAACAGTGGGCCAAAAGTGCCAGGTTACATTAATTACTTATGTATCTTGATTTCATTAGATGTTGCACACATAGTACCTGTTACTCTTTTTTTGGGGGGGTTTTTTTTTTTTTTTTTGGTTTTTCAAGACAGGGTTTCTCTGTGTAGCCCTAGCTGTCCTGGAACTCACTCTGTAGACCAGGCTAGCCTCGAACTCAGAAATCAGCCTGCCTCTGCCTCCCAAGTGCTGGGATTAAAGGCGTGCGCCACCACCACCACCCGGCGTACCTGTTACTCTTGTTCTTGTCTTCAATTCATGTGATAATTAAATATCAAACTCTAAATAAAAATTAATATTGTTGACTAGATTTCTAGCATTGCATCATGATGTACTTCCATTATGTTTTACAGAGGAGCAAGCTGCCTTGAGATTATATCAAGTATCTCAGGTAATGTGTAAATAAATGCTAATAACCCAAATCCTAAATTAGAGAAATGTGTAACTTTCTGTAACTTTTGACTCTAAATAAATTTAAGAAGCTAACTATTACTTTTGATGTTTTTCCTGCAAAAAAATGTATGTTTCCTATACAGTATAAAATATATTCTCCCCTAAAGTCCTAAAGCTATATTCAATGACTGATTTCTCAGAGACCTTGGTGTTTATATAAGGTGTTGAGATTTGAGCAGCCACAAAAATATTCTTACCAGGCTTGCCCCTGGTAACCCCATTTCACTTTTCATAGAGTATAAAATCTCTGTAGTGACAGCTCAAAATTGAAATCACCCTCGATTTTCATTATCCATTCTTTACATGGTCTTAAGTGGGTAATTAGAATCCTGTGTGATAGGTTAGAATCCATTTTAGCTTCTAAATTAAGAATTCATGTAGGTCACAAGAAAGTTTATTTTAAATGTGTTGAAACTCAAAGCATTACCCTGGGGAAGAAAAAGAGAAATATCATATAATCTCCGATTTGATATACTCAGAAAAAAAAAGGAATAAGGGCCAAATTTCTGGAAGAAATAAAAAACAAACTTAACAAAAAGCCTCAAGATCATAATTAATTGGGAGTTCTAAAAGACAACCACAGCATGCATTTTAGAAATCAAATAAAGATTCTAAAATATGTTTTAATGAAAGACCAATAATACCATAGAATTCAATAGAAATACACAAACTGATTTAACCTTGAAAAGAAATGTTAGGTCATGTATGCTGATTATGTATGATACAAAATACATGTTAACTAGTTGTTAGAAAAGATAATAAATTAATAATATCGACTAAACATACAAGACACCATCTTGAAGAAAAATAACTGAAGAAAAAAAAATAAGTACAAACTACATGAAACCAATATCAATAAAATGAGAAGAAATTCCATTTGCAATTATGTCAAGAAACTAAGGAGGAGGGTGACCCTATAGGAGAGCCAGGAGTCTCAATTAACCTGGATCTCAAGATCTCTCAGACACTGGATCACGAACCAGACAACATACATTAACTGATATGAGGCCCCCAACACATATACAGCAGAGGACTGCTGGTTCTGTGTTCAGTCAGAGAAGATGCAGCAAACCCTCAGAAGACTGGAGGCCTCAGGGAGTTTAGAGGTCAGGTGGGGTGGGGGGATAGGGACATCCTTTTGGAGACAGGGGCCATGGAGGAGCTAAGGGATGTGGAACAGTCAGAGGGTGGACCAGGAAGGGAATAAAATCTGTAGTGTAAAATAGATAAATAACTCAGATGTTAATATTTCAAAAACAAGCAAGTAAATTAAACTTCATCTCTACAATAAATAAGTGAAGTATTATCACTGTAACGTGTACTAGATGTTGACTTTCTACTATATTCTAGGGAATAATATAATCAGAACTGAGATGTGTATTCTTGAAAATGTAGAAAAATCTTCTGAAGACAATTAAATTTTAAAAGTATTATGTATTCATTGCCATTACCATACATCTACACAACATATTTTGATCATAGTCTACTATCACACACCTCCCTATTCCTACTCTACTGATGCCCACCCAACCTGATTGCAATTCCATGTTCTCTATATTATTATTATTATTATTATTATTATTATTGTCTAATTAGTGCTCTCCATGAGTGTTTGGATGTCTGGCTGTCTACTGAGATGTAAGAAACTACCACACACTTTCAAAAGAAAGTGCTGTTTTCAATTAATTTTCAGTTTTTCTTCTTGTATGGCTGCGGCTTTGGGGGCTTTCTCCCATCCATTTGGGAATTTTGACTGGGTTGATCTGCAAGTCTTGTTTACATAACCATAGCTGTGAGTTGTCATGTGCGATACACAAATTTCAGGATTTTATGGTTCCATTCTGTATTCTCCAGCTCTTGAAGTCTTTCCTTTCTTTCTTCTGAGATGTTCCCTGAGTCTTGGATGTGGTTGGGGTTGATAGGGGTGATTCAGTCACCGCTGAGCAGTCCACCTTAACTGATACTAGTCACTTTGATCAGCTATGTCTCTTCACATTAATTACTGCCTACTGTGAAACATTTTACTGATGTTGAAAGCAGATTAAAATATGCACACACATGCATACAATACTTACAAAATAACTTGACCGTATGACCATTTAGAAAAACAAGAGCACATCCTTTCTAGAACCTATAGCCTCACAACCCATGGGCTTTTGACTAGATTTATAGTTACAGACAAAAATCCTCATAATGGAAAAGGCCTTATATAAAAAAAAAAAAAAAAAAAAAAAAAAAAAAAAAAAAGAATTTTAACACCAAGGAAGGCTTCTCACTCAGACTCTTTCAGTCTGGATTTGTCATAAACTATTTGTGCAACTTTGTGTTAAGTTTCCAAAACTTTTGTGTGTCAGTTTCCTATGCTGCACTTACCACAAGGTTAGTCTGATGGGTGAATTATTATGATAAAATTGTCCAGAATAAGAAATAATATATAACCTGCTTCTGAAGCATGGCAAGTATGGCTGCTCTGTCACATGCATGTCAGTAGGTGGCAGAAAGGAGACAGGCTATGTCTAAATTCTGACCTTTGAACATCAGAATGATCAGTAGCCTAAAATTCCCTGAAAAAAAAAAAAAAGCAAGACTGAGATGAGCACCAGTCAGTGCCATATGTGTCTGGATAACGGCTCCCAGAACTGGAAGGAAGATAGAGCTAGAAAGAGCCACTTGGAGTAGGGCCCCAGGCAAGTATGAGCTGAGACAAATGACTCTCCCTTGCGTGGGGTCACATGGGTAAGTCAAGCAAAGAGGGAGCACCAGATTGCCACCATGGGTCTTGGACAGGGAGCTAGCCTGAGACAACCACTAGTCGGGTACCACAGCAGGGGCAAACAGTGCCCAAGATGACTCCTGCCTGGTGCTTGCGCATAAAATTCCTGAGACCACTCCTGAGATGGCCCCAAGCATTCAGAGACCTGGGGCACCATTAATAGGCGCAAGTAAGTAGTGGGGAAATGGAAGAGAAAGAGAAACAGAAGAATGAGTGCATAATGCAGACAAGCAGAACTGGAGACTTGAGGGTAGTGAGGAATAGCCTGATGCCTCTTGTCCTCTACATAACTCAGTACAGTATAACCCCTTGCCACCTAAAGCAGGAAGGAGAGCTGGCCTCGAGATCTACAGAATGGTCTTACTTTCCACCTGCTGCAGCCCTTGCGTGGATAGCACACCTGTCCCTGGATATGGGGTTTTCGAGTGAGCCAGCCTGAGGGCATGAGTGTGGGAGAGCTGGCCCCGCCTTTTCATCTGCTGGGTGGGGGTGAGGATGAGAGAGAGGTGCCTTCCTAAATCCCTAGTCTCTTGACATCTATGGCAGGCAGGATCGCTGGCCCCAGAGACATGAGAGTGAAAGAACTGGCCATGTCCCTCACTGGCTGAAAACTTGGAAGAGCTGACCCTGAAGTGCACATAGACAATAGTGTAGAACTGGCCATCGTACCTGGATTGCTGGTGTTCTGTCCCCAAGGATATGAGAGCAGGAGGGTTGGCAGGTTTACCAGCTAAGATACCTCTCAGGCCAAGATACAGAGCTTTGAATTGGCCCGTTGATGAACTGGACAAAAGAACCAGTTCTACAGATTCAAAACTACAGGATTTTCATGCCACTGGGCAACCACAAAATATCCAAATAAGTCCTAGTAAGGTTCCAGTATTGAGTAGCAGAAGTCAGAGGCCTCATACTAGAACAATGAGCTGTTGCATTAAACATTTGTAAGCAAAGAAGTATGGACAAAATGATACACTGTGGCACACATTGTGACACACTACAGCTTCTGTGAAAGATATTTTTTTCTGTATTGGGAGGAAGGTTGGAAGGGTGATAGGTGAGTAGGAAGGGAGGGAGAGATGAGTAAGATTTGGATGTAGGATGCAAAATTCACGCAAAAGTTATATAAAAAGTTAAAACAAAACAAACAAACAACAAAATAACCCATGAGCACTATGTAACTGTTAATAGAGTATGAATTATCTCAGGTCTTCAGCTGAGGAGGTTATATTACAAAGTGTAGAAAAATTGAAGAACTTGTCCACATCCACGCAGCAAGCAAATGGTGAGTGCAGCAGACTTAACTTTACTAGAATTTTCAGCAAACATGATTTAGATAAACAACATAGCCATATCCTACAAGTAAGAGCATCTATAAGAGAGGGGCAAGAGATAGGAATATGTATAACATATACAAACCAGAAATTCCTATATTTTATTACAGCAACAGCAGAGATCTCAGAAGACAAGTGGGAAGAAGAAATTACTGCTTTGGAACAGAGTAAGTAGGAAAGTGTTCTGTTGTGTTCTGTGATTTTTCATTTATCTATCTTCAGTTTAGAATGGGTAGCCCTCCTTTCTATGTAGGGAACACCATGACCTTGCTTTGATATTACTCGTCTGTTTCTCTCACTTGAATGACCTTCACTTACATACCCACACTATTACAGCATGCAGTGTCCTGGTGACATGCCCTTGTGTTCTAATCAAACTAACATAGCCATGACTCGAATCAAGCTTAACAACAAATCATGATTTTAATGACCAATTTCCCTTAAGTGGATGCACTTATCTGAGAATAGGGAATGTTTGCTAACTAGTCTGTTATTCCTATATTTATAGCCAATGATATTTGGAATACCTTTAACATAAGACATAAAATAATTGAGTTTATTTTTCTGCACCAGAAATTAATATGCAGTTTTCTTTGATTTGAAGATCCATATGAAATTTTAAAATGTTTTTATAGGAAGCAAAATTATCTGTGATAAGACCGTTATCTTATCAGTCAAAATTAATCAAAGAAATACAAAATTTTCATTATTGTTCCAGTGTTTGACACTCAAATAAGCAATGACCATCCTTGACATTTACTGGCATTTAGTCCCATTAAAAATCCTCTCAGGTACATAATTAAAACTCTAATATCTCATAATGATTGGAAGAATGTAGAAGTATTGTGACAAGGAAGCATCTTAAAGTGCCTGCAAACATCCTGTACGACTAGCTCCTGGTAAAGAAAGTACATTATTAGTTCTTCTTTGCATTAAAGAAAAAGATTTTAGAGCATCATCATTTTTATGTTATTCATTAGGATTGCTATATACATGTGAGATATAGATGTTTTCTAAACCAAGAAAACAGATTCTCATTTTTCTATTCAGAAACCTTAGCATTTGCAGCTAACTGAATGCCACTGCAGGGGCTATAATCAATCACGGTGAGCAGTGTATTCCAAGATAAGGCAACAATAGCAGTACAGAGGGAAATATTCCTTCTGTGCAAATAAATTACATGAGATTTCAGGGATCTGGACATTGGACACTTAACTTAGAGTATTTCCCTTGTGCTTCCTTTGCAGTTCAGTGCAGAACCTCCTGCACCCAGCAAAGCTTTTCTTGAAGCTCACAATGCCCCCTTAGTCCTTCAGTACAGAATGACTTTCAGAGCTGTGTTTCTGTCTTTATCTTGAAATGGCAAGGGTGCTGGGAAGTCATTTGTTACAGAAAGAATAACCATTAGCATTTACATGCTAGCAATAAAGAATAATGAAATATTCACTTCATTTAGTATCGGGTATAAGATTATTTTGCCAAGCATCCATTTCTAAATTTCCATTCTCTTTTCTGACAAAAGAAAAAAAAAACCTGAAGTTGAAATAATGCGTACTCTGAGTTCTTTTTAGATATTGAATGTTACATACGAGCTCTTATGGTGAAGGCTTGGTTCCAAAGTTATGGGGTCTCCCTCCCCCTCATCTTCTTTCTTCCAGAAAACTATCATGCTGACAATAAACCCAACACACACAGCCAGCAGAACCTTTAAACTATTACTCATTGTGGGGAGCAGAAGAGGCCTTGGGTGAATGAAGTCCTGAGTCTATGTGTGGTTTTGGTATGAGCATGAGCATGACAAAGATGTCAAAATCTCAACTCTATTAGATTGACAAGGCCTTCTGCAGGTAAGGATGAGGGGAGTGGCAGTCTGTGTAATTACCCACTCATCATAAAAGCTGGGGTAGAGGTGCCTGTCTTGCTCTTGCAGATTTTACACATCTTTTCCACCCTTCAAATTTTTATTAGGATATTTGTGCATAAAATATCTCTGTGCACATTTATATGCATGAATGCAGCCTGGGTGTGTACCACATGCATGTAGAGGTTAGAGAAGATACTTGAATTACTCTTTGTTTGAGACAGAAACTCTTAATTTTGTTTCTGTTTTTTGTTTTTGTTTATTTTATCTGCTAATTGTCATGCTAAGTTGTTCAGGAATTTCTGGATACTCTTTTCTATGTCTATCTGTTTTTTACAAATGTTAATAGTGAATACTCAGCTTTTACATAGATTCTGGTATTCAAACTCAAGGCTGTGTTTTTGTAGGCCAAGTTCTTTTTACTTACAGTCATCCTTCCAGCTTCAATGCTTCCCAGTGCTAAGCCCCACACTTGAATCAAATCTGAGATTTAAGAACTACAATAGATCAACACATTGATTATCCAGACAAAGGATTTTCTTTTTCTGATTTGATGTTTGGAGATAGGTCCATCCCAATAAAAGCAATGTTGAATGTGTTATTCAAGCATGACAAGTTAAACTGTGAAAGACACATATGCAGTTGATTACAGTCCATTACACATAGAAGACTCTTCCACCATAAGTGGTCTCTTTTGTTCATGCTATCAGTTTATTACAGTCTTTCTGCAATGATTTTTAATTCACTTCCAAGTATGTCTGTTTGCAAATACCAAACAAATGTGTCAGCAAATAGCATTATATTCTTTTATCAGTATTTATGTTATTAATGTGTTAAATATTAAAATTTATCTAAATTGGCTTTTAAGTTACACTATGCTTCAGGTTAAATCAGATTTAAAAGATGAGAAGAAAGCAAATGTAAGAGGTAGTGACCCTCAGTGATACTGTCATTTCCAGACTGTGACTAATATTACCAAGGTCATAACCCCTGAGTTAGGATTTCCACCCAAGAATTATGCCTCCATGTTCCAAATATACTCTTATTCCAAACTATCTCTACTTTAAATGCAGAGGCATTCTCCACTGTATTTATTAACCATTGATAAGTAACAAAAGAAAAATTCTTATAGAATCTCCCTTTATATTTGTAAATATAGAATTTAATACATTTTAATGTGACTGCTTCTTTAGCCCAGAGTTTCAAAAGGACTGAAACATATTATTCTATTTTCATAATGATGGAGACACAAGTTTAAGTTACTCAGCAAAAAGTATATGGCTAATTCAAGTATTTTTCTAGCTTCAAAGTCACTTTTGGTTTACATAAAATATTAGGACTGGATGTTGGCCTAACTCTGCAGACCCTTGAATCACCAATACTGTCATGCTAAGTTCAAATTCTTTATAAACAGTTTAACAAATAAGTCATAGCACATTATTTAATCTTTTAAAATTTCTCTGTAAGACATATTATACTTCAACATAGAGGATCAAAAATCATGTGTATAGTATTTTATGAACACATGACTTTCTGGTAAGTGAATGAGGAATCAGTAAGATTTTTAGATGGTAGAATGATTGATTATTTTTAAACATTGGCAAAGTATGGTTAATTACATATATTAAAATGTCTTCACAATCATAAATAGATTCAATATCTACATTTATTTAAAAATAATTTGGACATAGTTATGGGGTACAGAGAGAGTTTCAAACAGATTGGGCAGTATAGTTTATTGAGATCAAAGAGAGAAAAGCATTTCTAGAAGCAGGCTGATGTGGACTCTTAGAGAAAAGTAAATGTGGACAACTTTCCACAAAATGAAGTTTATTTGGGGAACATTCATTTTTGTTGAAACCATCAAAACTACCAAGAATTAGTAGGTATATTTTGTTTTTGGAAAATAGCTTAAAATAAACAGGGCTTATACTTATTTGTGACTTGAAATTGTGAGAATGGATGACAATTAAGTAGGTTGAATTTATCTAATATTTTGTATATGAAATAGAGCTACCTTTGATTCCTATATTCACTATTAATTAATTTATGTCTGGACATTTCTCAGTCTTTCAGAGCTGTGATTGCTTAAGTATAAAAGGGTAAGTAACTAGACAATTATATAAGGTATGTCAACATATTGACCACTGTACAATATCAGGAAATTAAGAATCCTAACTTCCTCAATTCATGAAAAACAGAAATGGAAGAAGCACATATTCTTAATGAATTTAGAAGTAGCAGAAAAATACATTTGGAGTCTTTGACTTCTTCACTGTCTTTACAACCCAGCCTCTCAATGTATGGAACTCTAAGATCAATTCAAATGATCTTAGATAGATCTATATTGATCTTAAAACATTGTTACAAGAGAGTTGTAGTGCAATTTGAGTAAATTAATGCAATAACAGTGGATGTCATAGTTACTGCTGCTGCTAATGATGATGATAAAATAACTATTATGATAATGCTATAATGTTATCATGAGATTAAAATATATTTTGCTGCATAAAAGTGAGTATTTATTTTTCTTTTATAATTAAATCAACTCACTCAACTTAATGAATCACCTTAAATAAAGGTTGCAAAATGACATGAGATACTGAGAATGCCTCAGCTTTTTTCATTATCATAAAATATTAATATTTACATTACCAAAAAGTCTTGCTTTAATTTTCCATTGACATTTATCTGGTACTTTAAGTAAACATATGTAATTTTGTAGTTCAAATTTAATCAATTGTGACCTTAATGGTTCACTAAATAAAATTAAATTATCTTGGAAATTGAATTTGCAATACTCATACAGAATACCATCATGGGAAGGAGAAATGAAAGAGTAAGACGTGATGATTTCCTAACATAGATATTGGAGATAACTAACTGGGTTTGACCTATTATTCCCATGTTGATCATATATAACACAACACACAGCAGCTTGGGTTTAAAATTGGTTGAATCTACTAGTGATACTAATGGAGGAACCTCAAACTACATTATTTGAAATTATGTAGTTTTATTTTTAATACACCCATAATTAGTTGTTTTGAGTATCTCTTTTCTTTTCTTTTTTTCTTAATAACATCTATTTTCTAAGCAACATAATAGTTGTTCCATTCACCATAGCAGTACCAGGAACTTGACATAAATTGTGCCCTTTTAGTCATATAAGAACCATAGACTTCAGTTTCTGGTGGGGGAGGGGTTGGATTCACTGCCCATGAGGTGTTACTTCTCCCTTTCAGATTGCTCACTTCCATCATTTCGGCTGAATTCAAGAAAGCCTAAAGAACAATATGTCAGGTCATTACAGCTTCTTTTCCAATTGAAATGTCGACCTACTTCACTTCTTATCAGATCACTACTAGTTTATGTATCCAGTTAAAAGCCAACACCAAGTGCAAGAAATATACTGCATGCTGTTTCTGTCTTCACCCTTACAAGGAAGCTATAACTTGCACAACAAGCTACACTATAAATTCTCACATCTAATCTCATTGAGTAGCTGAATGTATCTCGTGAAAATTGATTGCAACTATTTTTTCTAGGGAATTCAATCTCAATATTGAAGAGCATTTCTGGTAAGCCAGACAATTGCAATATATTTAGTCTCCAAAGTTCATAGAACTTAGAGAAGTTTTTGATGTATGACTTTTATCCTTAGGAGACTTTTTTAACCTACCGAAATATCTTGCATTAGCTTTTCAGACACAGCCAATTATTGCAAATGCATAGGAATTTTAAATAAAAGCATTCATTAATATTCACTAAGGTATTTGATATTTAATGTTGGCATATTTCTCCCTAGATGTTCTTAAGAAATCAAGTAATGTCTTTTTGAATCTAGTACCAAGATTTTCTGTGTCCTAAAATAAATGGTTTTACTTTACTTTTAGCTTTTTAATGACATAGCTGTGACACCTCAAAGAACTTGCATTTACAAAATAAATGTGGAATAAAGACTATTGCCATGATAAATAATAAATTATATAAAATAAAATATACATCTATATGAATTTTGACAGTATTTATAATTTTCATAAAGTACACATTAAATTATCAAAACCTAACATTACAATAAGTCCAATGGGATAAAAAAATTCAAAAGGAAATTAAAAATTTTTCAGATAAAACTTTCTTTATTTGTTGGATTTCTTTATTTGATGATACAGTCTTACCTGTGCTCCAAGCTTGCCTAGAACTTACTGTGTAACTATGTAGCCAAGGCTGAACTGAAACTTGAAGTATCCTGGTGCTTCAATCCCCTACGCGGTAGAACACAGACATCTTCTATTATAGCCCTAAGAAATGTTTGATTCTATGTTTATTATTTCTTACTTATTTTCTCATTTTCTCTAGTCTCATAGTTCCTGATTTTTCTGTGTTATAGTTCATTCCTTTCTTCATTCTTCCTTCTCAGATCTTTCTCTGAGACTCCGTTTCCCTCCTTTCTTTGTTCCCTCTCTATCACCTTTCTTTCCTGTTCTTCTCTCTCCCTCCTTCCATTCCTTATGTTATTTTTCCCAATATTATGGATTTTATCTTACTATGACAAAATTCACATTTTTAAATTAAGATCCTCTACTAAAAAATGAAACTAACCTCAGCAAAGTACTCAAGATGTGTCATGTATTTGATAATGTTAAACATTACATCTTAAATAAAACTTATTGTTGAAAATTTTCCACTCTTCTAAGGTTTTTTTGGTTATTCCATATGAAGTTGAGAATTACTCTTTCCATCTCTGTGAAGAACTGAGTTGGAATTTTGGTGCCTATTAGATTGAATCTGTAGATTGCTTTTGGCAAGATGTCCATTTTTACTATATTGATCTTGCCAATCCATGAGCATGGGAGATCTTTCCATTTTCTGAAGTCTTTAATTTCTTTCTTCAGGGACTTGAAGTTATTGTCATACAGATCTTTAGCTTGCTTAATTAGAGTTACCCCCAAGATATTGTATATTATTTGTGACTGTTGTGAAGGGTGTTGTTTCCTTAATTTTTTTCTTATCCCATTTATCCTTTGTATAAAGGAAAGGTACTGATTTTGTTGAGTTAATTTTGTATTCAACCACTGTGATGAAGTTGTTTATCAGCTGTAGGAGTTCTCTGGTAGAATTTTTGGGGTCTCTCATGTATACTATCACCACCTTCAGTAGATAGACATAGCTCCCAGTTGAGGGATAGGGTCACCTGCCAATCTGAAAATGTTTGATCCAGAATGGTTTCTGTCTAAAGGAAAGGCAGGAACAAAAATGGAGCAGAGACTGAAGAAAAGGCCATCTAGAGACTGCCCCAACTTAGGATCCATTCCATGTGCAGGCACAAAACCCTGACACTATTGTCATGTTGTGCTTGCAGACAGAGGCCTGGCATGGCTGTCCTCTGAGAGTCTCTACCTGCATCTGATCTCAGTAACCTCTGTGGAAGAATTAGGGGAAAAATTGAAGGAGTTGACGGGGATTACAACCCTATAGGAAGAACAGCAATATCAACTAACAAGACACCTCAGAGCTCCCAGCGACTAAGTCACCAACCAAAGAGCATACATGGGCTGGTCTGTGGCTCCTGATACATAGGTAGCAGAATGCTGCTTTGTCTGGCCTCAGTGAGAGGGGATGGGCTTGGTCCTGTTGACTCTTAATGCCCCAGAGAAGGGGGATGCTAGAAGGGTGAGGAAAGAGTAGATGAGTGGGCTGGGGATCACCCTCTTAGACACAAAGGGGAGGGGAATGGGGTGGGGTTTCATGGAGGGAAGACTGGGAAGGGAATAATATTTGAAATGTGAATAAAAAATAATTAATTAAAAATGAAAAAAGATAAAATATAAAGATAGATTTTAGTTAATTTATTTTTACATTATCTTTTAAATTGGATATGATATGTTTTGTGTTTTAATCACAATCTCTCTCATCTTTCCCTAATCCAATCTACTCCACCTTACCTCCAATTTTGCATCTTCTTTTTCTACATCAAGGTCGATGTGTACTGCCCAAACATTCTTAGATGGACATCCTTTCACTGAAGGATTATTGGCTTATATGTGTGCACACTTTTCCTTAAACTGATTCTGTCTCCTGGCAGTTAAAACTGCTTGTTAAAGCCACATGGCTAGGGGTGGGCTTGTGTTGCTTTACTGACCCTTTTGTTAATGATGGTATCTGATATGGCTTGGACTTGCACAGGTTCTTTACATACTGTTACAACCACTATGAGACTGTGTGTTTGGCTGTGATGCTGATGTCCAGAAGAAAAATTTTCTTGGAGTTATCAAACTCCTCTTACACTATGCCCATTCACCTCTTTCATAACAATCCCTGGACCTTGGAAACAAGGGGAATATGTATATCTTCCCCTTAGGGCTGAGCATTCTGAAGAATCTTATTCTATGTACTTAAGCCCTTTGTGAGTCTCTGTGTTAATCCCCATCTACTGCAAATAGAAGCTTCTCTGATGAAAACTGAAAGTTGCATTCATTTCTGTGAATAACAAATCCTTAGCAGCCATTTAAGACTATGTCTATTTACTAAATAATAACCGTTGGCTCTCTGCTAGGGATTATGAAATGTCTTTCTGCAAGTATAATTTTTCAGGGTTTTTCTTTGTCCGTTTTGCACCCAAATAACTGCAGGGTGTTTCTCTGCCCGATGTAGCCCGGTTTAGCTCTGGAATAAAGACACAGAAACCTAGTATTGTTATTAACAAGCTGCAAACATTAATATCTGGGCAGGTTCTGAGATATTTTATCCTGACTAGGCTGCTACTACCCAGTCAAATGATGCTGTATCTGCATCTGTGCCTTGCCTTGGCTCATTTTGGTTGATGTGTGTCTACATGGTTGCTCTCTCATTGGGATATCATGGTGAATCTTTCTGGCTCATCTTCATGGTCTCTTTACACCTTCTTCTCCTCCTGGTTCTGCTTGCTCTCTCTTTTCCATCTCTCTCTGTGAACTCCTGACTGGGATCAGAAGTCCCTCCCTATTCTCTTCTACTCAGCTAATTAGCTGATCAACACTTTACTAACCAACTGGAGATGCTTGACCATGGAATTGTCTGGACTACAATGAGATGTATGGTCATAGAAATCAGCATCTGAATACAGAATGTACAAAAACATTCCCAAGCATCTTGCCACAAATTATTGGCCCAATAATGGTGCTAGGAGCTGGTTTCATCTTGTGGAACAGGAGTCATCCTTTGCTTCTGTCTTTTACAATCTTTCTTCCATGTCTTCTATAAAGTTCTATAAACCTGAATTGGGGTAGCCTGAGCACCCTACAATCTCTCATTTTATTCCTGTACATTGACTGTTTGTTTCTGTATTAATCACCATCATCTACAAGAAGCTTCTCCAATGATAGTTGACAGATGTGCTGAGGGTATAGAACCAAGTTATTAAGACTCAATATAATAGTATGTGTGTTTACTAGAATATAGTATTAGGCTCCTAAAGTTTATCATGTATATAATCATGTGTTATTGGTCCTGACAACAGTGCCAGGTGTGGATTTCATTTTATGGCATATACATTAGATCTAATAAGAAAGAGGTCATTTCCTCCCATTACAATAATTCTGCTATCACACCAACAGGCATATCTTGTCATGTCAGTCCTTACTGTAGTTTACAGTCGGGTCACACTGATAACTCTTTCCTCTTCTAGTAGCACACCTAGCTTTTGCTGGCACTATGAAAGACAACCAGGAGTGATGAAGCTTCCACAGAAGTACCAGCTTGATTTCTCCATTTCCTCTGAGTCTAGCTTGTAGTGCGTTCAGTAACAAAGACTTACTATCAAGCTCCCAAAGGTAGCTGCTTGGATCAATAATATAATGTAATGTTTCAAGGCCTATAGGTTTTTATTAATCAAACAAAACGACAATCCATCCTGGTACTGCGGTTTATCTGCTAGCATGTGGTATTTTTGTTGGGGTTATTGCTCCCTTCTTTTGTTATAGATGGTCTCATTAAAACTCTTTTAACACATGTATTGTTATATATTTAGGGACTCTTTACTATAGTAGATTGCTCTGTGACCTTTTCAAAAAGCCCACAGTATTAGTTAACATCCCCCATTTTCCTTCCCTTACTCTATCCCCTCATCCCAGTGTAAAGGCTCCTGTTTCATTTTCCACTTTAACCTCTGTGTGTTACTATGTTCTGTCTCTCCTTCATAGAATGCCCCTTTCCCATGCCTCATTACTGTTTTCCCTCTTTAGATCTACTTCAACTGCAACATACATAACTGAAGTTAAAAACCACACTCACAAGAGAGAAAAATATGTTACAGGTTTTTTTTTTTTGGGGGGGGGGGTCTGGGTTAGTTCACTTACAATGATTGTATCTAGTTATATTTATTTGCCTGATTATTTAAAATTTTTGTGCCCTCCCTCCCTCCCTCCCTCCCTTCTTTCTTTCTTTCTCTTTCTTCTTTCTTTCTTTCTTTCTTTCTTTCTTTCTTTCTTTCTTTCTTTCTTTCATGATAGAGGCTTCCTCTATTATGCAGCTCTGGCTGGCCTCATACTCCGAGATCCACCTACCTCTGCCTTCCAAGTGATAGGAAACAAGGAGTATGCCATTTTTTTCTGAATAATACTTTGTGTTTAAATGTACCATATGTTTCAGTCCATTTATTGATAAGCTGCTAGGCTGTTTCCATTCCCAGGTTGTTGTGAATAGAGTAGTGATGAGCCCTTTCCTGTGGGGAGCCGACAGAAGGCGGCTATCATCCTTGCAGCCATCTTGAGCCATATACCTGACAAAAGATTTGATTACAATAGCCTACAACAGCTGAGCACACTCTGATAACATCTTGTTTTAGATACCCAGGATCTTCCCTTGGGTGTGTGAGACTTAAAGCTGTGATTTAGAGCCGAGACTTAAGGGCATGACTTAGAGATCAGATTTAGAGATAAGACCTAAGGGTGTGACTTAAGGGCATGACTTAAGGGCATGGCTTAGAAGTGAGACATATAAAAGGCAAGAGGCAGACAGAAGAGTTCAGTACAACTTGGAGTAGGAATTAGGCATTGAGGAAGAAGACACTTGGACTAGAGAACTCAGAAGAGATTATTATTAGGTATTAGATACTTGGAAGGGAGCTTGGAAAGAAGCTTGGAACTTGGAGGCACTAGGCACTAGGGACTAAGAACTAGGGACTAGGAACTCAAGACTTGGAACTTGGACTAGGAGGATAGACTGAAGAATAAACGGGATTGAATCACACTCTGTTTGGTCTCCATTCCTGTGTCCCTCCTCACTCTCTCTCTTGCTGAACCCCAAGATGGACCAGAGCAGCCTTGGACAGTGTGGGCTCTTACAATTTGGTCCCCAAGTGTGAGGCAGCTCAGGCCGCAACACTTTCCCATGTGACAAGATAATATTCTTTCGGTGTGTCTCTGTCTCTTTGTCTGTGTGTCTTCATTTCTCTGTCTATTTATATCTCTCTCTGTATCTCACCTCCATTTGTGTGTCTGTCTGTGTGTGTGCATGTGTTTGTATGTGAGTATAGTTACACACAGAAACAAGAGGCTCTGGATGCCTAGGAGCTAGAGTTACTAGTGTTAATGAGCTACCAATCTGAAAATGGGAAATAAACTGTTACTTGCTTTTTTTCATTTTTATTTTCTTTAGCTTTAGACTTTTATTACGACTTTTATTAATGAATTTTTTGAGGGGTGGATTTTTTGTTTGTTTGTTATTTTGTTAATTAAAATATTTTTTATTAATTTATTTATTTACTCACCTTATATCCTGATCTCAGCCTCTTCTTTTCTCCCAGCCCCTGAATCACATGGTCTCTCCCCCAACCGTCCCTCCCTTTTGTTGAGAACCGCACTAGCCCCACGTTGGGGCAACCAAAAAATGTCGCAGCCCGAGCAAAATGTTGAGGCCCAGGCTGCCCCGCCTTTGGGCGGCCACTGTATCCCGGCCCAAGCTGCCGCTCTGTCCTCTGGTTGGGGTTCAGCAAGAGTGAGAGTGAGGATGGACTTGAAGAATGCAGACCAGACAGAGTGTAATTCAATCCTGTTTATTCTTCAGTCTAAGTCCTTAGTCTTGACTAAGACTAAGTCATTAGTCTTGAGTTCCTAGTGCCTAGTCCCTAGCTCCTAGTCCCTCCAAGTTCCAAGTTACTTCTTCCAAGTTCTCTTCCAAGTGCCTGCTACCTGTCTTCTCTTTGCTGTGTCTGGTTCTCTGTTCTGTTCTGTCTCTGCCTTTTATATGTCTCACTTCTAAGCCATGCCTTTTGGTCACACCTTTAATCATGCCCTTAGGTCATGTCTCTAAATCTTATCTCTAAATTACACTCTTAAATCACACACCTTTAATCTCACACACCTTTAATCTCATGCACCTTTAATCTCAAGGTATCTAAACCAAGATTATCAGAGTGTGCTCAGCTGTTGTAGGCTATTGTAATCCAAGTCACATGTCAGGGTATATGGCTCAAGATGGCTGCAAAGCTGATAGCCGCTTTCTGCTAAAAGTCGGCCCCCAACACCCTTTCATCTCTTTTAGAAGGGTGAGGTGTCCTCCTGGGTACCAACCTGCCATGGCAATTCAAATCACTGCAGGATTAGGTAATCCTCTTCCATTGAGTCTAGCCAAGACAGCCCAGTTTGTAGATAGGATCCTCAGGCAGATTAGAGTCAGGGTAAGCCAGTGCTCAAGTTGTTAGGAGACCCACATGGAGACCAAGCTGCACATCTGCTGCATAATTGCAGGGGGCCTATGTCCAGCTCTTGTATGCTTTTTGCTTTGTGGTTTAATCTCTGGGAGCACCCAAGGGTCCAGGCTAGTTGACACTTTGGTCTTTGGGGGGAGTTCCTATCCCCCCTGGTTTCCTCAATCCTTCTATCAGTTTTCCACAGTACTTCCTGAGCTATATCTAATAATTGTCTGAGGGTCTCTGCATCTGTTTTAGTCAGCTGCTAGATGGAGCTGCTCAGAGGACACTTATGCCAGGCTTTTGTCTGCAAGCATAACAGAGTATCTTTAGTAGTGTCAGGAATTGGTTCTTTCCTGTGGAATGGATCACAGCTGGAGCTATATCTTCAGCCATGAACAGTGGATCTTTTACAGGGAAACATGAAAGCAATTGTCTTCAATGTAGCCTAAACTAAAAGATGAATAGACTCAAGTGGTATGTGGATGGATATCCTGCAAAAGTGTATCATCTATTACTGACCATAACTACAATTTATGAAGTAAATCATAAATTGTCTTCCTGCTGAATTTAACAGAGCTAAAGATACAAATATCTTAGTATTGCCATTTTAAATACATGCTATCAGAAATGCATCCATCTTCTAAAAAAAAAAAGACATTTACAAGTGGGCTATGGGAAAAACTTAGGCAGTGCCGACTGCCTACAGGAATGGGGGGCTGAGTTCAATCCCCAATGAATAGGTCACAAGTTAAAAATATCATTTGTTTATGATATCATAGTTGGGGATTCAGAGAAAGAAGTATACCTAGGACTTGCAGGCTAGTCATCATAGCCTAATCAATGGGTTTCAAGGCCTTGAAACACTGTCTTAACCATAACAAAAGGTGGAGGAGAGATTTTGTCAAAGGACATCCAAGTTTTCCCTGGTACCTTAAGTGTGCAAACATATGTACTTGCACATACATAAGCACCTCCACACACAAGAGCATCCTTCCCCATGTTATCATGAACATCCACATACATAAGTACACATACACTAACAGCTTAATTATATAAAATATATGTAAGTGATGATGTATTTATATAACACATAAACTTTCATTACTTACAAAATCATGGTAGACCTTCCAAATATAATGACAACTATCAAGATAATATATTACATACTAACCATATTTTAAATAGCTTAAATACAGGCAAGACAAAAATGAGCTAGAAATCACAGAAATGGCTGAAGATGGGCAAATGGAAAGCTTTTATGATGGTGTTGACTCTCTTTATCTTTTTTTTCTTTTTCCTTTTATTGAATTCAACTTTACAATGTAATGAGTAAGTAAAGTATTTAAATATAGAATATTGTTTATGCCTTATTTTGTAGTTCATGAGTACTGAATAGTTAATTACATAAAATATTATTTGGTAAAATTTTAGAAAACTATGCTACAGATATGACAATTTGGGGAACATAAATATGAAGTATTACAGATAATAAAATTATCACACAGTGATTAGTACATAGGTATAATTATGTACATTAATCCTGTTGTATCTAAAAGTCACAGGTTCTTTCATATCATTTTTCCCTCTGGGTTTTAATTTTGTCTACATAGTTCCTTGAACCCTGAGGAGGAGGTTTTGATTAAGATATATCATTTAGAACTAATTGTTCCAAAGTCTCACTCTCTGCTTATTGTTTACTTGTGAGTCTCTGTATTAGTTCCCATCTATGGCAGGAGAAATCTTCTCTGATGCTGGCTGAGCAAGATGAACTTCTACAAGTATAGCAGAATGTCCTTAGGAGTCATTTTATTGTTATGTTCCCTGAGCAGAACAATAGTATTTGTTTTTTCTTAGCTCCTCCAAAAAACTCAGCCTATTACCAAGGCTCTTGCTTGCTCTCCACAACTTGATCGAAAGGCCTAGTTGCTTAAGACAACACCTATATAACCCATTGAATAAAAAGACGTTTATCTGATACCTACCTAGAGGTTCTACTCATAATGATTATTGTACATGGTCTTGGAAGATACTCTGCATGCTACCAGAGAAGAAAGGTAGCCACCAACCCAGCTACAAATACTATGGTCTAGCCAGCCAGATGTTCTGGTGTAATTGTGACACAAAAGCTGTATGAGTAATGACCACCAACCATATGCTTGGATTTAAAGTCCATTCTATGGCATTGTGCACATGCCTGCCATTGCTTATCTGGCTAATAAATCAAGAATAAATTTCCTATAAAATAATAATTTACTTATTCTTTGAAAATGTCATACACATTTACAATGTATTTTGATCATGTCCATAGCCATTACCTCCTCTCCTCATATTTTCCTCTCTCATGTTCATTTCCTTTATTATAAAAACTAATAAGACACATAGTCCAATGTTGTTGCCCATATGTTCATGTGTATGGGGCCATCTATTGAGGGGAACAACAGGTATCCACTCATACAAATATAGTGAGTTTCCCTTTTTGAGCAGTCATCAAGTACACATATTTTCTTCTGGGGTTGAGACCTTTAGAGCCCTTCCCCCACCTCATGCTGAAGTATTTACGAGCTTGAGCTTGTGCCCGTCTTAGGCAGGCAGTTACAGCTGCTTTTCTGAGGTCATGTGTACATGATCGTACTGTGACTAACAGATGGAATATCATAGCTCTATCAATCTTTCAGCTTTTACATTTCTCTCCTCTCTTGTCTCTGATGTTCCTTGAACCATGAGTGTGTGTGTGTGTATAAGGGCTGATGCAACATTTCTCCTATAAGTGTTATAAAATTTTTATTAAATGCTACTTATTCTGATCAACATTAAAATAAAACATGTACACACACACACACACACACATTTTTAAACATGTCAGTGCTTTAAACACTTCACTGCCTTTAGTTTTTTTATATAGGTTAAATGATGATAAGGAATGACAATACTAGCTTCAAAGTTTTTCATTATGCTTCTGATAATAAAAGTCAGCTGCCAAATTATTAAAATATTGATTACAAATTTACTTAAAACTTTCACAATAAAAGTTCTACTTTGTTTTATTTTAGAATTGCTGATTGTTAAGAAATTTACAAATATGGCTTATTTTGACATTGGACCATACTATTGTAGTATATACGACATACTTTATAATGTTTAGACTAGGTGAAACATACTCACAATAAGTTGATAAGCAAATATAATATATAAATATATAAATATATAAATCCAATATATCCTTTTTGCTATTCAGAAACAATATCATGGTCTACCTGAGAAAAAATGTATTCTCTAATAGTTTTACTTATTAAGGTCAAGTCATTCCTTGTATTTTATCTTCAGGTAGTGAGAAACAGGCAATAAGGACTAAAAGAGGCATTTGTGTGCAGTAGGCAGTAACAGTTTTCAGAGTGGTAATGCCAAAGACAGTGTATCAGACCACCACTACATTGGGTGATGGAGACTACCTATAAACTGGCCGTTTAATCAGCTGCCTTGCCACCTTTACAGGGTGCTTGGTGTAAACAACTTATAAGGAAGAATCATTTATTTTACTTCATACTCTTTAAGCCATTGTGTTGGTTCCATTGTTCACGTGTCCATGAGAAGGCAATGAGGCATGGTGCTGGAATCATGCATTAGACTATATTTAGGAAGGAAATATATAAAGGGTCTAAGGCAAAGTCCCTCCAAAGACATACCTCTGATGACTTACTGCCTCCAGCTGAAGGACACCTCCTACATTCACCACTTCCTAGTAATGTCATCATATTATGAACCTATCAAGAGTTTTTCTGTTAATTAAGTCAAAGCCCTTCTAATCCATCAGTTCCAAAAGTCCAACAGCTTCCATCTAAGTAAATGACACAGAGCAAATGAATCTGTGGTGATATTGCATTCAAAATATATCAGAGATAATGGATGAAATACTTATACTGACTATCTGGTGTGGGAAGTCGGTTGTCTGCAGAATGGCTTCAAGGAACATTTCAGACAGATGCCTAGTTAAAATTTTGCATATTAGAATACATGATGAGGCACTTTGTCTCTAAAAGCAAATTAAATCTCATATGAATTATCAGTTTTGGAAGAAATCTTACTGGGGTCTATCATAAGCCAACCAAAAGAATTTGCTCTGTTGATGTCTACTTTAATATTAACCATTCATGCTGTAGAAGTTTGAATAGACTCGTGCATGTGAATGCTTGGCCCATAGGGAATGGCCTTGTTGGTGTAGGTGTGGTCTTGTTGCAGTAAGAGTGTCACTATAGAGGCAGACTTTGAGGTCTCATCCATGTTCAAGCTCCACTCAGTGTGTAACAGTTTTCTCCTTACTGCCTGTGGACTATGATACAGAACTCTCAGCTCCTTCTCCAGCACATTGTCTGCTTGGAAACTGCTGTGCTTTCTAAAATAATGTTCTAAACCCCTGAAACTGTAAGCAATCCCCAGTGAAATTCTGTCCTTTATATGAGTTGCTGTTGTCTGTTCACAGTCATTCTTGTCGATGTTTATCTCATATTTCCTGAATGATATTCAAGAATCTGATACTCACAAGTAATAATCAGTTATCTTGTCTTATTTCTGATGCTCATTGTGGACATATAGCATTCAATTATTCAGAAAGTATAATTATCACATAATAAAGGAAAATTTGCATAAATATAATTCAAATTTCCATTAGTACCTTTCCTTTCACTAAGATAAAAGAAAGTCGATGAAATCATTCCTAATGACACTCTGCTATAGTCATAGGATTGGTGCCAAGTCCAGTTGTCTTCAGAGAGATTTCTTCCAGCAACTGATGGAAGCTCATACCAAGATTCACAGCCAAACATTAGGTAGATCTCTAAGAACTCATAGAAGAATGGGAAGAAGATGTTTAGGAGCTAAAGGTGTAGCAGACACCAAGGTAAAAAAATCAACCAAGAAGTGTTGATGGGCTCACAGAGACAAAAGTGGCAGTGTTGGAGTCTTCATGGGTCTGTACTAGGCTCTCTGAAAATATGTGGTTTTTGTGGGACTCCTAATGGTGGGAGTGGGGGTCTCTCTGACACTTTTGATTGCCCTTGGGACCCTTTACCCCCTACTGAGTTGCCTCTTCCAGCCTTAATATGGGGACTTGTGCCTAGTCTCATTTTAACTTAAGTCATCTGCAGGTGATATCACTGAGCCACTGGCTTTTTCTTGAAGGATCATGAAGGAGCAGTGGATTTGGAGGAAATGTAAGGTGGGATGGAGGAACTGTAAGGTGTGGAAGAAGGGGAAACTGCAGGATGTAATTATGTGAATGAAGAATAAAAAAAAAAAAAAGAAGGGTCTCAAATACAGGAATTGAAGGACATAGTATTCTGATTTTGTAGTTCAAATTAACACACATTTTACCCAAACACTTTATCTTATCCTTTTAAAGTGACAGAAAAGAGGGTGTGTGTGTGTGTGTTCATGCCTGTGTGTGTCAGTGAGTGTTTATGTGTGTGTGTCACAACTCCTAATAGAAGTCAATTCTCTTTTATACCATGTAGGCTTCCAAGATTAAACTCCAATTGTTGGGCTTGGCCTAAAGTGTCTGTAGTACTGAGTTATCTCATGTTCTTCAGTTTGTTTTCTAAGCTAGTTTTGCCAGGGTGAGACCCTAGATTTGATGTCTATCTGATAACTCTAGAATAAATTGCTCAGTGCAATCCACAGATAGAATTTCATCTTCAGGAAAACCCCATTTCTGATAATTGCTAGATCACAGAGCCTCTACTTAAATCTCCCTTCTCCTTCTTCTCCCCTCTCGGCCCCTGTCCTCCTTTCCCCTTCTTTTTTCTCCTCTTTTCCCAACCCCTCTTGTTCTCCATCTTGCCTCCCCTTCTCCCTTCTCTCTTTTTTTTTTTTTTTCTGAAATTGAGCCATATTCCTCTTATCCAATCTCTGTGTAGGACAGAAGTATGATAAATCATGCTGTGGTCTTGCTCTCTTTATCTAGGCTGACAGCAAGATCAAGGAAACTTTGAGTAATAATTTCACTTTAATCTAGTGTATACTGAATTGTGGCTCCTGGCATGAAGGCTAGGACAAGATATGTCACAGAGTTTGGAGACTGTTTACCCCTTCCCAAAACCAAGGAGAGCTAGAAAGTCTTTTTCTTCTCAAGTATTATAAGATCAGCCTCCCCAGTGGTTCCTGTGGCCATGACACTATATATCTCTGGTATCCTTGAAACTGTGCCCTTTCTAGGAACCCATTGTAACTATATCTGTCTACAATGTTGTATCTCCTAACCATGTGTTGGTCTCATCACAATTTTGATGGATGTGAGTATATGATTCATTCAATACATTTTTTTTGGAGTGTAATTTCTCTCTCTCTCTTTTTTTTTACTTTATGAAATCTGTGTTCTTTTAAAAAAATACTACAGTTTCTTTAATTGACTGAATTAAGCCCAGATATATTATTTGTTATAATAGCTTTTATTTAATGTCAACTCACAGTACATGTTTGTCTCATCTATAAAGTGGATCCAAAGCAAAGGTTAGATTATTATTTGATTTCATAATAGATATCACAGTGCAGCCAAGTAGACACAAGAAATGACTATATATCTACTTTATTATTTAAAGTTTTCTTTTTCACTTTTCCACTGGTTGCTCTTCTCAATGTTTGTTGATTCAGCTTTCTTACAGCATCTTTTCAACTAATTTATTTGGTTACAATATGTTTCTCTTAATGCTATTTCCAAAAGTAGAAAGTTGGAGTGTTGCTATTAGATTGCCATCAACAAACAAAACTAATTCTACAGGTTTCTACTTAAATTCTTAAATGCAACAATGACTCATCATTGCTACATCATTTCAGGGTGTGTGTGTGTGTGTGTGTGTGTGTGTGTGTGTGTTTCTGTGTATATAGTTGTGGGTTCCTGTGTTTGAAAGTCAGAGGTTTACACTTGTTTTTTCCACTATCACTCTCTACTTTCTCTTTCTGGTTTTCTCATTGAGCCTCATAGCTTAGCTACCCTGGTTGACCAGAGATTCTCAAGGATCCACCAGTCTCCATACCTTCTGAAATATGGTTTTACACATGCATAACTGGCTTTTGCTGTGAATGCTGTAGATAGAAACTCAACTCTTCGTGCTTATAAGGTAGATATTATACAGCATCTCTTTTCACAACAAGATATCTATCTATACATTTTACCAGTGTAGGATATTTTTAAAATTCTTTTAAATTGGTTTTTAATTAATTTATTCTTTAATAATATCATCATTGCATGTGATATGTTCTGTAATTTAGAAATCTGGTGCTTGCTGGTCAAAGCAAGCTATTAATATCTCTATGGGAAGTTCTTACATTGTTTTAAATTAGTTAACATATGCTTAATGACTCGGAATGTGGTCAGTTTTGATGCATGTTCCATGCAAATCTAAAGCAATATCTGTGCTTCTGTTGTTGAGTGAAATATATAAATGCCAATTACATCAAATGAATTGATAGTGCCGTTCCAGGCACTTATACTCTTACTGATTTTCTGTCTGTTTCAGCTGTCAGTTACTGACACATGGGTGTTAAGCTCTGCAGTTATGGTCGTATAACTTTATCTGTTTCTCCTGTCAGTTCCATCACTGCCTCGTGCATTTATGCTCTCTATTGTTAGGTATAAATACAATTAAGATTGACACTTATACATCATTTTAGAAAAAAGATTTCTTATGTCTTACCAGTTCATCACTATATAATGCCAGTCCAACCTAAGGTCTCATTCTTGCTCATTAAACTAGTTTCTACAGATTTATTTCTACTACTGTTAACTTGGCACATGTTTTCCTAATTCTTTACAGACATTCCAACCCTTTCTATGAATATATTTGAATTTATTTTTGTATTTATTGTATTTAAAAGAATTTATACAATATACTTGATTGCATTATTTGCCCCCCTCAGCTTCTCCTCAATCCTCATGCACTCCCCACAAACCCACCTCATGTTCTTTCTCTAAAAATAAACATATAGACAAAGTATGTGCACAAATATCTTCACTTTATTATATTTTTTAATTATTGTAGTTGCTACTGTATACTTGACTTTTCCCCTTTCCTATCATGTTTACTTTTGACTGTGTGTTTCTGAGTGTGTGCATTCACACATACTAAGACATGTATTTAAAGGTCAAAAAATGCCCTAAGGTTAGTCCTCTTGCCTGCTTGGGATCCAGGGGTCAAGTCCCAATCATTTTTTTTGTTTGGTTGGTTTTTTTTCGAGACAGGGTTTCTCTGTATAGCCCTGGCTGTCCTGGAACTCACTCTGTAGACCAGGCCAGCCTTGAACTCAGAGATCCACCTGCCTCTGCCTCCCAAGTGCTGGGATTAAAGGCATGCGCCACCACCGCACGGCATGTCCCAATCATAAAACATGCAGACAAATGCCTAACTGCTGAGTTACATCACCAGCCTTGATTGAGCATTTCTTATTATTAGATTTTATATTCTCTTTTAAAGAATATAATTCTTTAATAATTCATTAATTGAATTATTAAATAATTCAATTATTATGAATATTAAATAATTCATTAATTTTTTGTAGTTTTCCATTTAGTTCACAGTACACATTTAAAATAAACTATATGTTCCTTCAAATAATATCATTCTGCCTCTGATGTAGCACAGATAGTTTCTGACAGCATTTTGAAATATTCACTCCTATTGCTTAAATCCTTCCCTTGAACATTCCTGCTAATAGTTGTACTTCAAGTAGTTATCCATTATATCTATTTAAAATAAATAAAAATATTTCATTTTCCTTATTCATTCCTTTATGCTGTTCTCTTACTGATGAAATAAAAGTTCCTAAACTCTGTCAATTACTTTTGACATTTCTTTTAAAAAGTTACATTACAGAGAAATACCTTAAACTTGCATTCTTGCCCACATATTTCTTTTGAGAACTGTACTATATAATTTATATTCTATTGTAAGAAATGTCAGTTCCTTGACATTCTTTGTAATTTCTTTCACATTTTCTGTGGTTTGAATGTAATACATAGCCATTTATGCAGACTGTTATTGATTTTTTTTGTGTGTATGTGTGTACATGTGAGTATGCATGTGTGTGTGCATGTGAGTGTGTGTGTGCTTGTGTGTGGGTTTACTTTGAGAATTTGTGGTATAGTATATCATATCAGGGAATAACTATATTGTTTTCTGATGTGAGTTTTAAAAATATTTTCTCTCCTTTGTTTCATCTTAAAATTTCAAAAATGTGTATGACACAGCCTTTGATAATATGCCATACTTCATGCATATTTTTCCTTTATATTTTCTTTTGTTTCATAAATTTCAGTTGTTTAGTTAGTGTTGGACTGTATCTGAGTTTAGTGACACAGATTTTAGCAATGATCAGGGTGAATTTATCACTATGCCTACTGAACCATTGCTTTTATTATTTCTACATTCCTAAAAATCTTTTGTTTGCTTTTTATAACGTCTACTCTTCTGTTTACTGTCTACATACTATAGTAGTATTTAAGTCAGCAATAAATATCTTAGTTCCAAGATCAATATAACTTAGGTTTTGTGTGATAATGTGGTAAATATCTTCAGTCAGAATGAAACCTGGTTTTTTAAATATCTTTCCCTCCTTTTATATATAAGCATATTTCATTTTTCTTATTAAAATATATTCTTCTCTCCTATAATATATGCCAACCACAGTTTCTCCTCCCTGTATTAACCCTAGCTATTCTCCCTCTCCCCTAGATCTATTACCAGGCCTCATTTCTCCTCAAAAAGGAGCAGCCCTCCAAGAGACAACGGTCAAACAGGACAAAATATGATAAATTAGTACAAGACCCAAGTCCTCAGGCTGAACATTACAATCCAATAGGAGGAAAAGAGTCCCAAGAATTGGACAGTTAGAGAGATAACCACTCCAACTAATGTCCCACTAAAATAGCAAGCTAACAGACATAGCATGTACATAAAAGACATGGTATAGACCCCTGCAGGCTCTGTGCTTACTGCTTCAGTCTTAGTAAGCACATGTGATCCCTGCTTAGTTGATTCAGAAGGTCATGTTCTGTTGGTATCCTCTATCCCCAGTGACTCCTAAAATCTGTCTTCCCTATCCTCTCCAGGGTTCCCTGATCTAAAAAGAAGAAGGACCTTATGGGGATCTTTCATGAAGACTTTCCACCTAATATCTGTTTTAATGTATAAAGTTGTGATCTTTTCCTCCAAACTGCAATTTAGAGACAGTTTGTAGATTTCAATTTTATTGGCTAAAATAGTTTTTACTGCAGCTGTTTTGACATGGGAATATGCTGTATTTTAGGGAGAGATATTCTTTTGTCTGATAGTCTTCATTTCTCCATTGTTTTTGAAGTGCACTGACACTGGCTTGTGGTGTGACCTTAGAATTTCCGACACTACAGCGCATCTAACCCTATATCTTCAGCATTATTTGTTGTGAACAGATTGTTCAATCCATGTGTTTTCAAAGCAGCAATCATTAGAGCTTGCTTCTATCATGGCTGTGAGAGAAAGGGTAGAAGGCTAATGTGGGAGAAGGAATTCATGAGCACTTGCTGCAGTGTTTGTAGCTATTCTATCTTCATGAGAAAGAGGTCTTTTATGGAAAGAAATGTTTGTATAGTTTTATATAAAGTAAATGAAATTGTATGCATTATTATATAGGATTGCTTTGCTAGCTTCTATCATAGGGCAAACCTATCTTTTATGTGTTCACTTTTCTGTGTACATTGGCTTGGCTCTAATAAAAATTACCATATAATGATTTACATCCTATATGCTCATTAATAGCTACAATGACGCATAATTGATACCCTGCTCTATAGCAACCAATTATGTGTGTTCACAACCTGAGAAACAATTTCAAAGCAAAATGTCTCCTATATTATTTTCAACTTTCTCTGTACAATTGTAATTTACGCGCTAAAAAAAAAATCATGGTTGTACTTCACTGAAGTTCTTAATGTTTTCTATTTAAACAGTTCTTACATAAGGGCAGAATGAATCTTATACTGTTCTCTTCCATCTTGTAGAGAGATCAATAAACTCCATTCTGAACTTGTTGTTCCCACTTTCACCTTATAATAAACTCGCCATCACTATGAACCCCTTGTTCCTTTTGTTCTACAGATGGCTTTGGTTTATTGGATGCCTGGTAAACAAAAGAACTGTAGAAATGTATTTTCTTTGTAATGTGTTTTAGGTAAAAATAACAATGGCATGAGTGTTATTATTCTGGTTAACTTTGTGTGGATGTGCTTGTGTGGTAACCAGGGGACATGTAAGTGAAGGTATGTGCTGCTTGGGTGGTAACAAGGGGACATGTGAGTTCAAGTGTGTTGGAGGCAAAAGTAGAACTTACTCCACTGTCGTCTTTGCTTTAAAACATTTTTTTAAATGTTGAGGATTTTGTGTAATTATTTTGATAATATTTACTTCCAACTCATTCCCTTAACTCTTCCCAGGCTTACTTCCTTCTTCTTATTCCCTGATTCTAGTTCTCTGATTATTATTGAATTTCTAGAATGAGTACAGAAATATAGTGGTTCCAAATACATATTCCTTTAACTCTCCTATGTAGCTTGTGCAGAAGACAGATTGCATATTGTGGAGAATGACAGTTTATTATTACAAATGTAATAAAAATATAACTCACATTATAGCTACTGTACTACATATAGTGTTCTTATTAGAGTGAATTACCGTACTTCCCAGTATAAAGTATGTGGCTACTGAGCTATTACATTTGTTTCTCTAAACTCCTGATCATAATGTCAACAAACTCCAATTTGTTTTCAGCTATCAAACCAACAGTATACCTTTACAGTTTTATTTTCTGTCCATTTACTTGCCAGCCTTGCATTATAACCTAGTTTGAAAAGATTTTTGATGGTTTTTCTCTTCCACAAAATATTGCACATTGATCATACTTTGCTAATTGGAGTTAATAAGGAGGAAGTAGAAACTACTTTGGATTTGTTGTTAATTAATATGTACATCAGAAGATGGAAAAGACATTCAACCAAAATTCCAGAGACCTCTATCTCAATGAAATTTGTTAAGAGTCAGTAGTGTGATCCATATAGAGATATTACTTCTAAATTGACGAATAAGTTGTTTGTGCCCACCCTTAATGGAGAAGCATAGAGCTGTGAGGCTTATCTGAATTATGGGTGCACCACGCTTTAAATTTAGATGTGCTGTTATGTCCTGTACACCAGTATCTAGGAAAGCTGATAGATTTGAGTGAATCCTAGAATAGAAGAACTGGTTCAAACTGATGTGCAATCTGATCTATCACTTGTACCACACAATTCAGCAGAACTAATGTTACTTGGGGTGTCACTGCCATATAGATATGCTGTTTGGAACTTTTGACAAGCACCTGTAAGATTATCTACCCTTCTTTTACCCATGAAACATCACATTCTTTTATTTTACATTATCATGCTTTTCGAGGATAATAGTATATTTTTGTTGTATAAATTGGCAATGTTAATATTTTGTAATGTCAAGAAGCAACATTATTTCAGTATATAAATTACTGAGATGTGGGCATCCATGATGTCACACTGGAGATGATATTGAACAAATTTAGTCTGTACACTATATGTTGTTCTAAAATTGGTGCAATGCTGTGTGGTGGTTTCCAAACAGTTTTATAATTAATTAAATAGAAAGTAACAATTATTATGAATTAAGTGTCAAGACAACAAGTATGTATCTTATAATTTATAAATGTAAAACCCTAACAAAAGGTTCTAATATTATCAACTGCTTTACTTAAGTTTCTATCAAATGAGGCTGATATAAACAGTGGAGCATGTGTCCTTGTTATGTGTTGGAGCATCTTTTGGGTATATATCAGTGGTATCACTGGATCCTCAGGTAATACTATATCCAATTTTCTGAGGCACTGTCCAGTTGATTTCCAGAGTGATTGTACCATCTTGAAACCCCACCAACAATGGAGGAGTGTTCCTTTTTCTCCACATCCTCACCAGCGTCTGCTGTCATCTAAGTTTTTAATCTTAGATATTCTGATTGGTGTGAGGTGGAATCTCAGGGTTGTTTTGATTTGCATTTCCCTGAAGACTAAAGTTGTTGAACATTTCTTTAGGTGATTCTTTGCCATTGGATATTCCTCGGGTGAAAATTCTTTGTTGGACTCTATACTCCATTTTAATAGGGTTATTTGATTGTCTGGAGTCTAATTTCTTGAGTTCTTTGAATATTTTGGATATTAGTCCTCTATCAGATGTAGGATTGGTAAAAAATCCTTTCTTAACTTGTTGGTTGCTGTTTTGTCCTAGTGACAGTGTCTTTTGCCTTACAGAAGCTTTGCAATTTTATGAGGTCCCATTTGTCAATCTTGATCTTAGAGCGTAAGCCAGTGGTGTTGGGAGCCGACTTTTAGCAGAAAGAGGCTATCAGCTTTGCAGCCATCTTGAGCCATATACCCTGACATGAGACTTGGATTACAATAGCCTACAACAGCTGAGCACACTCCGATAACATCTTGCTTTAGATACCCAGGACTTTCCTTGGGTGTGTGAGATTAAAGGTGTGTGACTTAAAGGTGTAACTTAGAGATCAGATTTAGAGACAAGACCTAAGGGCATGATTAAAGGTGTGACTTAGAGGCATGGCTTAGAAGTGAGACATATAAAGGCTAGAGGCAGACAGAAGAGACATCAGAGAATCAGACACTTTAGAAAGTACAACTTGGAGAACAATTTGGAGTAACAGAGATTCAGACACTATGAGTAGGAGTAGACATTAGACACTCAGAAGAGAAAGGAAGGAGTACAACTAGGAACTAGGAACTAGGAACTCAAGACTTGGGACTTGGACTAGGAAGAGAGACTGAAGAATAAACAGAATTGAAACACACTCTGTCTGGTCTCCATTCTTCGAGTCTGTCCTCACTCTCTCTCTTGCTGAACCCCGACCGGCAGACTGGATCAGCAGCTTGGGCGGGGATACAGTGGCTGCCCCAAACATGGGGCAGCCCGGGCTTCAACATTTTGCTGGGGTCGCAACATTTTTGGTGCCTGAACCTGGGACTAGTGAGGTTCACAACACAGTGGTGTCCTCTCCAGGAAATTTTCCCCTGTGCCCATGTGTTCAAGGCTCTTCCCCACTTTCTCTTCTATTGGTTTCAGTGTGTCTGCTTTTATTTGGAGGTCCTTGATCCACTTGGACTTGAGTTTTGCACAAAGAGATAAGAATGGATTGATTTGCATTTTCCTACATGCTAACCTTCAGTTCAACGAGCACCATTTGTTGAAAATGTTATCTTTTTTTTCCCAACAAATGGTTTTAGTACCATTGTTAAAGATCAAGTGACCATAGGTACACGGGTTCGTTTCTGGGTCTTCAATTCTATTCCACTGATCTTCTTGCCTATCTCTGTACCAATACAATGCAGGTTTTTTAAATCACTATTGCTTTGTAGTACAGCTTGGAGTCAGGGATGGTGATTCATCCAGAAGTTCTTTTGTTGTTTAGAACAGTTTTCCCTATCCTGTTTTTGTTGTTGTTGTTATTTCAAATGAAATTGAGATTTGTTCTTTCTTAACTCTGTGAAGAATTCAGTTGAAATTTTCATGGGGATTACATTGAATCTGTAGGTTGCTCTCAGCAAGATGGCCATTTTTGCTATATTAATCCTGCCAATCCATGAGCATGGAGATCTTTCCATCTTCTGAGATCTTCTTTGATTTCTTTCTTCAGAGACTTGAAGTTCTTGCTGTACAGACCTTTCACTTGCCTTGTTAGATTCACACCAAGGTATTTTATATTATTTGTGACTATTATGAAGGGTGTTGTTTCTCTAACTTCTTTTTCAGCCTCTTTATCCTTCATGTAGAAGAAGGCTACTGATTTGTTTGAGTTAACTTTATATCCAGGTACTTTGCTGAAGTTGTTTATCAGGCTTAGGAGTTCTTTGGTGGAAGTTTTGGGGTCACTTAAGTATACTATCATAACATTTGCAAATAATGATATTTTGACTTCTTCCTTTCTAATTTGTATTCCTTTGATCTCAATTTTTGTTTAACCTTGGATTCCTGTTCTTTCCAAGACTTTTACCATAAAGAGGTATTGAATTTTGCCAAATGCTTTCTCAGCATCTAGTGAGATAATCATGTGTTTTTTTTCTTTGAATTTGTTTATATAGTGGATTACATTGATGGATTTCTGAATATTGAACCATCCCTACATTCCTGAGATAAAACCTGCTTCATCATGATGGATGATTTTTTTTAATGTGTTCTTGAATTCGGCAAGAATTTTATTGAGTATGTTTGCATCGATATTATAAGGGAGATCGGTCTGAAGTTCTCTTTTTCGTTGGGTCTTTGTGTGGTTTAGGTATGAGCATAATTGTGGCTTCATAGAATGAACTGGGTAGTGTTCCTTTTGTTTCTATTTTGTGGAGTAGTTTACTGAGAATTGGTATTAGGTCTTCTTAGAAGGTCTTGTAAAATTAGCCACAAAAACCATCTGGTTCTGGCATTTTGTTGTTGTTGTTGTTGGGGAGAATTAATTACTGCTGCTATTCTTCAGTGGTTACAGGACTATTTAGATTGTTTAGAAAGAAAAAAAGACACAGTTAATACTATTATAGATATTTATTAGACTAGAGAACTTCAGAGCTCTTTATACAATTTCTTCATTTCTCAGGCTTGAAACAGAAGCAAACTGTTAAAATTTTAAAAAGAAACAAAAGATAATTATCATTTAATGAAGTCAGTTTATGAAGCCATGTAATCTGAGTTCATAGTCCATATGTTTCCATTATGCTATTATGCTAGCTAGGTACATATACCCTGAAAAGGAGATAAGTCCATTAGATTTTTTTATGCCAAAGTAAAAAGATCAGTAGACAAAAAAAAGACAAGCTTATCTCATAGTCTCTGTCCTGTTAAGGTACAAAAGAGGTTGTTTTGATTTTAATGTTTTCAAGGAAGACTCTGGTGAGGAATGATGGTTAAGGCCCAGCCCAGGTCACAGCCACTACTGTCTCTGCCACATGTATAGCACCTCTTCATCTGTTCTCTACATCCTGGTTCTCTTTTGGCAACTCTGAATAATAATAGCTTTTGTTTAAAACAGGTATCTTAAAGAAAAAGTAACAGGGGAACAATGTTTCAGTAGTATTAGGAAAATACTCAGTGAACTCTAAGACCCAGTTGCAGACTGTTGTATAAATTCTATTTGATATGTGTACACACAAATAAATGGATATATCTTATATTATTGAATTTTGCTATTTGTATAATTTTAAATATTAAACTACAAAATTATTTTCCATAGCAAAAAAATAAGTTTCTATGAAATGATAGATACCATACATTTTAAAAATGCAAACTAATTGATATTGAGAAAATTCTGCCCATGGATTCAGTTTATAATTCTTGCAAAAGACTATAAGAGCTATGAATGAGAAGAAAAAAAATACAGCTCAACAATGAACAACTGAAAGTCATCATTACTGTTCTGTTTCAAAGCCAATGTAATACAATAGAAGCTTTGTTTCTCAATGAAAACAGATCTGAAATCTCAGCTAATATATTTTAGCCCACATTAAAGTGAAAAGAAATTCATTGAGCAAAGACAGTCCTCTGAACACACACCTGCATCTATAACAGGGACTTATTTTTACATACTGCATCCATGCACTCTTATATAACTATACATATACATTTAAAAGATTTATAAATACTTATAGATATTTCTGTTTTTTTAAATATTTAAGTGTATATATGTCTCTATTCAGGAAAATATTTCATTTTAAATGAAAATTTTATTGTATACTGGTAAGTTTGTAAATATATATATGCAACATGAATAATTTCTTATATAACATATTAATATTATTTCCATATATTTATATACATATTATATAAAGTAAATAAAAGACATATATATATACATATATATACACATTTTGATAATGGATAATGCTATATTATTCAACTTGCAATAAATTTATCAATTTTTATGTTTATTGAGATCTGGGATTGAAGGCACAAGCTGCAATGCTAGGGATAGTATAAAATATTTATGGTACTTATACTTTACAATAATTTGATTCTTCTAAATTAGGATATATGTAATTCTTAATTTCTTATGTATGAATTATAAAACAATTATTGGAAACCTGTACTATGATTTTATAATTACTTTTCATATGCATTTTCTACTCTATTGCCAAGGTTGTGGTCAAATTAATCTGTAAAAAAGAAGAAAGTCATTTAACTTGAAATGAATGAAATTTAAATGCTTATAAAGCCTTATATTGAGAACAAAGAATGTAAAGAACACCTGAAACCCCATGTGTGTTTTGTACGGATGAGCAAGGAGATAGCGGACAAGTACATCCATAGCCATTGAGCCCAGAGAGCAAGCACTTAAATTTTTTGTTGATTAAAATGATAACAAATGCTTTTAATATTCAAGTATTTTATAGGAAACAAAGACAAATTTAAAAGATCTAGATATGGTGCTTCATGCAAAGGAGTTGAAATAGTCTTATCTGAATATTTTTATGCTAATTTGAGTTCAAATAGAGTTCAGAAGAAAATGATTTATAATTCTGAAAGGATGTTTGCCTCCAAAGATTTTAAATAAGTTTTCTTTGGCCAGGAAGCTGCTGTTTTTTAGATTAATGATGAGATTTTTTGACACTGAGTAAGCAAGAAAGGTGGGCATTTACTTTTCAGGTTGACATTAAAAATGAGAATACCTCATGGAAATATGGAAAATGCACTGTTGAAACCGTGGTGTAAACTATCACCATTCATCTGTGCAGCTTTTCATATTTCAAACATTTTTTTCTCTTTTTTGTTTCCTCTTTTTCAAACTAGTGTCAGTGAGAAATTTATTAATAAGTACATAAAGTGTACCATTAACCCAGTCATTCCTGTAGATATAAACTCATTGTAAAATGATTAATATTTAAACTTATCTTGAATTTCTGAGATGATCTGAAATTAGAGTCACATCATTGGACTCAGCCACATAGGAAACCCAGTAAGAAGATGACAATCCATAGGAGACATTTTTACACCACTTCACTGTGTGTTGAAGATTTAACATTTAAAAAAGTAGATAAATTAATTTCCTTGCTTATTAGTGGTGTGAATATAATACTCAAATATATTTATATATGCATATTTCATATATATGAAGCATATTTATATATACAAGAGAAATATTGAAAGAGAAAAATAAAATAATATGCATTTCTGTAAAGAAGATCTGATACATTTCAGTATAAAATTTATAAAACTATCAAGTATTTCCAAGGCATATTCAATTAGCATCATTTGTATTCCTTTCAGAACATCAGTCTTTTCCAATAACAACTGATTGTACAGTATATTTCTTTTCTTCATTTTCTCTCCTTTTCTAGCTTCTTTTTCCCCTCAGAAATACATTCTAATAGAGAACAAAGGAAATCAAATAAAATGAGGCTGCTGGGAAATTTATTTTCTCTTTTCTTTGTAACACAGATTTCAGAGCTGATTGAATTCTCTCATACTCTCCAATACCATCTCTCATACTTTTGTAAAAATGACATAAAACTCAAACCTTCTTAAAAGGCTTCAATGAATGATCTTGGAGGGAAGAAAGAAAAGTGGTAATAAATAATATAGACAGAACAACTTCCTGTCATTTTGTCTGTAGATTGAAACCTATTCACTCAATATAGAAGAATAACTTAATTTATAATAATATAGATATATTCTTATTCTAAGGATTTTAAAGTTATGACAGCAATACACTCTGATGAAGAAGGCATTACAATCTAATATTCTTCCAGTAAATTAACAGTATTTAATACAGTAATCCCCAAATGCTAAAGAATGTAATGAGAGTAGTTTGAGTTCTGGTGAATCCTAGGAAGTACTGCCTCATAAAAATCATTGTTTGTTGGATTGTGGCTATAATTTTGTATGTATGAGTATGTCTTTGTCTGTATGACTGTGGGCACTTGCATTGTCCACATGTGAAGGTTTGAGGACAGTTGGGGTTATCCTTCTTCACCTTTAATCTTAAGACAGGTATCTTGTTGTTGATGTCAGCTTAGCTAGCCTTAAAGAGTAGAAATTCTCTAGTATCCCCTTGGAATTCAAACGTCCCTAGTATTTTAGACATTTAATGAGTTCTAGGGATAAAATCTCAGAGCCCTAAAATTGAGCAGAATCACTTTTTCCATCAAACTGCCTCTTAATCCCAAGAGACAGCTTTCCTGGACTCATTTTATTTGTTGTTATTATGTTGACTTCAAGTTCAGTAGGAATATATTAAAACTAGTGTTAGGAAATCCATAATACAGATATGAGTATAAATAAATAAACAAAGAGTCTATGAGAAAAGGCTTATAGGTATCTGATAATAATAAAATACTTCTTCAATACCAACATTCAAAACAGACACAAATACCTCATTTTTTTTTTTTTTTTTTTTTTTTTTTTTTTGGTTTTTTGAGACAGGGTTTCTCTGTATAGCCCGGGCTGTCCTGGAACTCACCCTGTAGACCAGGCTGGCCACGAACTCAGAAATCCGCCTGCCTCTGCCTCTGCCTCCCAAGTGCTGGGATTAAAGGCGCGTGCCACCACCGCCCAGCATACCTCAAAATTTTAACAAGGCTATTCAAAGGTTACTAGAAGAAAATAAGAGACATGTAAATATTTTTCCATAATAGTCATTAAAAGCCTATCATTGAAGAAAACAAAGTAAATCAGTTTATCTTATATAAGTTGTACAGATCAACCAGAAACAGAAAAACAATAGACAAAATAATTGTTAACTGTCTTCTCAAATGTAGACAAAGATCCATTTATTCACAAAACTTGATTAGAATCATTTATCATCTATATTCAGTTAAACTTGATATCCTGCACTTTTATGTATTTATAAGTTCATTATTTTCTCAAATGATGCCACTATTCCCATTGCAATTTACTCAGTAATTCACTCATGTATTCAATTATTCATTCAACAAATATTACTTTGGCACCTAGGGGAACCACACCAAAACTTAATTTGTTTTCTTAGTAGGTATGTGTTAATAGGAGACAAATGTGTAAAAGCAAGGGTCAAATACACAACAAAATTCTTGTCAGTAAAAGTGCTTCCAAATACATATCGCTGGTAACATTCATGATAATCTTTTGTAAATAAATTAAATTGCTACATCTGATGTGTAAGTTACTTCAAGAGGGTTTATATAGACAGCATATCTTGAAGATTGAGTATTTGAATAATAAGTTTAGTATTATCCTGAATAGCTGTTAAAACTGCATATAATACTTGGAAAATAGGAAGCAGAACATCACTGAATTTGATATTTGTTTTGTTAATCATCTCTAATAGCAGTGTAAATCATACTGAAAGAGTGTAAATAAAGAAGATAAGCTAGTAAATGATAAAAAAAATGGTAAAGGTAAATCCAGGAGCACTGGATGACTTTGCTTCATCTCAGTAAATAATGAAGTGTGTGCTTAATGTATGTATGTGTGGAGAGAGATGAGAGACAGAATGGTAGGAATAGAAAGAGAGAGAAATCTATAATAATCCTATATCTTGAAATAGCTGTGTGAACTTTGCCTTAGTATTTACTGAGATTAGCAAAACAATGAGAAACAAAAAGCTGATAAGATGCCTGAGAGTTTTCATTACAGACTGAGGGCCCAGGCGGGATCTGGGATGACTGCAATCACAATACATTCTATATGTGTCTGAAAATGACAAAAAAGTTAAAAGCAAGAAGTTTTTGAATTGCTTATTATCAATATTATGGCTTGTCAGGAGAAGATAAATATTCAGTTATATTTAAAAAAGGGCAGGAGTCATTAGTCTATGAAGAGTGTGTAAGCATGGAAAGACAGCGCACTGTAAGGATAATGAAGTAAACAATTGGGAACTTGATCTCAAATATATAGACAAAAATGTGAAAGCAAGAAACATAGCAATGCAAGTCTCAGAGAAGTATTCCCTACCACACACACAAGGGTCATGGGCTCCTTTTTTTTTTTTTTTATTTAACAGATATGTTATGGTCTTATATCAATAGAGACAGGCATTAGGTAGTGAAGTTTTAACACTGCTATCGGGATTAGAGGAATGCTTGAGAGTTAAGTTCTAGTATTTATTTAGAGTACAAGTCACTTGTTCAGGTACTAAGCTCTCAGGGGTGGTTGAAAGCTGGGAATATTTACTTACACATTTGTGTTTGTGTGTCTAAAGTAGACAAAACTGAGGATTATTTTTTAAATAATTTGGCAAAGCGATTATGTGTATTTAAAAGGTTTGTAAAAATTTCTTCAAAATAATGACACTTAAAATGAAATTAGATGCTATCAAATAGACTTTTCTGAGAGCAAACAATTATTTTTCATTTTCTGATTGAAAGTTCTTGTAGCCCACATCTACCTCCATAAACTTGCTGTTTTAAGTATTTCAATTTTTTAAATGGATATTTTATTTACATTTCAGATGTTATCCATTTCCCCATCCCCCCCACCCAGAAACCCTCCTCCTTTTCCCATCCCTCCTCCTCCTTCTTATATGAGGATGTGTTCCCACCCACCCACCCACTCCCACCTCCCTACACTCGAATTCCCCCACTCTGATACATCTAGTCTTCACAGAACCAAGAATTTCCTCCCCCACCTATGCCCAACAAGGCCATCCTCCCCTACATATATAGATGGAGCCATGGGTCCCTCCCTATGTTCTCCCAGGCTGGTGGTTTAGACACTGGGAGCTCTGGTTGGTCGGTATTGTTCTCGCTATGGGGCCACAAACCTTTTCAGCTCCTTTAGTCTTCTCTCTAACTCCTCCACTGGGAACCCCATGATCAGTTCAATGGTTAGCTGTGAGCATCTGCCTCTGTATGTGTCAGGCTCTGGCAGACCTCTAAGTAGACAGCTATATCAGACTCCTGTCATCATTGCACTTCCTGGCATCCACATCTGTGTCTGCCTTTGGTGACTGCACATGGGATGAATACCCAGGTGGAACAGTCTCCAGATGACCCCTCCTTCAGTTTCTGTCTCACACTTTGTCTCCATATTTGCTCCCATGAGTATTTTGTTACTCTTTCTAAGAAGGACCGAAACACCCACACTTGGTCTTCATGAGTTTCATGTGGTCTGTGAGTTGTATCTTGGGTATTGCAAGCTTTTGGGCTAATATCCAATTATCAGTGAGTGTATACCATGTATGTTCTTTTGTGATTGGGTTACCTCACTCAGGGTGATATTTCAAAAGAAATTAGGAAACAGAGACTTGTCAAACAGTATGTATTATATAGTTTTTCTAGAACTGAAAGAGAAAATTTTCTTCAATCAAGCATAGCCAAGAAATAAATAGAATGGGGATTTCACTGAGACAAGCTGTCAGAGCTCTGTGAACTCTCTTCCTGAAAGGAAAGTTACTTATCAAGCACCAAGTTTTCTGCTGTCTATTCATTCTCAGATCATGGGACTCCTGAGCAAAGTTGAGTTCTTTAAAATTCAGGTATATAGTTTCGGTTTCAATAGTATCTCTTTCTTGATATTCTACAAGGTTATGCTCAGTAATCCTCATTTGCATAACCCACTCAGCTAATTAACATTCAGGTGTTAGAATGTGTGACATAGGAAGGGACTATGTTGGTGGGATAACCCACTCAGCTAATTAACATTCAGGTGTTAGAATGTGTGACATAGGAAGGGACTATGTTGGTGGGACACAACCCTCTCTCAAACCTTTTCCCTGCCTTCCCTCTGGGAATCAGATGGCCTTGCTTCAGGATTGTGCTGTGACAAGACTTCCACTTCTGGCATTTGGTCCCCGACTTCCTCTCTTCATGCATGCTATTTGTCTCTGAATTCTGGAGCCATTATTCCCCTCAGCATTTCTACAATACCACAGTCTGTCTGTCTGTCTGAGGCAATAAATAAAGTCTTATGGTATCAAGGAATAATATCTTCTGTCCTCTATCATGAGCAATATCTTTCAGGAACAGAAAGAAATAAGATTATGTTACCTAATAGAAACTGTTTAATTTTATGAGGTTCCATTTGTCAGTTGTTGACCTTTGAGCCTGAGCCATTCCTGTTCTGTTCAGGAAATTTTCCCCTATGCTTATGTGTTCAAGGATCTTTCCTGCCTTCTCTTCTACTAGATTCAGTGTATCATATTTTATGTGAAGGTCCTAGATCCACTTGGACTTGAGCTTTGTACAAGAAGATAAAAATGGATCAATTTGCATTCTTCTAAATGCCTACAACCAGTTCAACCAGCACCCTTTGTTGCAAATGCTGTCTTTTTTCCCACTGGATCATTTTGGCTTCTTTGTCAAAGATCAAGTGACCATAGGTGTGTGGGTTTATTTCTGGGTCTTCAATTCTTTTCCACTGATCTACCTGCCTGACTCTGTACTAATACAATTTTTTTTTATCACTATTGCTCTGTAGTACAGCTTGAGGTCAAGGATGGTGATTCTCCCAGAAGTGCTTTTATTGTTGAGAATAGTTTTCACTATCCTGGGTTTTTGGTTATTCCAGGTGGATTTGAGAATTGCTCTTTCTAAGTCTGTGAAAAATTAAGTTGGGATTTTGATGAGGATTGTATTGAATCTGTAGATTGCTTTTGGTAAGATGGACATTTTTACTATACTAATCCTACCAATCCATGAGTATTGGAAATTTTTCCATCTTCTCAGGTCTTCAATTTCTTTCTTGAGAGAGTTGAAGTTCTTTTTCTTTTTTTTTTTTTTAAAAAAAATATATAACCTTTTTATAAATTTTTTATTATTTTAGTTTTTTAAAATTGAATATTTTATTTACATTTCAGATGTTATACCCTTTCTCCATTCCCCCCACCCCAAAACCCGATATCCCAGCCCTTCTCCTCCTGCTTCTATGAGGATGTGCCCTCACCCACACACTACCACCTCCCCACACTCTATGTCCTCCACATTGCGGCTTCCAGTCTTCACTGGACCAAGAACCTCCTCTCCAACCTATGCCCAACAAGGCCATCCTCCCCTACATATACAGCTAGAGCCATGGGTCCCTCCCTATGTTCTCCCAGGCTGGTGGTTTAGACACTGGGAGCTCTGGTTGGTCGGTATTGTTCTCGCTATGGGGCCACAAACCTTTTCAGCTCCTTTAGTCTTTTCTCTAACTCCTCCATTGGGAACCTCATGATCAGTTCAATGGTTAGCTGTGAGCATCTGCCTCTGTATGTGTTAGGCTCTGGCAGACCTCTAAGTAGACAGCTATATCAGGCTCTTGTCAGTATGCACTTCCTGTCATCCACATTTGTGTCTGCCTTTGGTGACTGCACATGGGATGGATACCCAGGTAGAAGAGTCTCCTGAAGACCCCTCCTTCAGTTTCTGTCTCATACTTTGTCTCCATATTTGCTCCCACAAGTATTTTGTTACTCCTTCTAAGAAGGACCGAAGGACCCAAATTTTGGTCTTCCTTCTTCATGAGTTTCATGTGGTCTGTGAGTTGTATCTTGGATATTGCAAGCTTTTGGGCTAATATCCAATTATCAGTGAGTGCATACCATGTGTGTTCTTTTGTGATTGGGTTACCTCACTCAGGATGATGTTTTCTAGTTCTGTCCATTTGCCTAAGAATTTCACTAATTCATTGTTTTTAATAGCTGAGTAACACTCCATTTATAAATGTACCACATTTTCTGTTCTTGTCATACAGATCTTTCACTTGTTTGGTTAGAGTCACACCAAGATATTTTATATTATTTATGACTATTGTGGGGGTTGTTGTTTCCTTAATTTCTTTCTCATTCTCTATATCTGTTGTTTAGAGGAATGCTACTGATTTGTTTGATTTAATCTTATTTCCAGCCACATTTCTGAAGTTGTTTACTAGCTGTAGGAGTTCTCTGCTGGAATTTTTGGGCTCACTTAAATTCAGTCTTCTATGTTGTAACTAGCTTGACAATTATTTTAATACCCTTACATATTCTTGTAGAAAATAATTACAACTTAAATTATTTTTGTTTGTCAGTACAAAATGAAAGGAATGGAAATTTTCAAAACCCCCTCAGCAGGTAGAATGGAGCCAGGCCAGCTATGTTCCAGGAACTTAGCAGACCACAAAAAGGCAGAACCAAGTATGCAGGTCAGCTGGTTCATGAGCTCTAGGTTCTAAGAACTGGCTCACCACAAAGTAGATAGTAGAGCAAGATTAATTCCTGAGAAAAGCATGTACAGGGTGTTCCCCACGACTGACTAAATGATGGGCTGGTACTTTCCACTGATATTCCCCCTCACTCCTCTGGTTTGTGATTATTTCCTTTAAAGACCCCTCACAATCTACACTGGTGTTTGAACTCCTCTACTCCTGTGTGGGTTATGAGTCTCAACCTCAGCCGGCTGATCTCAAAATAAAGCCTCATGCGGTTTGCATCAAGATTGGTGTCTTGTGAGTTATTGGGTGGCCGTGATATCCTGAGACTTGAGTGAGGGTCTTCCCTCTCGGGGGTCTTTCAATATATCTTTAAAATATTCTTGAGAGTCCTGTGTTCTTCATGTCTTCAATCAGAGTTTCCCCCCATTGAATCTTGTTATAAAATATCTTAAAATTTAAGTCTTAAAACAGTGTAAGGAAAACCAGAACCACAATCACATCTGCTACAAAACCACAAATACAGTCTTTCTTTTTTTAAAATTTTTTTTTGTTTTTTTCTTGAATTTTTTTATTGGATATTATATTTACATTTCAGATTTTATCCCCTTACCCCATTCCCCCCACCACCCAGGAACCCCCAATCCCATCCCCCCTTCTCCTGCTTTTATGAGGATGTGCTGCCACCTACCCCCCACTCCCACATCCCCACCCTCGAATTCCCCCACACAACTCGTGGTTCAACCTTCATGGGACCAGGGATCTCCTCTCCCACCTATGCCCAACAAGGCCATCCTCCACTAGATATACAGGTAGAGTCATTGGGTCCCTCTCTATGTGCTTTCAGGGTGGTATATTAGGCCCTGGGGAGCTCTGGTTGGTTGGTATTGTTGCTCTCCCCATGGGGCCACAAACCCTTTCAGCTCCTTCAGTCTTCTTTCTAACTCCTCCATTGGAAACCCCTTGATCAGATCAATGGTTAGCTATGAGCATCTGCATCTGAATATGCCATAATCTGGTAGACTTCTAAGGAAACAGCTATATCAGGCTCCTATCAGCATGCTCTTTCTGACATCCACATCAGTGTCTACCTTTGGTGACTGCACATGGAATAGATACCCAGGTGGGATGGTCTCCAGACAGCACCTCCTTCTGTTTCTGTCCCACACTTTGTTTCCATATTTACTCCCTTGAATATTTTGTTACTGGGCATATACCCAGAAGATGCTCCAACATATAACAAGGACATATGCTCTACTATGTTCATACCAGCCTTATTTATAATAGCCAGAAGCTGGAAAGAACCCAAATGTCCTTCAACAGAGGAATGGATACAAAAAATGTGGTACATTTACACAATGGAGTATTACTCAGCTATTAAAAACAATGAATTCGAGAGATTCTTTGGTAAATGGATGGAACTAGAAAATATCATCCTGAGTGAGGTAACCCAATTACAAAAGAACACACATGGTATTTACTCACTGATAAGTGGATATTAGCCCAAGAACCTGAAATAGCCAAGATTCAACTCACAGACCACATGAAGCTCATGAAGAAGGAAGACCAAGTGTGGATGCCTCTGTCCTACTTAGAAGGAGTAACAAAACACAGTCTTTCATATACAGAACAGCATGGATTCCACCAGTTTAAGGGGACTCTGAATATGTACATCACTGGCTAGACAGGTCTGTAATACTGCATCTGATATCTCTGTATTGGAGCAACTTATTACGTAGTGTAATCATTCCATAAACAAACAAACTATTATAAAATAAAAATGACATAATCAGGTGGATAAAAATATTTTCAGTGGAAAAAAATTCTATTCATTTTTCACTTAAAATATCATTGCTGGCAGGTCATCATTTTCTTAATAAAACTTCTGAGGTATTAGAAGGTATGTTTATCATCTTATGATTAATTGCTTAGGAAATGTTTTATGAAAAGTTATTTTAAGATAACACACAAATCATCTTAAGTTTATAGATAGGAAGGCTTCTCAGGAAAAAAGATTAAATGTTTTACATAGCATAAAGTAAAAGTAACTATCATACCATAGGTTTTCAGGCACTGAACACTGTCAATTATAAATATCTGAAACCTATTTCAGGAACTATGAAAAATGATCCACATATAAAAAAATGCTACCTTATTATAATATCTAGAAAACAGAAATATTATATGAACTTAAAAAATTGAGAAACCAATGAAGTGGCAAACAAAGAAAAAGCAAACATTGGCCTCTGTAGCCCTAACAGAACTTAAATTGCTTAAAAAATATAAGTTTTGAGTTTAACAACAGAACGCAGAAATTGGACAAATACTTATGCAGGAAGTTGAATTCTAGATATTACACATCTTCAAAACATAAAGAGCATTGACTCAATGACTAAATGAGAAAACAAATGAATAAACTCACTGAAGTAAGGCAGGAATATTTATTTAATGTGGTCCAAGTTGAGCAAATGAAAATTCTTCACATGTAGTTTGATAGTATAAAGTCTCTTGTGTAAGCTCCTCTTCAAGATCATTTTGTATAAAATTCTTAGAAATGGCAGAAATATTTCTCATGGAAATTATCACTTATCTTATCATAATAATATTTCTTCAGTGGTCAAAAACAGGTAGACTCATCCAGATGAGATGCACAAATACCGTAATACTGTTTGAGTTGCTGTTCAGTCTGACAAACCATGAAACAACAACTTTTTAAAGAAGGATTGACATCATATCAGTCCATGATTGTTTTTGCCTCTTGTTTATGGACTGGAATGAGGTTTACTTAGGTTTATCATTTTAACAGAGGACATGGGCAGAGGTAGCATACTAACTGCTTGCTGGCCAGGATTCAAAGTAAGAGGAAAAACGTCCAACCATGGAGAACATTCTCCACAAAATCCTGGAATCAGGACTCTACTCATTTCAACCAAGTCCTCCCTACCAAAACACCTTTAAACTGTGAGTTGGTCACTGGGTTAGCTGTACAATCTAATGACTAATCTACTAATCAACAGAGGAGGCAATGGAAATGTTTTACAGAACTTCTCATAACCATCAAAAGGAGGCTATTGTAAGAAGAGAACATAAGTGCTTCATAATCTTCATATGAACAATACAATTTATAGTAACCACAGGTTGAAAATCAAACAATATCATGAATAGAATTTTAGAATTTCACTTAAGCACAGAAACAAAATGAGCTAAGAAAGCTTTTTATAGTTCAATTGAATATATATTATATAATAATTTATATAATTATATAAATATTATATATTTATTATATATTATAATATTTATACAATTATATAAATTTTATATATTTATAATAGTTATAATTATATATATTTTTTATATATAAAATTTAGAGACAATATAATATTTTGGTGCATTTTAAAAGTTTATTTTAATATCTAAAATCAATTAAATTTAATAAACACACATTTCAATTTAATCATATCCTGTATAAAATGGGATTATAATTCAATAGAAATAAATTTGTTTTGTTTTCTTGTGAAAAATAATCATTTAACAAGATGTGATGATAAACTTCAATTAGATTTCTCATGGAAATTTATATTGCAATTACTCTATGTCATTATAGTTTCTCAAAGTTTTAGAAATAAATATGATGGAGTATATTTTACAGCAAAATTTAGCTTTATATTTTTAGAGTAAACATGATATATCTTGACATAGTAGCTCTCTTTCATCTTATTTCTAAGGGAACTGAAAAGTCATTAATGGGCTTGTTCCATGTTACCTCTTACCATATCCATGTATTTTTAAAGATTTCCTTTTTATTGCAAATTCTGTTTGAAAATATGTGAAAAGATTCTGGCATTACACAAAATCTGTGTTTTAAAACAAATATAAAGCTATCCACTACAAGAACATATCTGTATTAAAAAAATCAAATGTCATACAAAATGTTTAAATAAAATTTTTCTTAAAATATAAGAGCAATTTTAGCACTTATTAATTTAGAATATATGCCCATGCTGTTCCAAACAATGAAGAAATACCTGCGGTTAGTGTATTATTAAAATGTTTATTGTTGTAGAACAACATCACTAAGTGCAACATGAATGGCATATGTAAGTATGCAATCATTAATGCTAATCTTGAAGGTTGAATGACCTTGGTTTTTTTTTTTTTTTTTTTTTTTTTTTTGCATGGACAAGAAAAATGTTAGACACTCTTTTGTCAGTGCATAAGAATGAATGCATAGTGGTTATGTGTACCATCCTGTGTGAAGACTAACCATAAGTTCACCTTTTGGATGTCTGTGGTGAACAGTAGTAATGCAGTGCTTTGTATGGAATGTGAATTCATTGTCAAGTATGTAACTTAAAAGACATACTGTTAATGTGTCCTTTACAAAAACTTCTATGTATCTTTTTTAATGGGATACCATGAAACTCAATGGGCTTTTCTTCCCTGTGATAGTGTGGTGGTCATGCAGTGCTTCCTTTCTACAAGTTCCCCATCAAACTTTAAAATTCTTTCAACTCTCTTCACACATTTGGAAAACTTTTGTCTTTCTTAGGAGGTTAAGGCATAATTGTCTTTCAGTACACGCAGGGGATTGTTTTAAAGTGTCCCAATCCCACACTCAGTACGCACATTCACTCAAAGTCAGTTCTCCTGTATAAATTGCCAAGTGTTTTTATAGAAACTGTGTATATACTCCCAAATAATACAAATTCCATTATTCTTTGTATGTTCTTTGTTTTCTCCTTTCTACTTTTAATTCAAAGGCTTCAATGGTTTATTTTCCTTATGTTTTGAATCAGCTCTAAAAATTTGCTTATATTTTTGAAGATGCTCCACGAGACAGCCATCCATTGTGTGTGTATCTTCTGTGTATATTTAAAATATTTGAATAATTTTTTATTGCTTTTCATTTATTAATACACATTTCTAACAGGAATCTGGTCTAAGCCTGGTTTGGCCTTTTAATTTATAGAGACAATGATAGTAATGCCAAGGTGATGATTCTTTAGTAAAAATCTCCGGTTATAAAATTCTTCCTGGGGGCTGGAGAGATGGCTCAGTGGTTAAGAGCACAGAATGCTCTTCTGGAGATCCCGAGTTCAATTCCCAGCAACTATATGGTGGCTCAAGCCCATCTGTAATGGGATCTGATGACTTCTGTACCATATAAAAGATAAATAAATAAAAAAGAAAGAAAGAAACTGAACTTACTACATTTTTAAAAAAATTCTTCCCTAAATAAACATTTTTTTTTCAATTTTCAGCATATATTAGTTTACTTTTGGGTGGTTTTCTTATTGAAAAAAAATTTGTAGTTCTGCACTAAGTGGAGGAAGAGAATAACCATAGAAAATAAAAAGTGAAACACTAACTGATTCATCTTAGAATACAGAAATAAAGAGTCAAGAGTTTGAAGTGAATCCAGAAAGACAGGAGAGATGAAGGGAAGAAGGGAAAATAGAAAAGAAATATATTTATATATTAGAGTTTCTTTGGCAAGGGAATGCTAAAATCCCATGTATTTAAATAAAGCTAACAAAATAAGAAGGGAGATTGATTTTGTGTTCTTAGAGGATAGGATATATCAGATAAACTTTATATATATATATATATATATATATATATATATATATATATATACTCAAAATGAGTAGAGACAGCTATTTTTTTATTTTCTATAAACTCTGATGATCTTTCACATTTTGGAGCCAGTGACACACTGAGGTGCTGACAAAGATCAGAGAGAAAGAGAAGAAAAACAACACCAAAACCAACCCACTGTGCACTTTGTTGACAGCAGGACCTGAGGCAGAGTCCCTTCAACTTCCCAAAGCAACTCTGGGTCTGAAGATAACTAGCTGTGAGTCATCTCTTCTTACAGCTCAGGCATACAACAAATAAAAGGAAATAAAAAACCTTACATCCCAAATGTGCTCCTTCATATATAGACCTGTTCATAATACAGTTTGTCAATATTTCAACTTAGTATTTACTGCTTTGTGAAGCTTAGACTGTTGGAAAAGAAACATTTCACATACATATGTGTATGATGTTTCTAAACCTATAGAGTTATACTAGAATTATGCATTATTAAGAATAATAAAAACAAGCTCTCAAGTAAAAAATTTTAAAGAGTGATCTATCCAAACTATGTTCTAAAACCAGATCAGAATTTCAAGAGAAAAATTTCAACAGTAGGGCATACCACAGTGTGCTTTTGCATGTTTGTAAGTTTTATAAAACCTTCTGCAAGAGTTTGGGATAGTATTATCTCCAAATACATGTTTTGGATTATCTATTATTTTCAGATGCTAGTGATTAAAATGAACCAATACAAGAAAAATTTGTCACTTCTGCAATTATCAAAATAAAGAAAAGCATTCTGAATTTGTAAAGAAAAATTGCCTCCATATTCACTTAGGAATGGGGGATAAAGTTATGGATGAACGGGGGGTGAGGACTGACATAGTTGAACTAAATCAGGAGAGAAGACTAATGAAGTGAGTTCATGGAGTGACAGCTAAAATAGAGAGCCATTTGAGGGGTCATACAGAAACATAATAGAGTAGAGCTTTCTTAAAATGTACACATACACACACACACAGACACACACACACATACACACACACAGTTGAAGCAACACTACAACTAGACATTTCTCACCATCAAAAGAAATCTATAGTAGCAAGAATGGGTTAGAGCTAATTGTGGTTTTGGCCAAATGGGCCCGAGGATATTCCTAAACAACACAGGTTATAGACAGGACTATTATTGTTATTCACAAACAAATAGTAAGGCATTATTGCAGAAGAAAACCCCTGTACACTTTATTGCACATGGAATATAGCAGGAATGGTAGAACTACCTCTATATAAATGACTGGGGTGAGGGACCCATACATCTGGAAAAACATTCCATGTAAGAGGACCTAATTTAGAACTTCCTGAGAAAACAAGGATTGCTGATGCAGAACATGCCAGCCAATCGGGAACTGATGTTTAGAAGAGATGCTTTCTTGGGACCAATGGGGCATGGGTGGAAGATATTAAAGAAGCTTATAGCAATGTTCAAAGAGCTTGCTTCAGTGTTTCTCACCTGCTCCTGGAGTGTCCTTGACTCTGTGTCACTTCACCTCCAACCCACAAGGGCCAATAGGTTCAGGCAGCAAGTAGTCCAGGGCACAGGCAACAGTGGAGAAGTAATTCTGGTTCCTACTTAAAACCTTCACTCCTATTGCCTACTGTTCATGGCACTGGAATGTACTCTGCATGCTACCAGAGAAGAATGGTAAACCCCCAACTCAGCTACAATAGCTTTGTTCTACAGTGATGACTTTTCAGCCAGGTATCTTGTGCAACAGTTGCACAACAGTTGTGAGAATAATCAACCACTCTCTGATTGTAATTAAGGTCCTCTCCACAAGATAAAACCAATGCCCGACACTGCTTTAAAAGCCAAGAACCTGAGAATAGTTAGGGCATGAACCTAGAAAAAGTTACTGAATATAAATGCTACTGTTCCACTAAGGAAGGTACTAATACATGACTCCTAATGACATTCTAGTATGCTCATAGATAAGTGCCTGGCTCAGCCATAATCAAATAAATTTCTTACCACAGTTGATGACAGCAAATACAAAGACTCACAGTTAGACAATGTGCATAGTGAGAGACCTTAGAACACTTAATCCTAAATGTGAGAGTCCCCATCAAATCCTTCCCTCAGGGTTGATGTTGAATCTCTCCTTCCCGGCTGTTGTACAGGACACAGAGAATTGTAAGCCAGTGGGGATGTTGGACACCAATGAAACAAGGCCTTCTAGACAGAACAGGACTGACTCAGAGAGAAACTCGCAGGGACTGGCAGCATTAGCAGCGTGACACACACAGGTCTAAGCCAGGTGGATGTCAGTAATGGGAGGGGAAATAGAAACAGCTCTTACCCCTAACATGGGAGATATTTGTAATTGGTAACTGCTCACCAAGGAAACATTAGTTTTTTGTAATGGAATCTTAAGTTTTACACAAACCACACTTAATTTCAGGCCTCATGCCGAGAAGTATACAGCCATCAGTGGTAAACTCTTGAGCTTTCTTGTCTTATAATGCTTTATTTTACACTTACAGGTTATTTGTTTATATAGCATGGTTTTTATTTGGTTTATGAGTTTTCTGAGTGAATGTGTCTGATTGTGCTCTATGTGTCTGTTGTGTTTCTTCTTTATCTTTTCATTGTTTGTTTAATCATATTATGGTTTGCTATATTTATTTTACCTTATTTATTATTTGTTTTCCAATAAGAGAGAGAAAACATGGATTTGGTTGTACCAGATGGGGAGGAGTTGGGAGATAAAGAATTGTGATCAGAGTATATTTTATGAAATAAAAACCTCTATTTTCAATAAAAATATTTAAAATAAAATCAAATTCTATGGATATTAAAGCTTTTTAGTTAGATTTTCTATCAAATTCATGGACATCCTCTCAAACAATTTTAATTACCTGAATTTTCTACATACATAACTGTGTATATAGTTATTACTCCAAGTTTTTTAAATACAATGATGAGGTAAAAAGTGCCTGTATAGCTCAGTACTATGTAATTACTCATAATGTTGGTGGTCCAAGGATTAGTGTGTATTCAAACAACAAAAGCCCAAACACAGATGATCACCCATAACTTTATTTTGTTAATATGAACATATTATTAAGCCAGTCAATATTTAATGCAGTTGACAATGTGTGACAAGACAGATTTTTAAAATATACAATAACATAAATGATTGTTAATTTAAGAAATATTTAATAAAATGTTTATTCAGGACAATATTTAGAGCTTTTTTGTTGGAATAATTTTTTTCTGTTTCAATATATATACTTGTATGGTAATAAGTTTATTTTCTATATGGAACATGATTGTTATTGATTTCAGCATAGCAACATAAAATAGAAGTAAAATCACACCATGGAGGACACTCATGGTAATGATCTGTGTGAGAGTTTCCAGATCAAACTGGGAAAAAAAAATGATACTGAAGGGCTGGAAAGAAGGCTCAGCAGGTAAGTGCATTGGCTACTATTCCAGAGGTCCTGAGTTCAATTCCCAGCACCCACATGATAGCACACAACCATCTGTAATAGAAAGAAGACAGAGACAGTGGAATCACATACATAAACAAATAAATATTTTGAAAAAACCAAAATGATATTGAAATTAAATAAAAATGATAATTAAGAAAATAATAGTTTTTTTGCCCTAACTTTTATGTAGTAAGTTGAAATAATAAAATCACTGAACCAAAGATTTTACCTTCCATATATGAAATAAAATTGATAAACCAATTTATAGTTAGGGAAATCTTGTTTTTCATGCATACTTTCATGTATACATATATATGATAATAAATGGTGCCAGTCTTGTAAAACACTAATGAATTAACCCAGTTGAAGCATAATTGCTACTGGTCATTGATAATAACTATGGTAACCACTCTAACTTTACTACCCTTGGAAAAAGAACTATAGATAAATAATGGCTATTGAGAGAGAGAATCGATTTTGTTCAGTGATGCTTCCCTTTGGAGGTTAGCCCATCACAAGTGGCCAGCCCTGAACATACATGGCTCAGAGTATTTTCCTCTCCCTCTCCCTTCCCTCTCCCTCTCCCTCTTTTCCCTCTCCCTCTCCCTTCCCTCTCTCCCTCCCTCTTTTCCCTCCCCTCCCCTCCCCCTCTCTCTCTCCCTCTCCCCCTTCCCTCCCTACCTTTCTCCCCTCTCCCCTTCTCCTCCCTCTCTCTTTCTCTCTCTGTCTCTCCCTGTCTTTCTCATACACACACACACACACACACACACACACACACACACACACACACACACACACCAATAATAAATAAGAAGAGGCAAATACATAAGAATTGAAAAAGATATTCAGGGACAAGGAAGAACTTGAAGTGGGAGAAGTAAAATTGAAAATGATGAAAATACATGCAGAAAATTATAAAAGAATTAAAATAAAATTTAAAGAGCAAGAGATAATAAATAGTTTCAATTATCACAGTATTACCATGATTATTTTTATGTTTTTCTTTGAATCTACAATCAAATCAGGATTTGAATAGTGACACCATATTGAAAGTATCAATTTTATAGTAGAAAGCAAAATATATGCTAATATTTGTTCTATGGACCTGTATGAATATCCACACATACACATTCTGTTTGTGTACAACATACACACAAACACATAGTCTGTCTTCAGGATTACTTTTCCAAACCAGAAGTAGTGATTTCTGCTAAGGGGTATTTTTCTTCACTCGCTTCTTGTATTGATGTATAAGAACAGAAATTAGCATTTGTAACACAGCAAGTGAGGAGAAGGGAACATTTTATTTTTTGCTCTGATGCCCAAACTGCCCTTTTCTTTACTTATTTTGTGTTGCTGACTCCTGCCTCATAGCTTTCAGCTTCAAAGTAGAGCTATTTATCTCAAGGCTGACCGGTGATGAAGTCTAGTCATCACTGTCAAACAAGCTTGGCAAGGAAATGCATTTGGTGCCAAGTTCTTCCATCATTCCGCCAGTGTGTTTGCACTGGGCATGAGTGGTGAAAGCAATAATAATTCTGTCTTTTCGAATAAGTGGGACGTGTGTAGGACTCACCGAAAAAAAAAAAAAAACAATAATCACAACATGTTTGTAGACATCCTTCCGAGATATATTTCTACCTAATACAAAATTAAAGAACTAACTGGTTTTATACTTTGGTGAACATCCCTTGCCGCCTTCCAAGTCTTGGGTACTATAGTGCTTTACACAGTCAATGTCACTTAATTTACAACTGAAACTTATTTTTCATTCCATTCATCCATGTTTCTACTTATTTTCATCTAATTCATCTGATTACAATTTTGAAGATACAGTTTTGCAAAAATAAAATTTATAATATTGAAAATAACAGTCAAAAAAGTTTAATCATTTTTAAGTTCTTTTTAGATGACCAAAAGTTGATTATGAGATAATGAAATCTGTTTATATAATATGGAGAAAATTGAATATTATTTAAGTAAAATAACTTCTCCTAACATATTACATGTATAGAGAAATATGTATTAATTAATTTACCAACAGTTACAGTGAGTTACAGTGACTACTCAAAATATTAGGTTTTCTCTTTCTTAGCAAAATTTATATTAAAATGATGCAACTAGTGCAGTGTTGTCAGGCAAAATATATATAATTATATATATTTATATGTATATATAAAACGCAGAGGCATTGAACTTCAATAAAATTGAAATATTTAGACTCATAATAAACAGATGTCACATTGATAGCTAACTTTTAATAACTTAAACAAAAAGATTTTTATTTGGTGCTAAATTAATACTAATTAATTAAATTAATACATGTTAGAAATCCTTAAATCAAAATTCTTGCTTTTATATTTCAAATCTTCAGCCTTTCTCATATTTTTATACAGTTAATTTCATCAGTAAAACAAACACTGATATTAAAATGCATGTTGGTAAGGAAAAATATGATGAAACTAGTTTCAAGTCTTTATGGTGTAGATTGGACCTCTTTTATAATTATAATTCAATGCTTATTATTTTTAATTATGTGTATGCATGTGTGTTGAGGAAGAGTGTTTTCCCATGAGTGATGGTGTCCACAGAGACCAGACATATTGTGTGACCTGGAACTGGAGTCACAGTTTCTGATGCGCTGCCTTATATGGTTGCTGTGAACATCTCAGGTTCTCTATTCAGGGATAAGTTGTATAATATATAAGTTTTATATATCTAATCATATGAAATAAAGTACAATCAATTTCATACCATATTATTGCAAGTGAAGTCAGATTACATGTCCCTTATTTCAAATATAATGTTCCATCAGTTTGGGATGGGAAGTTTATTATGGGCATTTCATTTGTTGATATTTTCACATACTGCACTTTGCCTAGTGTTGTATTCTGTAACAATCTTCATCCATTGAGAAAAGAAGTGTTTTATTGAAGGATAAAAGCTGCGCTATTCTGCATAAAGTATAAGTGTTTAGACTGCAATAGGATATAGTTAACTTAATAAAATTACAGTAATTGAGTCTCCCTAGAGTCTATGACTTACAAAATCATGGGGTTTTGCCTAGGTTCACAATACCAGCCATGGAGTTCCTTCCATTAGCAGGCCTATGTCTAATGAGAAATCTGTTGGTTACTCCTAAGATATGAGTCTTACTATTGCACTACAGAGCACATTTTTGCCAAGCCAGCTGCTATTTTAGTTTACTGGGTGCATGACTTTTCATAAAATGGCTTTCTAAGAGAAATGAAAAGATACACACACAGACACACACACACGCACACACAGTTACTGATTTTGTTTGTATCTTGTAATTCATCTCATGTGTATAGGGATATTAAACAAGTGAAATAAATTAGTTTACTGGCAGAAGACACAAAAATATTTCATAATGATGATTAAAGAGAGGCTTCATGTGGCAATTGATGGGAGCAAATGTATGGACCCACAGCCAAACATTAGACAGTGTTCAGGGAACCAGGGAAAGAGAAAAGAAAAGGTCACAGGAGCAAGAGAGGACCTGAGAACACAACCCACAAAGTCAACTAACCAGAGCTCATAGGGGGTGTGGGAGACTAAGACTACAATCATGGAGTCAGCATAGGCCTACGCAAAGTCTTCTAGATATACTGTGGTTTTTATAGCTTGGTGCTTCTGTGGGACTCCCAACAGGGGAACTCTTTTCTTCTTACTGGGTTTCCACTTCCAGCTTTGATATGAAGGGTTGTGCCTAGTCTTATTGTAACTTGATAGGCTAAGTTTGGTTAATAACGCTGGTATGCCTGCTCTATTCTGAATGGAAATGGAGGTAGAGGAGTTCCAGAGAACAGGAGAGGTAAGGGTAGGACAAGGAGGAATGGAGAGAAGATGAACTGTGCTTAGGATGAGAAAAAAATAAAAAATGTAAAGTTAAAAAAACAATGTATATGAATGGTTGGGATAGTTATAATAATGTAGTGTAGTTTAAAATTTAGCCCTTTCAGTTATGAGTTTTTGCAGGTGATTAGTTCTGTAAGCCCATACACATTCATAGAACCATTTAATTTATAAACATATATGCTTTGGTAAGACCATATAAATCTCTTTTCATGTTGAGTTCAGGCCATGAAACTGATTCAGCATTGGTCTTCCCTACATGTTTTAGGCTTTGTAACAATCTGGACAGCATTTCTAATGTTCAGCAGTTCACAGTCTATTCATACCAACAATGTCTTTGTTCCTACACAGTAGTGTTATGAAATATAAGGCAAGTAACTGGGGGCATAGAATGAGTACAGGAAAATCAGGAGGTAAGTGATAGGATTAGAGATAGTAGCATATAGATTATGACAGAACATATTAAATATATATTGAAATAAGTACAAAATTGAATGCATTTTATTTTTATTGCCATGCAATATAGCTTCAGTTATTAACATTGTTATTTTTGGTACATGCTAGGTTTGTAAGATCATGGAATAGAAACTAAAGTGAAACAATTTTCTAAGGTGGAGTGAAGTTATACTGTTTTAACGTTTGCTATAGGTAGATGTAATATTATTTTTACTTTTACATGTATTACTTACCTTAAAATAACAAGCTCTTTCTTCTGCTTGGATATTCTATTGGTTTAAATTTCACTCCATATCAGTCCTTTACATTTTTTCTGATGTGACAGGCAAACTGCAGGGTGTGAGGATGAGACAGAACCTCCTTTTCTTGCTGGAGAAATTCTCAGACAAATTCCCTTAGTCTGGTAAGGAAACATCTTTCGTAGAGCTTCCTGTCCCTGCATGGCAGGACTGTTACTCTTTCACACTGCCAGAGCCTACAGGAGATTTTCTGTTTGTTCTAATTTGTACCTCAATGGAAAGCCCTAATGGGTGCACAGAGGCTATACAGATAGAGTTGGGTTTTACTCCCACGTTGCCCTCACCCAGCTTCCCATAATCCAATTATTCTTGCCAGTTAGAATCCCAGACATTCTGCTACACTAAGTCATATCTCTGTGCTTTTTTGCCCTTCCATATTTGGGGTGATGGTCTGACCTTCAATCTTAAATACCATGTCAGAGATATCCTGTAATAGTAATAATGATAATTTAAAATACATCGGTCAGTGTTGAAGCCAAAAGACTCCAAAAGAAACTTTTTAAATTAATTTTTTATTTTTCCTCAGAGAAAAATATGTTTCTATAAAGTGTTTGGATGTGAATTATGATACTTTTTTAGTTGTCAAGGGAAGGATGGGATTCTACATTGTCTAATACTTCTTTTTTTTTCTTTTTAGTTCATTTTCTCTGTACTCAAATTGGAGCACAGGAACACCTTGTTAATGGCTATTCTGACTGATAAGACGTATTATGACTTTTCGCACATTTTAGAGAAAATATAATAAGAGTATAAACAGCAGAAAAGTGATAAAAGTTGTGTGTCTATGCACATCCCAATTATCTGCTATCCTGCTGAGGATAATAGTACTCTGGATACGATATGGTGATCATTTGGCTTAAGGGAGATTTTTGTTTTCTGTGAAGATTGTTTTGGGGTATAGCATATTTAGAAAAGGCTGTAAGACTTGATGTTTTAAAAATATATTCTCTGAGCATTAATAGCCAGCACATGCATCTTCAGCAAGCTAGTGCCACTTGCCCGTGCTCTATACTGGTAGAGTGTTGGGGGCCGACTTTTAGCAGAAAGCGGCTGTCAGCTTTGCAGCCATCTTGAGCCATATACCCTGACATGTGACTTGGATTACAATAGCCTACAACAGCTGAGAACACTCCGATAATCTTGGTTTAGATACCTTGAGATAGATTAAAGGTGTGTGAGATTAAAGGTGTGTAACTTAAGAGTATGATTTAGAAGTATAGAGATCAGAGTCAGAGACAAGACCTAAGGGCATGATTAAAGGTGTAACTTAGAGGCGTGGCTTAGAAGTAAGACATATAAAATGCAGAGGCAGACAGTAGAGAATCAGACATTAGGGAGACTATAGAAGACAGAACCAGACATCAGACTAGAGAGAGAGATTCATACACATCAGACATTAGGTAGAATCTGCCCTCACCCTCGCTCTTGCTGAAACCCGACCTGCAGACCGGAGCAGCAGCTTGGGCCGGGATACAGTGGCCGCCCAAACGTGGGTCGGCCCGGGCCTCAACATTTTGCCTGGGCTGCAACATTTATTTTGGCCACCCCAACTTGGGGCTAGTGTGGTCCCCAACAGTACAGCAGAAAAAGAGGTCAATGTTTTTGGAACATGACTTTGATTAAAACACAGTCAGACACTATAATACTCTTTCAACCCTGATATGTTATCATTTCTCTGGAGAAAAAAATCCACATTTTTCTATTGAAAAAAGTTCTTATGAAATTCTAAATGGTTTTAAACATTTAAACATTGAATTGTATAATAAATAGCATATAACACATTAACCCATAAGTTTGATTTTGGAACGCTGCCTAGGTACAACAAAGGAATGAAGAAATGAACAACACACACACACACACACACACACACACACACACACACACACACACACACACACAAAAAAAAAAAACCATCCAAAAAATCAAAACCAAACAACAGACAAAAGCCAGTGTCAGGTGGAATGTGCACACTCTGGTGGAGATGCAGTACAGATTGTGACTGGCACAGGAACATCAGCACAGGGTGGCTGAGGGTTAGATAGTCTCAGTAGCCGGTCTCAGTAGGCCAGCAGTTTCACTCTATAAAATTTCAGGCAGAAAAGTCTACCATTGCTAGATATTTTTATCACACACTAATCATTCTTTGCATTTGGTTTGTTTTTATTTTTGTTTCTGCACTCAGACAGACTATAAAAGCAAAGCCATCTGTCTGAGCCTCACAGGAGAAGACTTAGCAACTGCCACAGTTTTCAGAGCCTGGATGTGTCTGTGTTTAAGCCAACAATCATCCACTCAGGACTTCACTCACTTCAGGACTTCCTCACCTCCTACAGTATGGGACATAGCCAGTGTATACCCTGTAAACTATAGAAATTGAGAACTTTCAGTGTACTTTGAAAGAACATATGTTAAAGGCACACTGCATGTTTACAGGGTAAAGAATTCTATGGTCTTTTGCTTATTGTGATGGATATTAAGAAAAGACGTTATCATTTATTATTGCATATTCAAAGCTCTCTAACACCGATTTCTCAATAGGTTTACACATAGGTTGGAGATTCTGATTAATTACTCAGGAATCAAATGTGTCTCAAAAAGAATGAGTTATTAAATATTACTCAAAACATGATTATCAATTTTTGTGTACAATTTCGGATGTGCATAATGTAGTAGGTTTAATGTAGGATAAAGTGTATGTGCAGGGTGTATGGAAAAGCGGTGAACTGTTTCTCGTTAAGTTTAAAATGAGCAGTTTGTTCTCTAGGATGCAATCAAAACTTAGCAATACTTGAATGAAATATTCAGTCACACAGTTATACTTGAGGGAACCTAGAGATTGAAAGTACTGTCATATCTTTCTATTATATAATTTAATATTTATCCTTGCATAGTGATGTTTATACTTGTTCACAGGAAGCAGGAAAATACAGAAAGTGTGTTATAGCTTGTCCTTTGCTAGTTTATGAATTTATGGGTTTTTCTTTCTTCCACATTTCTTCACACTTTCAACTCCCTAAGACTAGATTAAAAGAAAAAGACAGAGAGAGGGTGGTGGAGAAAATACATCCCCAAATAACATCAGGGGTTTGGAAGAGGGCAATCTTATACCTAGAATACTTCCCTGCTGATTTGGGGCATCAAGTTCCTTGGAGCAAGTTTGATCTTTGCTGTTCGGGTATCAAATTCTTCTTGTTTCTTCTTTGCACACACTACTTAACAAAACATAACCACAGACAGCAACTGACAGTAACCAAAAACCAACCAACCAATAATAGACACAACCTCTCAGGACCCTAACATTTATATACCCTCTAAAATGTGGGTAACATTTGGGATGTAAATAAATAAAATAATCAATTAATAAAAGAGTCCCTAGAATTCCAAATGTCATGGACTCATAGAAATTAGCTCTAGCTGGGAAAATACTGCCCCTGCTAAGAAACAAATTATAATCAGCTGCTTTGGACAGTCTGAAGCATCTTCATATTGACACCTGGGATTAAAATGATATCATATTCTCATAATATTTCTGTGTTTTTTAAAGAAAACAAACCCCAAAATTGCCACTAAAGCATATAAACATTTTTCTTTACAGTTACTAATATAAATATTTTTTTAGTAATTTGTTTTTCAAATGCTATATGTGTACTTGCTAATTGTAGATAACAACCAGATAAGACATAATATAGTTAAAATCTTACCATAGTGGAGTGTAGTCATATCTTACAAAAACTGAGGGAAATTAAATGCTATTTAGGCTCAAAGGACAATGTAAAAATGGATCATGTTTGCTGGTGGCTTGCAGAAAGAGACTGTGTAATTGTTATTCAGTAGATAAAAAAATGCAGTCTTGCAAAGTGCAAAATTTTAAAAAGCACTTTGTTTACACTTAACTATACTATGTATACAGAATATTTATTCAAATGGCCACTCTGAAGTTATCTTTTTAGCCTTTTTAATAGAAATATAATAACAAGAAATAGCAACTATTTTCTATGAAATTTGAAAAAGCAAGAGAATTAAGGTTATGTTTTGGAGTTTAATGCATGACAACTTCTGGGTAAATAACAGGCATTAATCTTTTTATGTAAGAAACTATATACCTTTAAAAATCAAAAAGTAGGTTATATTTACTTCCACAGTAACATGACTTACACTCAGTTAAAATGTATGATGTTATATGCTGTCTCTTAGATGGCCTAACTCCTTACTTATCAACCATCTCCATTTTAACATTGTGAAAACCTAAATTAGAGATTTGACTAGTTTGTTCAAGGCTACACAAGAATGATGTAAAACTCTAAAGTAAACAATGTTAATAAATGTTAAGAAGTATTTTACCCTGCTTTTTCATTTCTCAAATTTTCTTGTTAATTGGTATTCACTCATGGAAAAGCACAACATAGCTGTTTTGATCAAAATATATAACAGAAAAATACTAGTGACCTACATAAGTATTAATGGCTTTAAGACACTTATCAATTTCTAAACATGATTCTCTAAGATAATACTACGTTCCTGGTACTTTGTTAAAAAAAAAACAACAACAACAAAACAAGAACAAACAAAATTATCAAGAAGAATAAAGCATGTTGTTCTCAGGAACAATTACATAAATAGAATTTATCCCCAGAATCTTAATTCAAAATTTGCCAAATTGAGCTATATTCATATTTTTGAAAATATTGAAAATACCTGACTCAAAAGATTTTTTAGTACATTTAATAATATATTCAAAATAATCACTTCAAAGGTTTTTAATCTCAAAAATAAAATCTGCAAAATATTAAGCTTTTAGCTGTTCCAACATCTTTGACCTTTGCCATTTGTCTTTATAGGTTTCTATGGATTCTATGTAACCCTGCATCTTATCAATGTTGCAGAGGAAACTCAGTATGTGGCTTGCCCCAAACTCTAATGGCCTGAGTTAAGTTCCCTAAACACAATTGATTGTGATGGTTTGAGTAAGAAATGTCTCCCTCTGGGTTATATATCTGAACATTTGATCTCTGGATGCAGAGCTGTTTGACAATGTTAAAGTTATTATAGGATATGGAGCATTGTTGAAGAGGTGGGCCTTGCATATCTGTAGCCCCATTGTAGACTTGCCTTGTGGAGCTGACAGACAAAATGATACCTCTTCATGTAAGATATGTTGATATGAGAATTCCATCACAGAAACAGAAAGTACCTGAGCGTGCTAACAGGGTATTCCTGTGAGGAAACTGACCAATTAGATTTTGGGAAAATGTGTAAGTCTTTGGTATTTTAAACTGAAAATTTAGAGTCCTCTCAGCAGAGAGCAATAGGCTGTTCTAGTAGGAATATGGAAAACTTGTAGAACTGAGAGTGATGGGCATACCGAAGTCCAGCTTGTGAGGTTTCAGAGGGCAGTAACATAAGCAACTGGGCTAGAGGTCATTTGGATGAAACTTTGGCAAAGCATCTAGATACGTTCTTTATTCCCATGTGCTAAAAGCTGACTTGAGGGTAAATCTTTTTACAAAATGACTAATTTCTTTGGTAAAGAAAATTTCCAAACAGTATAGCTTTGAATCTGGGACACATTTGTTGCTTATTACTCTTATAAAGTTCTTCATTGAAGAAGAGAAAGTGGGGTGGAGAGAGATACAGAATAAAAGGAGTGTATATTTGGAAGCTTCATTATTTTGGCCATGGTATATTGAAGGAGAATAATTTTCAAGAGATTAATATTTTTATGGAGAGATCTATGGCTCTTCACTGGAGGATGCACTCAGAACAAGATCCCAAACAGAAACTGTTCACCTCTCACCTCTCGAAAGGTGAACAGTGTTTTGGTTTCCTCCTCGTAGGTAGCAAGTAGTAGCTTCAAAATATAAAAGCTGCAGCTAATGTGCTTGGGATTGGGAGAGAGTCCACCTAAAGCAGCTTGTCAGGCTTGGCAGAGCTTCCGTGGCTTTTGAAGTAGAAGAGATACAAGTGTAGATTTATGCTTCATGGATTCAGAAAGCTGCTGATACCTGGCAACATATAACTGTGCTGAAGTCACTGTGAGACTGCCTTGAGAGGTGAAGAGATCCTAAAATCACACTGTATATAGCTTTAAATGTTAAATTTGGGTTGCAATGGAGACCTCAGAATGCTGGGAGTTACACCAGTGAGACATCTGCCAAGGAGAGCTGCATACAGAAAGTGAAATTAGTCCGAGATGAAAATGTATGTTCCAGTCAACAAAGCCAAATATGTATTGTGACTTTTCTTGTGAAGATTACATATTTTCAATTTCCTTAAGTTAGGTGTCTCCCATGTGATTTGTGTACATCTGTATTATTCTATTAACAGAATGTCCTAAGAAAGAGGAGGTAGTGCAACCTAAATTTTCATGTATATAATACTAACTTAAATAGTATCATATCACATATTAACTTGAAAATTCTTGAAAGGAACTAGAATAATAACTGCAAAACAGTGCAACACTGAGTGACTGGTTTTACAATAGTTATTGGGAACTGGTTCTATGACTTCCTCTAATGCACATATAACTTGGAACCTATAAATTTATTACTTTTAATTTTTAAAATTAAAAACTAAATATTTAGTGAAATCCTTATTTATTTGAACGGGTATCCATGTTTAGCTATGCATGAATAACTGTTCTAATAACTATGTAAAATCCAAAGTTCTACAGTTCGTTATCACCAATAATATTTCTTATTGACACCTTTTTCAGCTGTTTTACTTCGTGATATTTTCTGTCTTATAGGAGGTATCTCTTGTGTTCCTTTTTAAAATGTCCTTTATATTTCAATCTATTTTCTTGAACATACTTGTCAAAAATAGGTAATTTTTAGTCTCTTAAAATTACAAATAAATATGTAAATAGACCTATTCTTTATTTCATAATATTGAGACAACTCTCTCCAGTCAAATTTAAGAATGTATCAGCTGTGTGAGCCTTTTTTAAGGTAAGGAAATGTACTGCTATATACCAGCTCTCTGAAGTGAGAACATTTCTGATGTCCTTTAGATTACACGATTAATTTTGATTTGAACTTTACCTTTAGCTATCGAGTGGAACAACCTGCAAATATAAATTTACTCAATGAAAATGTTCTACCTTACTGTTTGCCTCTTTCTTTGGAATGGAACATTCAAAACATTTCTCTTGGCTTAGAGAAAGTGAAACTCATTATTCAGCCTAAGAAATCCTGTTTTTCCTAGAGTGAAGTTACTTATCAAATCTCACAAACTTGCCTACCAAAACAGAAAACACAGAATTTAGCACCAAGCAGTTAGAGTTGTAAGTGATTAAAAGACAGTAACTGATGAAGGGACAGACATTCATTAATTTTCTTTTAGATAAAGAAACTGAGGTAATACTGTGAGAAACTCAGTCCATTCCTACATGTACCAGGGATTTTAGCTCACAATAATATTTGTTTTAAAAGTTCATGTTTACACCCATTAAATTATTTAAATTTCACTATGGAATTATTAAAATATGAAAGTTTAGAAAATAATGTTTATTATTTTATAGCATCCAGTGAATGTATGTGAAAAACAGTTTTAAAAAAATTTAAACAGCTATTTTGACAGTATTTAGAAAAATATTTTATTCATTATCGAGATTAATCATTGAATTGATTATACAAAAAAATTATAATGTTATTATTCTTGGAGATATGACTATAACAAACATAAAATGCATAATATAAATAAACTTAATATCTGTTTGCATATATACTTGGACTAACCTCGTATGCAAAGTTTAGATGTAATAGCATTTCTAAATTATCTGTAGTTAACAATGGTTCAGTAATAGTATAAGGAGAAGCAATATACTAAAACCTAGGAAATCGTAAATTAGGAAGTTATTGTTGTTTTTATATTATTTTTATTGACTCCAACTTATAATTTGCTATATTAATATTTCAAAATTCTCTACAAGATAATAGCAAACAGCCAAAGCAGCGTACTTATCTCAACTGGCAAACACATTAAATTCCAATTAATTTAAACTTTTACTGCTTAGTTTGTACTACATTCTTAGATCTTAGTCTTTGCATGGGTTTCAATGTTTTTGAAGCTCATCTAAACTAATTTATGAGTTATATAATTGATAATTTTTCTTTTATGCCTTTATCTATACTATACCAAATAAATTCTATAACAAATGCTTCTAACGCTGCAGTGTTCTGGTTCTAATATATTGCAAAGAAGGGTCTTTTGCTTTCTTTTGTCTACAAACTTTTCAGCCCGCAATGATACTTGTGTGATGTGACATCACACCAAAGTATTTCTAAAACACATTTCTCATCCATAGAGGTACTTAAAGTGATAAATTTTTGCAAATGTAAAATTTGATACATTTTACAAATGTATATTAAGTCATAATAATTAAAACAGACTGTCCTACATAAAATATACATATTTATTCATGCTAAATTTCTTATATGTAAGGACAGTCAACTATCTTACCTATGTGAGTAAGGAGTATACATTGATGTTTAAGGAAGGTCTCTCCAACTGAATGAGTGCATACATGCTTCTAAAACTCATCCATGGAGGTCTTAACCCCAATATGACTATCAGTAGAATTGCCCTTATAAATGAGGATGAATCATAAGGAAAGATTCCACAGTGACTGGAATTGGAGTTTCTGAAAAAAAAAAACAAAAAACAAAAAACAAAAACCTCCAGAGAGCTGTCCAGTCTTTTCCATGTGAGGACTCAGTCTGAAGGCACTCATTTATTTACTTAATTTTATTTCTGTGTTGATTCATTTTCTAAACAATGAAAACCTTAAGGATACAGTGTGGGACCGTGAAAGGATAGCTTGGTTTCTGGTGGAGCACTGAACAGACATGGCAAGAGATCCTGCAAGGGATGGCGTACATTTTGCCACACTCCCAGAGTCTAGGCTCCTGACTCGGGGCCAAATACCTCCATTGATCCAACTCTTTCATTCATGTAGGGCAATGCCCCTATAGCCCCTCCCAAATACAGGTTTGTTTCACCTAGCACAGGTAGAGGACCTGACTACAGGCCTCAGGGCCTTGAGAGATCTCCATATTAATGAGATACCTAAAGGCCAGAGGGTGTAGACAATTAAGCATTCCTTCCCAGACCCTCCTCCTTACAAATGGTATTTAACCAAAGGGCTGCCCTGGAGGTACTGGGATACAACCATGTCCACTTTCCACTATGACAATAAACCTTCTGAAACCATGGACTTCCATATGCCCTCAATCTCAGTTCTTCCACAACTCCCAGCGGCATCTGGGAGCCTAAAGACAGAGTCCACTAGTCTCCCAGCCTTTTTGGTCGGAGACCCCCATTCAGGAGCTCTGCCCCCTGCTGGACTTCAGGCTGAGATCTCCCCACGCCCAGTCCCTGAGCCACAGCAGACATGGGGGATCCAGAACTCTGCCCAACAGGACCCATGCCCATGCCCACGTGTGAGCTACAGCCCAGTAATACATTTGATGTTTCACTTTAATTTGATTAGAGTAAACAAAGGCAAGTTTGATTGGAAAAACAACTCACCTGGCTTAATGAGAGCTGAAACACTTAGTGTAAGTATTTTTGGGGTCAGTCCAAATAACTACTAAATCACATTTAAATTCAGTTCTCTGTGATCTTCCTTTATACTTATTTTACCATTTGATAGGCACAAAATTAATTAGTAAGCTGATCAAAATCTTTTAAATAATTGAATAATCTGCGAAATTGACAAAGATTTCAGAAATGAGATATATTTTCCACTTGAAACAAAAACAACAGTTACATTTATTATAGTTATAATTATAATAAAAATAGCTATAACTAATATGGAGCTCTCTTTATTACAGTTATAACTAGCACAGTAATAACTTTAAGTATGAAATGTGCCTGATTCCAATTCTAAGGATGTATTTGCTACCTAATTAAATAAATCATTATACTTTTCTGTGTGATCTAAATACATGCAACTTACCTTTTATTTCTATCATTTTAATATTTAAGTTAAAATAGTTTTTCAAATTAGAAATATATATTAGACAACATAAATTACTAGCTTTATTATATACGGTCCAGTGCTTCCAGAATTGAGAGCATATGTGCTCAGTGTTCAGTCTCGTGTGATGAGGCAATATTGACCTTGATTTGAAGCTGGCATTTCCAAAGCTTACGTGACAGTGTGTCAGGAGCAGGATAAAAATAGTTAAGACAGGCTTTTTCTGTCTTTCTTCCACCAGAATTCCTTCCGGGCTGGATGTGAGAGCTTGAAAACATAGGCGCATAATGGGACTTGAGAGTTCACACTTGCCTGATAATATAAATAAGACAAATTTGTGGGTTGAGAATACAGTTTTTAGAGCAGATGCTCCTATTTTTGCACTCAGTTTCGACCTCTAGTCAGCATATTCATAGTTAGGAAGACTTCAGTTTCTTTCACATGTTTAGAACATCCAGTAGTGGATACATGGGAGCTGCCATTAGGCTTTCAGAACATTTGTGATTTCAGAACATTTTATACATTATGATCAATGTATAAAAGTCTAAGGTATAATATCGATAAAGATTAACAAATTAAGCATATCTTAAATTTACTGCTTCCTACTTACTTTAAACATTTTTTAAAATTATTTTTATTTTTCCCCTTTCTTATCCCTCTCGCTCCAGCCCCGCTCACTCAAACCCCTCTTGCTCAGGCCCTGCTTGCTCTGGCCCTGCACATTTTTTTATTCTAATATACACTCTTTAGGTAGTAAATGACTCTTTCACCTGTATAATGGAACCGTTATTTAGGCCGCAGTCCATCTCTGTATAAAGCAATAGTCAATGACGTCAAGACAAGAGCATGAAATCAAGTACAACAGAGTACACAAAGAAATGAAATCAAGAGGTACATTTTATTTTCTTGACTTAATGCAACAGTGCTTGGACTATTATGACTATGGAATCAGCTAAATTTGTGGAGGGTCCTTTGCCATTGTAAATGAATAGAAAAAAATAAGGCCATATTTTAAAAATATCCAACAAGGATTATAATATGCAGCAACTGACCGTTCATGTGAGCAGCCTTAGTTCTAACATGCACTTTCTTACTTCATTTTCATCTCACACAGTGAATGCAAATGGAAACAGCATGCAGATTTAATGTGTGAAATGCATCCATTCATCCTCAACAACTGTCTTAGTAGCAAATGTTAAACAATTGGGAAAAAAAAGCATTTCATGAGAATTTCAGAACTGTGCAGCATTTAAAACAAGCATGAGTACACATTTATACTTTTTAAATTTGATGCCACATAGCCATGTCAGTAAAATATAACAAGTTTGTGTAAATATGTACAAGTTAATTTAATTTTTTTTTGGTTGTTTGAGAAACAGTTTGTCTGTGTAGACCTGGCTCTCCAGGAACAGCCTCTGAGACCAGACTGGCCTTAAATTCAGAGATCTGCTTGCCTCTGCCTCCAGAATGATGGGTTTAAAAGTGTGTGTTATCAATGTCCAGGTAATCAAATAAAAATCATCTTTATCTTTCCTGATATTTTGCATTGAATGTATGTTATTCTTAGCTTTTAATAGTAGGAAACAGTTACTAATGAATTGGGAAAAAAGATTCATATCATCAGCCAATTAGCAATAGATACACTGGAAATACAAAATGCACTATCCAAGAGTTCTTCTGAATAAATTTATTATGAAAACTCATATTACACATATTTTAAGTAATTTATTCCAAACAGAAATGGATTATGACATATTCTATATTGGCATAATCACATCCCATTGACATCACCATTGTTATAGTATTTTGTCATCACAGACTTTTTGACTTCAGGATCTAGTGTCGAGCTTAATGTGAAGGCAGCCTGGAATACAGTTTTGCTGAATTAATTGGAAACATGTACGTGTCTGTGTGTGTGTGTGTGTGTATTATACATACATACAACATATGTGTGTGTTTGTAAATATATACTAAATATGTAATATATAATACCATATTTAAATGGCATAGCATTAAATTATGCACACACATATAGAAGGTATGACTTGCTATATCTGCAATCTATAGTTGCTAAAATTTATTATATATTTATCAGTCCCCATAGATCCTAAATACCATACTTCCAATCAAGTGCATCACTATTACCAGGTATTCTAAAAAATATTTACTTTGTATATAAATAGATACATCTGTAAATAATATTCATGTGTGGATATATGTATATACTGAAGTATATGAAATATGCATGTTAAAATGTTTCAATATTTCAATGCAAGACTATAAGTAAGAATATGAGCCTTGTTTTGTCTAAATTCCAAGATATATGAATAAAAATTAGAACTTAAATTAAAAAATAAGGCAATTCTCAGAAGCAAACAATAGAAAAATCATTAAAATACAATATTTCATCTCATCACATGACTCCTTATAAGGAAAATATGTGGATACACATACAAACATACAGATACATCTTTTAATTGCTAAAATAATCCTTAGTTACATGTCTAAGACCAATACTTTTCCTTGAATCTCTTATATTTATTTCATTTTAATATGCTATCTGGTGGTGTTTAAAATAAACATTATACAAAAAATTATTTCATAATTTTTTTTCAAAGTACTATGTGTATGAACCATGCTTTTCACTTAAAATCCTCAAAGGGTATAAGAGAGAAACAATTAGAGATTATAGCAGTTCCTTTGTATCTACATGCAGGCTAATGACTAGAATTCTGATAGTAAAACAGTTGAATTACACATTTGAGTTAAAAGGGCCTCTTAGGTTTTTTAACCTGTCTCTCTGAAAGCAGGAGAACCAATTTAATCATGCAGTGTGAAGAGAGTGACAGACGAAAGCACATCAGTCCTGGGAGATCTGGCATGACTTGAAAGACAAAATCCATCACAATGAATTAAAAGCCCAATACAAAACAGAAACAGACAGGGAGGCCTGATTTACATGAGTGTTTTACCAGAGCATGGATAAAGACTGCAAAAGCCATTGCTGAGAAGCACAAGTTGGCTATACAGAAAGACTGTCAGGTCTGCCTAGCACCCAGAAACAAAGCAATAGACAATTAAGTCTGACATCTAGATATTACTTAAACATTTAGACGTTAGCACAAGTTGTAAAACATTTAAAATGAAGGAAACCTTAGACTCAGCACTGTCAAGAGTTTAAATTTCTTAAGATTCTTTGAATCAGTTTTAAATATCATTAGAACATTCCTGAAAAATAAGTCTCAGTTATGCACAAACTACAGAAAGCACTTATTAAATATTTTTGTGTCCAAACATTTAAAATCCTTTAAATAAGATTGGAATCCTTGTAATATCAAAGAACTATTCATACCTGATGGCTTATCAGATAGACCCTTATTTTCAGACAAATATAATACACTGAAGAACCTGGAATTAGTATTGTTTTTAACTTTTCCAAAGAAGTCTGCACTAGTTCCACTTGGTGATCTCTCTCACACTGCTTAGTCTCATTGTCTTCTTCCTGTCCCTCTTTGACTCCTGTTTCCTGAGTTGTCCTGAGTTATGGAACCTTAGAATGACTCATTTCATGTGGTTCTTCACTGTCTTCTGCTGACAATAGAATGAAAATGGAGATATCCCAGCTGAACCTCAAATGTAAGTACATAAAATAAATAACAAAACAAACACACTGTTCTCTTGATAATGCAGAAGCTAATTAAGTGACTATTATGCTTTTCTAGCCTTTAAGTTTTTTTTCATAATTTCTGTAGTGGGTTTCAATTATTAATTTAAATATAGCAAAGGCTCTCACAAAGGGGAGGGTATGAAGACAGTAAGAAGTGTAGGCGACAGAATTCTATTCTACCAGTACTGTACTATTGCCATACCTTTAGACTCACAACTCACAAAGTCTCAAAGACTCACAACTGGCCCAGATACAGAAAATAAAAGAATGCTTATTTCTAAATGGAAAATATATACTGTACTCTTCTGATACCTCTATCTGGGGATTCTTGTGTAAGAGAGAGTGAAAAGAGTGTAAGAGCCAGACATAGCGAATGGCTGCAAGGGAACCGTTTCTTTTGGACACAGTAGAGGAGCCTTTGATATGAACACATAGCAGTTAAAATAGCATACAGAAGCCCATGCAGACCCAAGCCAGAGTGCACCTCAACACAGTGAAGGAAGTTAGACACACACAGACTTCCTGCTTAGATGTGGAGCTATTGGAAGTTGATAAGTACTAAGAAGAGAGAGAGAGTTTTTTTTAAGAGTGTAGCCCCTGTTAAGTTAGTCACACTGTAGGAGAATAACACACATCTGAGAACATTCCAGCAGCACTAAAGGACATCAAGAATTAAGAATAAATGAAACAAGTAAGGTAATACAAAGCTGTATATATAGGAGGGGAGCAATGGATCTGGAGTTGAAGGAGGTGACTGAATAGGATCCAAACACATTGTTTGAACCTTAAAATAATAGCTAAATAAAGACAATAAATAAAATATAAGGAATATTCAATGGAGAGAATGGGAATTCAAAATGCCATTTTTGCATTTTTGTGGACTACAATCTAGATTTACTTCAACTTTGTTACCTTTTATTGATGTTGAAAATATTTAAACAAAAGTGATGACCATAACATTACATTCTAATAATGTTTAAAAGATGATTTCCTTATCTGTAAAATAGAATACCTAAAAATAGAGCAACTGAAAATTATTTCTCTGCAGATGATTAGAATTTTGCATCTGATTAATAGGAGAGTATTAGATAAATACTATTTTCACTTGTTTTTTTTTTTCCAGGTGCAGAAAAAGAAATGTGATTCAAAAACATATTTTACTTTTCTAAAATGTTAACTCAATGCTTGAAAACTTCAAGTTTGTTATTGGTTTTATGGCCACAAACAGACACCAAACCCTGACACTATTGCTGATGCCAAAAAGCGCTTGGAGACAGGAGCCTGGTATGACTGTCCTCTGAGAGGCTCTGCCAGCACCTGACTAAGACAGATGCAGACACTCAAAGCCAACCATTAGACTGAGCCCGGGGACCCTAAAAGAAGAATTAGGGAAGGACTGAAGGTGCTGGAGGGGTTTTCAACCCCATAGGAAGAACAATGATATCAACTGATGGGTCCCTCAGAGTTCCCAGGGACTAAATTACCAACTAATGAGTATACATAGTTGGGTCCATGGCTCCTGCTACATATGTAGGAGAGAACTGCCTCATCTGGCATCAGTGGAAGGGGAGGCACTTTGTCCTGCGGAGGCTTGTTGCCCAAGAGAATCGGAATGCTAGGGGAGTTAAGCAGGAGTAGGTGGCTGGTGGGGTAGTAAGTACCATTTTAGATGCAAAGTGGAGGGGTTATAGGATGGGGGGCTTACAGAGAGGAGAGGGAGAAAGGGGACAACATTTGACATGTAAATAAATAAAATAATCAATAGAAACAAAAATTTAACCTAAAAAGTCAAAAATGTGAAAAAATATTTTATTGTATAGAGAAAAGACATTTGTCCTTTCTGAGCAGTGGGAAAGCTGGGAAACAGGAGGGGGTAACAATGTATTGCAGAATAATACATGCTTTTATTCATCTTATTTTTGGTATATCAATTTGGTTCTGTTACTTAAAGCATGTCTCTCACAAGTACCATGTAACAGTGATGCAAAAGATACCTAACATTAATCAAGTACAGATGTTAGAAATGTTACTTTAAAATCAATACAGTATTATAACCTCCACTCTAAAAACAATGTAGCTGAGTCCCTAAATTATGTTATCCAGGGCCACACAGAATTTAAATAGTAAAGCTCAAACTCATTACCAGTGTGTATCTGTAGTCTACAAATTACCAGTTTTGTTTTGATGCCTTTTTCACTGAAATACTATTGGCTTCAGATTCAGAGAATTTCTCTAGGTAAAATATATTTAGCCTTAGCACTATGAAAGTCTCTTGATAAAAGTATTTCTTTTATAGAAAAGACATTTCAAAACTTATATGAGAAATGAAGTCAAAGTCTTGAGCTATGTGTGACATATATAGACAGAGCTAGTGATGAACTACTAAATAAATAAATAAAAGTTCAGGAGTCTGAGATATACAAGATATCTGAGATAATCGTGAGGGTCTATCTTGGACTAACTGACTATGGCTATAGGTAACTGAAAAGTGAGTTCATTAGAGGCATCGGCTTTGTTTTATAAATTATATCCATTTACATACATACATACATGTATAAATATTCATAGGAAGTTCATAGTGGATAACAGATGACTGGTAGATAGATACTTAGATGTTAGATTGATTGATGATAGATGATAGAAAAAAATGTAGATATATGATAGATGATTTGACAGTTATGAGCTTGAGTTTTTGTGCAATTTGGAAGGAAAGTATAATTTTAATGGATTTAATGTGAGAAGTGCAGGACGTATTAATTGAACAAAAACATACTCTGTTATTCCAGGCAAACCAGATTTTCTTCATGTACAATACTTGAGGGAAATCAGGGATGTTGTCATATGTATTTAGAAAAAAGTGAGTGAATGCAATGTTTAATCGGCTCCAAATCTGGAGTCTTCTAGATGTGCACTAGCACAGTGGGATTCTGGCAAATGCCACGATTAAAATTCTCAAAAGAAGTGAGCTGATCAGCAAAAGTGTGAATAGCTCATGGTATAAATCAGGACAACAAACTGTAAAGCAGCACAGAGACGATAGATCTAGGTAAGAGACTCTCCAGCCATTTTAAGATCATCTTATTTCATATTTTTCACGTGCATTTTCCCCCATGGGCTGAAATTTTCTGTTATAATTAGCAGTCAAACTCTTCAAAATAATTGCAGGAAGACTCCTGCCTCATTAGGAGGGTTAGAGAGGTGTGTTTAAGGAGTTGTTCTCCAAGGATAATTTTGAGGTGAGAATACCTTAGCAAATATAAAAATGGTAAAACAAATATTAAAAGCTAATGTTTTTAATGACAGGTTTTGTGTTGTTCCTCTGTGACTTAGGACCAACAATGGATCAAAATCCATAAAGAGAATTCACATGTCCTTTCCACTATCTGGTTTCACGCCCATTTTTTTTTCTCAGTGTGATATTACTTTTTTTCCCTCTAATAGAAAATGATTAGGTGTGAATTCCAAGCTGAGAGCTATGTACTTTTCTATCATAAAAGTCTCTATATGGCAATAGAAAATATTTACTTTGGCCTAAGGGTTTTCCAAGTGTTATGAAGGCTTAAGGAAATAGATTTTTCTACATGGTTGGGTTTTTTTAAATTTCTTCCTTATGCAATGGGAGAGAGAGAAATAGAAAGAAAGAGAGAAAGAGAGAGAGAGAGAAAGAGAGAGAGGTCATCAGTGTTCTTTTTGTTTTATATTCTAAAAATATTCATACAGATTTCACTTAAAATAGATGGATTTGTTCCTATGAAATGAGATGCTGATGAATTTGATTTTTAATGCTGCATATCATACTAAACTACCAACAGATGACAGCTTAAAATAGCACACATTTTTTATTTCACACATTATAAGGGGTCAGATCTGATACAATCTAATTCCCCTGCAGAAGTGTCTCAGACGGCCCCAATAAAGCTATTAGTGGGATGGTATTTCCATATAGAGCCAGAAAGGATTCTTCTTCAAGCTTGTTTAAGAGATTGGTTGACTTTGTTCCTATATCTATGTGTGTGAATAAGGGCACACTTTTCTGCTAGATGAGCAAGAGGTTAGTTAAAGTCCCAGAGGATACTGCAGTTTTTCTGTCCCTGAGTCAGACTCCCAGAGGTACTCAAGTCAACAAAGAGAGTTTTACATATAACCCAAATAGCATCATCTCTCTTCAGGTTAACTCAAATGCATGTCATCTTTAAATTAACTTAAAGGGGAGTTTCCTTTGGCTCACAATTTGATAGGTTTCTGTTTATATTTGTATCTTATCTCAGTTATGTCAGTGATATGAAGCAGAGGGTGATCTGAAGTGTGGTAGGGCTTGTACCATCTCACACTGTGCAGGAAAGCTAATCAAAGGAATGAGGGACCAGTCTTCCAATGACACTGTCAAAAGCATTACCTGAGTGACCTAAGGTACTTCATCTAGGACCCACTTGCTAAAAGTTCTGTCTCCAAAGGAACATCACACCCTGGTGACCAAATAGTGTCTTAATAGGCCTTTAGAGTATGCTGTAGATCATCTGTCATTCAAGCCTGCTAATCTGAGAAATTCCTCCACTTCTCTTCACTCCTCATATTCTTGAACATATGTTTGCCTTATTTTTTGTAGTTTGAACTAACCATCTATATTTAAACATTGTCTACATGTACATTTGTGTTCACGTTACATAATAAAGATGATAAGTTAGAGATAACTTGGTCCTTGCATAACACTACTAACCTCAAAATCAATATAAAGTCAATCTAAAGATTGGAATGTTAGATCTTTTGGTTAGTAAAGACCAAAGTTTCTAGATTAGGCTTTTCTGTTGTTATGACAATCAATGCCATTCCTAAGACAGTCCGTGCCATATGAATGAACATTGAGAACAAATAACACTCTTACTTTGTAAAGTTGTTCGTGTTAGATTCTTTTGGGGGGGGGGGAGGGAAACCAAAACTTTGGTTCCCAAGGAATGCTGATAATTTTGGTCCTGACAGGATCTCTGCAAATCCCTTTGTATCACACCATTCTATGAGAAAACTTCAAGTAGTTGGGAATATTTAGTCAAAAAAGTGGTCCATTTATGAATTCTTGGTATTTAAGAGAAAGATATTTTACAGTTAGATATGGCACTTAAAACCTCTTTGAGAATCTATGTACCTATGGTAGACAGACATGAGGATGCAAACATAGGACTCCAGAAAAGCAAAGAATAGATTAAAGCCTTGGAAACTATAAAACGAAGAATCAATCCTTAACCAAATCATAAACCAAAGAAGCCAAAATTCAAGAAATTCCCATGCCAGTGGCTGCATCATGAGAACCCAAGAGAGGAAGCCTACCAGCCACCAATTAGTGCTTTATTAATTCTTTTATTAATACAGTGTATGATGATGGAGAAAGGGGCACGGAATGATTTCCTGGAGCTGTCATGCCTTCAGAGGTATGTCAATTCATGAAACCCAGACTCTTTGAGACACATCTGTTGCTGTAAAAATTATCATAACCCCGTATTTTTAAAAACATTCGGCTGTCCTGAGTACTGTCTGCTGTGTCAAAATTCTGATTTTGTTTCAATAATGCTATAAGTTATACATCCCGTATTTGTTCTCAAAATGCATCAGGGACTGACTGTCCTGGAAATCAGACTGATTGACATACCAACAGAAAAGCGTAATCAAGAAACCATGGTCTTTGTTAACCAAAAAAATTTAACATTCTCTGTTTCAGGAAATTGTTCTCAGTCAGATGCGTCATAACTCTCTGGAATGCCTTATAATTTACTCAGGCATACCTATGCTGTGTTGCCTCCAACTGCAAAGGCAGTTCATGAACAAAGGAGTGTCTAGCTATAGAGTGAGGGGGGGTGGCAACACGGGATTCCATCTCACCTAACACATATTGTAAATGTATTATTAGCAATTAGAACAATGTTACCTCTAAATAATTAGTGAACAGATGGGAGATATAGTGTGCAAGTATTTAAAGTCAGGCCAGAATTAAAATACATGTGTAGGAGTTTCTCAGATACAGTGAATCTCCCAGACAAATGTCCTAAGGCAAGGATATGTCTGCCATTATTCAGTTCGTGTATAGCAGCAGAGGGAAAAAAAAATGATTAGAACACCAAGGAAAACCCAGGAAAAGAGTTTGACCTTGCAGGATATTAGAAAAACTTCACTGATTACTCTAATGATATGTGGGAGCTACCACAGTGTTGTAGCCAAGGAATGAAATGGTCTGATTGCATAGTTCAAAACTATTTCAAGTGCAAAGAGCCTGGGTATGATCCTTAATGAAGGAGTATAATCACTTTCCTTAAAAGCAAAGGGAACACTTAATACATTGGTAGTTAGGAAGCATGTCATCCAGACATGGGGAGTTATTATGATTTTCTTAGCCAGGATCATTAGCTAATTATAGCAGGATAGTTTCTTCTCTGTTAATGGATTTAGCAGCCTGAAAGATTAGAGTGTTGAAATTATGGGTCAGAGCAACCTCCTTGCTATAAGGAATCACATCACACTGCCAAAATTGCATCAGTCATTTAAATCTTGTTTCTTTCTTTAATTATGCTTCTTTAAGGATGATATTATGTATCAATGGCCCATTCAAGATCTTGAATCAAGTTCTTCTTTCTTCAGGTTCTCACAGCTGCTGACAAATCCTGGCAAATCCTAGTCTCTGTTGCTTGTTCTGCATAGCTCCTATAGTTAATATCTATTAACCTTATAGCACAGATGAAAAACATTTATTTGTGCAATGAAGATGAAAATAATGGATGACAGGTTCAGAGACTCCTGTTATTGTATATATTATATATTTTTCTTGTACCACATAGAACTTACATCACATTTAATCATTTTTGTACAAGTATACAAAAAAGAACCATTAACAACTGGTTCAATGTCTTATTTAAATTCCATGCAATTCCCAAGGCTACATACATGGGACATTGTTTCTACTGTGCTGAAAATGTTAAAAGCATGCGAGAGTTCTGTTTAACAGCAGTGGAATGACATGTCTGCTTGTTCTTCCCTGCAGATTAATTCAATAGCCTATAGCTCAGTGTCTCATACATGTCCTGACCTGTGTCTTCCTCTGCTGAGATTCTTCTTATCACTGTGCCTTACTAAATTGAGAAGAAATTCTTACTGATGTTCATGTTCCTTCAATATTTGTTCTTTGTGCTCAAACTGCTGTTTGACTTACCTAGGTCAAAATTTTTAGGACCTTATTTGATATTCTACTTCTGTCTAGGAATACTTAATCCAATTTTCATAAAGTAGTTTATAAAATATAAAGTATACAAGCAGAATTATTCTTGATTTGACTATACAAATATACAAATAGAATATACAATTATCATAAAGGCATAAACAAATGAAAACACTGATAGAAGCAAACACATTAAAACATGAAATTTGACCACTCCAAAAAAAGTCTGGTGATATATCAACTCTGACAGTATATATTTTGAAACCAATTACAGTCTCAGCAGAAATCAAAACTGAGGTAATTTGTATAGAAAATCAAGATTATTCAAAAACTGTCAACTTTCATCAATATATTTTGATTAAATAAGAGGAAAGAGTGAATTATAAAAATCACCTGGCAAATATAATTTTATTGACTATGCCTAAAAATGATATTCCTAAACATGCCAGACATGTGGATGTTATACTAATTTTGCACAGTGGTTATGATATAATGGGAAGAATCTCAAATTACCACAAGAATTGAGAAAAATAACTTCATTATATTATGTATAATAAATAATAATGTAGGTAAATATCAATTTTCATTGAACAAATACCTGCTACCTATTTTTGGAATAGCTGGCTTCTTGAGATGCTGTGTCTGCTACTAACACGCATGGAGCACAGCACTTAAAGAAATGTGTTCTTTAAATCAGTAGAAATGCAGTGATTTCTTTTTTCTTCTCCGTTCTTCAATTCTTACTCTACATGTTTTTCTTCTAGAAAGCAAAATTGTGGTTCTATTTTAAATGAAGAAGAAACCCTGTACATACACAGGAAAGAGCTCAATAAAAATGAGAATCAGGGAAAGTAGCAACCCATGATGAGTATTTGAAAACACTGCTGTCTTCACCATGGTAACAAGATGAAGTGGCAGATTAGGGACATTAAGCCGGCTTTGCTCTGTCACAATCAAAACAGGAACATATTTTACTAAAATTTAAATGCTAAGACATAATTTTATACAACTGTTTTATGAGCCTATTTATTTTATATTTTGATCAATGTTCATTTTTTTCATTTGGCATATTTCCCTTTGTTACTCATTTTTTCTTTATTTTTATACTGTGTGTGTGTGTGTGTGTGTGTGTGTGTGTGTGTGTGTGTGTGTGTGTGTAAGTATGCATATCCTTGAATGCACATGTGGAGCCAGAGTGACTTTGTCGATAGATAGATTCCCATCTTATTTTGTGAGCTCGGCTCTCAACTCATCATTTTATGTAGACTGGCTTGTGAGCAAATCCTAGAATCCTTTTGTCTAAGCTACTAAAAAATGTAGTTATAGGCATGAACCTCCTGGCTTTCATGCTGGTGTTTGTTTTGTTGAACTTGATAAGCACTTTGCCACAGAACCATCACCTAGGTAGAAAGTGGGAATTTCTGCTTTCATTGGAAACTCATGTGATGTTTTTCTGGAAACTGTCTTATGAGAAGACAGCTTCCTCGAGCAGAAGGCGAGATGATGTTTTCTCTTTCCCAGTATTCCATAGAGCAATTGTTTTATGTGGTATTTTTCTGGAAACTGCCTGGTAAAAGAATGTGTGATATTTTGCTGGAGTAGATGCTTGAGAGGAGTTGTGATGTATGAAAAGAACACAAGTGTAACCCAACAGATGGGTGGATGAGGCTCTTGCATTGGTTCGGCTTGCAATCTTTGCTGGTCTTTATTAGGCTTCGCTGAGGCTGGTCTTCGCTGACAACACTCTTGCATTGGTTGCCTTGCTTTCTTCACTGAACATCACTTCTTGTGACTTTGTAGAGAGAAACACACCAAAGAACTTCTGGTGGTATTCCAGCAGCTTCTTGCCTCTTCTGCGGACTCCTGCTGATCTGCGGAGACTGGCACTTTCTTCTAGATAAAACCAAGGCTACTGATTTGTGTTTGGTGTTTGCCAAATAGACTGGACTACCACTCCTGATGGTGTTTTATTAGTGGACTGGTCTGCTCACAATGAAGATTGAAATCTCCCCAAAAATCTAAGCCTGCACAGTTACCTAATAATTGACTCTTTAAGTTAAAGTATAAATGGAAGTTTTCCAAATAACTCATAGCTTCTACAAAAGGCAAACCAACTTAAGAGCAATTATAAGGGTCAGAGCCCAAGAGAATCAAAATGACAGTATTTCAGAATATGATTATCCTTAAAACTTATGAGTGAGCAGATATGTCAGCATTGCATTTATGTAATCATATAACATGAATAAACACTAGAAATGAGTCTACTGCACCTTATCTTATTGTGTATTATCAGATGTGTTCAACTCTTAAGAATATTTTTTCAATAAATAGATTTAAAAAGTCCTCCTTATCTGATCTAATTCACATAATAGCACAAAAAATACTAAATTGTTACTCTAGTTTGGCTTTTAAACTTTTCTTCCATTTTAAATAACAGTACCAGCAAAAATATATAGATGTCTTCTATCTAAGAAAGTGAAATAAATAAAAGTGTCTTATAATTAAAATTTAAACTAATTTTTTTTTGGATATAAGAAGTTTCATGGAATTAACCATTTTCATTTGTCAACTTCTATCACCTCTCCATTTCTAGGATTGCTAAGTTCACACCATACATTTTTTAAAACGAAACACAATCTAAAATATGCAAAAGACACTAAGCATAAGAGATTGGCTCACAAATGAAGATACATTTATCTCCATAGCAACTGTCTTCTTAGAATGGCATTTACTACACCAGTATTTTCTGGTATATTCAGGCCATAGCAGCCTTCAAACTGAATTCTATTAAAGAGTTTCCAAAGCACTGTTTTTTGTATCTTTAAAGCATGAATTTCTCAATTCACCAAAGTATTCATCACAATTAGGGAAAGAAAAATATGCAGGATTTTCCTTCCACAGGAGATAAAATAATACATAAACATTAAAGGTGCTATACCCACCACCATGCATGGTTTTGTTCATGTATATCTCCTAATCCTTGCACACTGATTTGATCATTAGGTTGCTTCACTGTGTTAGTAGATTGGAACATTTGCTGGGTGATTCTCAGATGTTTGCTTCACAATATTACAAAATGCAGAGGACAACTGAATATGAAAAAAATAAAACTGACCAAGCAATCTCTCCCCTTCATTTGTCCCATGCAAAGAAAGACAAGCAAAAATTAAGGTATGCAAGTTAAAGATGCACATTTTGCCACCTCCAGCATGCTCTGCCCTGAGAAATCAGAATACATTTGCAAACTTCTTTATCTGTATGAATCAAGAAAGGACATTAATGGTATGTACTCACTGCTAAGTGGATATTTGCTGTAAAATACAGGCTTCCCTTGGTATACTCCAAAGACCTAAGGAAACTAAACAAGAAGGAAGGCCCAAAAAAGGATGCTTGAATGTCACTTAGAAGGAATAATAAAATAATCATCATAGGACACAGATGGAGGGAGGAAACTGGGTGGGAGAAAAGATGGAAAGAGAAATGGGCCCCAGTGTTCAGTACCAGGTTTGGAAAGAGACAGGGGATATGGCCAGATTACCATGAGCATGATTGGAAATCTGCAGCTGGCAGGGGTGGCAGAGGTTGGGGGATGCATCTCAAGTAAGTGCCAGAGGCCTAGGATAGGGGGAGTTCCCATGAATCAATAAAAGGTGACCTTAGCTGATACTCACAGCAGTGGGGATGTGGAACCTGAAGAGAATACCTCCTGTGGCCAGGCAGAAACCCCAGTGGAGTGATAGGGTCTCCAAACCACCGACAAAACTTTTGACCCAAAATGTGCCCTGGCTAAAAGAATCACAAATACAAGGAATGAGGTAGAGACTGAGGAAATGGCCAAGCAAAACCATCCCAAGTTGAGACCCATCCCATGGGCAAGCACCAATCCATGACACAATTAATGATATCATGTTATCATGGGGTAGTGGAAGGGGTATACTGATTTTGAGGTAAAGTGAATAAATTAGCAAATAGATGGGTAGATAGATGGATGGATAGACAGATAGATGGATGGATGGATGGATGGATAGATGGATGGATGGATGAAACGGGAGGGTTTGGAAGGAAATAGGCAAAGATTTTAAATGCGAACCAAATATGGTTTGAGAAATTCCCAATACAACTCACATTGTTCATGTCCCATAGCTGGTGAGAGGGCTCAAGTGTGACAGCGATGGCAGAGAGCCGTGGTTTTCTTCCCAGCACTCACATAGCAGCCCCAGCCACCTGTAACCCCAGTTCTAAAGGACCTGCTGTCTTTTGATCTCCTAAGGCACCTACACACGTAAATCCATTCAAGCACACACACAGATGTAGATAAATAAAATAAAAATATAGCAAGGTTACTGATTTTTACATGTTAACTTTGCTACCTGCTATTTTGATTAAAATATTTGTCAGCAATAGAGGTTTTCTGGTGCGATCTTTGGTGTCTTTTCAAAATCTTATGATCTTAAAATGATAATCTGATTTGTCCATTTCTTATTTTTCTCTCTTTGATCTCATTCAGTTGCCTTATTGCTACAGCTAAGACTTCACACACTGCACTTAGCAGGGAAAGAGTAGAAGCATCCTCTTAGAGGTGTGGTCTGGATAAAAATCCTTGTCCCATTTCTGTAGCATAGTTTGAAGAAGTTCTGCTCACTTGACAACATAGACTTGTCCTCAGTGATGAATCTCAGTCCAGTGTCAGCAGTCTTGCTAGTGTGTCGTCAGAGAAGTCGATGATCCGATTAGTGATGTTCTGAGTCTGTGGAGTCTGGTGTTCTTAGTGGTTACAACAAGCCTCTGTGAAATCTGACAGATACCTATGCTACTCTGGTCTCTCTGCCTTCAATCTCGAAGAGGAATGATATAGGATAGGCAGCACAAATTTGGGGTGCACTCTCTTTGAATAACTAGGTATCAGTATGTAAATTTTAGCAGGTGACTCAGAGCAAAAGTTACAGATTGACAACAAAAGTAGGATTTTTTTTTATTTTTTTCATTTTTTTTTTCTGTTGTCTTGTAGTTAAAGGTGAAGACTCAGTGCTTTATGGTGGAATGTTTTCTAAATTCTCATTGTACTTCTTAGGTGACTGCCGATAGCTTGTGAAGGAAGGCAGCATGTGAAACTGTATAAAATTGTACTATACTGAAAAAGAGAAGCAAAATACATAAAGTAAAAGAGTGTCTTGGAGAGGCAGAAAAAAGGTGGTCCATTTGAGAAGAAAATAAATTATCCCTGAGTACTACAGTGGCCATGCTTTCAGAATGATATGTTATAGGTATGGTTTCTTGCCAGAGACTGCCTTAGAAGATGTTTCAAATTCATGCATTTCCACAACTTTAGTTGCAGGGAACTGAACTGTGTAGGCTCACCACAGCCATGGTGGGACACATTGATTTTTAGTTATTATGCTTTGCATTCAGAGAACGTTTTCATCTGTAACCCTTACAACTGCAATAAAGATTGCTGGGTCAGAGTGTTTCATCTTAATGAATAATGTATGGAACACTAAGTCTTAGTGCAACTGTGGGAAGCACAGCTGTGGACGAACACGTGGAACACAAATCTGGTTTTAAATTTCCACTTACTTTAATTGAAGAAAAAAAATGTGTTTAGTTTTTCTTTGAAAGAATCAGAAAGCTTGTAGAAAAGATGAAAGGACTCCTAAGACAAATGCTGCGGAGTTCACTTCACAGCTACACACCAAAAAGGAATAAAATTATAGTTGAAAAAAGAAAAAATTAAAACACCTATTAAATGTAAGAATCCCATGAAATTACTGCAGAGAGTAGAATCCTATTTTAAACTCTACCAGCCTGACGAAATATAATTGTAGGATGAATAAGATTTTTGAGATTCCAGCTTGGCCTCAAACCATGATATCACAATATAATGGAATAAAACCAAGGAGCGGCTGAGTATCTTGCCAAGGCCAGAATTTTCTAAAGGAAAAGCTCTGCCTCCACTTATCGAGCCCCATTTACCCAGTACTTCATTCTGCTCATGCTCAGACAGTTCAGTCATTTTCAGATTTCGTAAAAATTAATTGCAACCACATCTGTCAGTCATATTAGGGATATTTGCTCTACATGGTTAACTTCTATTGCTGGCACAGTTAACTACACAATAAATATTTACTCACACAAATTTACATGACTAGATACAAATATAATAGACAAAACATTCTGTCCAATGATGAGGTGGTTAGGAAAAAGATAGCTAAGACTGATGGGGTTCTTCATAAGTAGCCTGCTGTGTTCAATGACTTTATTCCAATAATTGAAAGTATCCAGTACAATAGCACAGTGACAAACAGTATATGACATATGGAAGACTACAGCACTGCACTTTAACAGCCTTAAGTGGTTGGCTCTGCGTCATGCTATTTGTGAATGTTATATCAGGAATTTTACCAATATAATGAACACCAAGTCATTTTCTTAACTATTACCCACCTGTGTCTTTAATGCCTCATCTCAAAACAATAAATAAATGGGAGGAAGGAAAAAGGTAAACAACCTCCGGATACCTTTTATTTCTCTTGGCCACTAAAAGAAGGCAGGACCTATGACCAGATTCTCATTTGAGTTGGTTTTATTAGTATTAAAGACTTATGACTCTTGCTTACTGCCTTACAATGATAACTCTTTTTATTAAAGAAATAATTAGAGATTTAAAGTGAATCAAATATATATTTTTCATAAGTATTAAGTGACTTATAATGATAAAAGATATACAATTGTGTATGACTCATTTCAAAGGAAAATTTGACTATGCTTCATATTCGTCATCTAATTTTGTTCTATAATGTTCTGTATTTTAAACATAAACAAGAATATACACTGATGGCATCAATGACTTCAACTTTGTGAATTTAAGGATGTTATCAACTCCTATAAGTTATGTTTTATCATAGATAAGATGGCAGTATTAAGGATAAACAAAATCTGTGGATTAATTTTGGTAGTCATGATAATTAGAAAACTCTTAGGAGACTCTGGTGAAAATTCTCAGGTTGAAAGCTGAGTGACTGCTCTCTGTTTACTTTATCTGTTGGTATCTGATTCAATAATAAGTTGCATAGAAAGTATCTACATTGTACCTAGCTAAAAATGATACTCTGAAATTGATAAATGTCATTTATGGAATGCTGAGTGGTGGTGGTACAACCCTTTAAGCCCAGGACTCAGGAGGGAGAGGCAGGCAAATATCTATAAGTCTGAGGCTAGGTTAGTGTACAGAAAGAGTTCCAACACAGCCAGGGCTACACAGAGAAACACTATCTAAAAAGAAGAAAAGAAAGAACTATTAGATGTCTCATAAGACCAGTCAATAATGACTAAAAATGAGTATCTGTTGTTATTCTTTTACATTGTGTTTTTGGTAATACTGTACACTTGCATCTTTGGTTAGACGTAACACATTTTTTATAAATTATGAAACAATTTTCCATATCAAAAATCATTTTCTCAGAGGCGGATTTCTGAGTTCAAGGCCAGCCTGGTCTACAGAGTGAGTTCCAGGACAGCCAGGGCTACACAGAGAAACCCTGTCTTGAAAAACAAAAACAAAAGCAAATCATTTTTTGTCTGGCTTTTATGCACATAAATGCTCTAATATGTAGAGTTCTCACATACGAGTGTAAAAATATATCGAAATGACAAATGGGAAAATACCCAATCCCTATCGTCTTTATCCTAAAACTATCCTCAGCAATATGAAAAACAGTAGTAAGTAGTGTTGTCTTTCCTTATTCAATACGAGCATCAGGATGTGCACTTACAGCCTATGAAATAGTTCCATCCCCACCAAGCATCTGTGATGCCTAGGCTGTTTTGCTACAGAATTCCACAGCACTAGATCATCAAGTTTTTATGACTATCTAGGATTTTATGGGCTATATATTTTTCTTAATTGTTGAGAAGAATTAGCACAGGTGCTGTCTTATGACACTCTGGCATTGTGGGCAATTATCTGACCTTTCATGATGCCTAAGTGTGTATATAGTTTAAAAGGCATGTGATGATATTTTTACTTTCAAAAGAATCTTACAATGCAATTTTAGGAAGCTTTGTTTCTCTGAGTTAAATTACAAATTTTTGATGTCCAATAAGTAGAACACTGGAGTAGAAAATCACGCAGTGTCAAGGTGAGTAACATCCAAACAAATGAGCTAACTGTGTAGTTAAGAATGTGAAAATATGTAAGAGTTGGGAATGGTTGCAGAATTGTTTGATTTTGCATTGCTAGGCATTGAACAAAAGGCCTTATGTTGTCTAGGCAAGCATTCTACGTCTGGGTGACCTACTAAACTGAGTGTTACTTATTTTGTTTTATATTTATCAGCTTTACAGTAGTAAATGAAGTAAATGAAAATGGGTCAGACTTGCTAACAGAAAAAGCTTCAGGAAATCCTAAGAAGGGCAAAACACAGTGTATAGCATTTTACTGATACGTCCTGCTTAACGCTCAGACTCCATATAGAAGGAATGAAAAGAAAGATGGGAGGATAAAAAGGCAGACTTCAAGTCTCCCTGTTTTCAAAACACATGTATGAAATTTAAATTGTATTATCACAGTTCTGCATTTTCATAAATGTGATAACTTATTGATGAGTACAATCAATTCCTGTTTAGTTTTAGCCCTGTAAAATAAACAGAAAATGTATCCAAAGAAACTTGCAAGGCACAACACAAATTTCTTACACACAACACATAATAAGCTATCATAGTTTTATCTTATGTCTCATTTTGACAATAAATGAGATTTTTTCTGTTTTCTTTTGTCTTTTTTCTTTTATTGGATATTTTCTTTATTTACATTTCAAATGTTATCTATCCTCTTTCCAGATGTCTCCTCCAGAACACCCTATCACATCCTCTCTACCCCTGCCTCTCCACCAACCACCCACCCTCTCCTGTCTTCCCACTCTGGCATTTCCCTACACTGGGGCATCAAACACGTTCAGGCTCAAGGGATGTTCCTCCCACTGATGTACAACCAGGCCATCCTCTGCCACATATACATCTGGAGCCATGGGTCCCTCCATGTGTACTCTTTGTTTGGTGGTCCAGTCCCTGGGAGCTCCAGGATTCTGGCTGGTTGACACTATTGTTTCTCTCATGGGGCTGCAAAACCCAACAGCTCCTTCAGTCCCTTCGCTAACTCCTTCATCAGGGACTCCACACAATTTCTAAATCAACCCAAAATACAGATAAAAGTAATAACCTGGAGGCTGGGGAGGTATTTCAGTTGTAAAAAGAACTTGTATGTGAAGCAGAGTTCATATCTCCAGAGTCTATGTAAGTGCAGTATGTATGTGACAGTTTCATTGGAATTGTTGTATTTAGAAGGGGGAAGGGAATCCTCCGAATATGCTTTCTCAACAGTCTAGGTGGAAATGCTACAATCCATGATCAGCTGAGAGGCCACAACTCAATGAAGAAGATGAAGATTAAATTAGAAAGATGGCCAAATCAATGGTGGGTCTTGCTAGGCCATGCACTCAAACCTGCATCTGCGTATGTGTGAATGTGCTTAAATACACTCATGAACACTAGACACACATACACATTTACAACAGAAGAGTAATATAATAGTGTATACACACACACACAAGAAGAAACATCACACAGAGAGTTGAAACAAGTAAAATGCTTTTATAAAATGGGAATTTCTTTACAGGTAAATGGCTCTTCCACAATACAAAATAGGGACAGGAATGTATTCTTTTACCATTACATGTGTGAGGGATATAATGAAAGAATTATAAAAGGCTGTATTGTTTAAATTGGACTGTAGAATAATGTTTCTAATTCCTAGATCCACATAAATTTGAAGTGGTACTAATTTGTACCAAAGCAAGAGAGAAATTACACAAGTAAATGCTTTGCTTTGTGGGTAGAAAGTATAAAATGATGAAAGTGGTAGGATGAATTGCACAAAATTGTGCATGGGGAATTGTAGAATTATCTCTTACACCTTGACTGTGGTTTAAGCATCTACTCTATGACATATGGAAACTTACCCTGCTTTACATAGCTATCTGTGACTATCTTACTTCTTGAAATCTAAGCCCTGTAAACATTGATAAATTTTTTTCACAGGGACAGTCCTTAATATAGTTTTATATTTGTCTCAGACTGTAAACAGCTTCCTAAGTAATGAATGGGAACCAGAATAAACATGGTAAGTAGGCATTGACTCTGGCATAGACACCTTGAGTACTCCCATATAGAATCAAACGTCCTCTGTGTGGAATGTTATAGCTACATTCTTCAAAGGAACTAATATTTCTACATGAACACAAGATGTATTTCACATTTTATTAGGCTGTAGCATCTTGTAACAATCTTCATTCCTCCTTCGTTATTCAGGGAAAAGTGCAGATTACACACATGTACACACACATACACACTGTCTTTTTAAAATAACACTCATAATTATCTAAGCTAATAGAATAAAATTGATAGGTTGCTACTCATGATTTTAAGAAAGTATTAAACTCTGTTTCATTCAGTATGTTTCATGTGTTTAATGTGTCTTTGTTCTCTTTTCAACTGGTGGCAGGGAGGAGGAGAAAGAAACTAAAGACTTTGAGCTCATTATGCTAAGTTCAAGAATATGCTGCACGGGGAAAGAAAAAAATCCAAAATATCATGGAAATACCCAGCATAGACACTCATTTAAAACAACTTGGTGGCTGGGGTTTTTACATGTTGTGAAATGATTGCTTTAAGAGGAAACAAAAACCATATTTTTCTAAAAAGCAGATAATTGCTTTTGACTCTAAGCTTACAGTGTGTCAAGAAAAAAAGTGTTACGACTGAAATAACAACCTTTGCCTTTTGTGCTATGATTTTCCCTCATGAATTGCACATTGGCTGACTGCAAATCATTTTATTATACATTCACCTTAGTGTCATGAGTCAAAAGATGTCTCGGTTACTTTTCTATTGCTGTGATAAGACATGATAACTAATGCAATTTATAAATAAAGTGTTTAATTTTGGCTTATGGTTTAGAGGATTAAAGTGCATGATGGCAAAACATTGGTATAGTGACAGGAACCCCTGGCTGCTTACAACTTCATCCAAAGTAGGAGCCAGCAAGTAAGAGCTTAGTGAGGATGGTGTGGGAATTTGAAACAAGGACCAGATTAGTCAGAACCAAAGATCTCTTTGTAGGTATGAAGCTTCCCCCATAAGATTATAACAGGGTAGGTCTTGGTTAACTAAAGAAATAATTCAGGTGTCTGTATATGATTCTATTCTGAAGAGAGAAAGGTACCAGCTAGCACTCAGGAGAACACATGGTCAATGTGTTTAAAGAAGAAAAAAAATGAGATGGTTTGGGTTATAGTAAAATGATAACTGAAAAAAATGTCTAAGTAAAGTGTAACCATAAAGCTAATGAGTATTGAAATAAATAATAAAACATGGAAAACCAGATAAACATTAAAGAGACCTTGATATTCTCCAATGGTATATAACACTTCCTTTTTAAAATCCTGCTGGGATTCAGAACAGAGTCTGTGTCAGTTTTGTCAGTAGGATGACTTTTATGACCTTTTATCTGTTCTATTTAAGAACATATGAATGCCACCAATGTGACACTCTATAAGGCATGGAAGACTAGTTGCCCTGGAATGAAGTAGCTGAATGGTTCACAGAGGCCAGAATATACAGTGTCATCATCAATAGACATGGAAACTGAGAGATGTATATGCAGGAAGGTCAGTGGTTTCACTAGTTCTTGTTATCTGCTTGCTTGTGTCTTTGCTCTTACATGGAAAAGACGAGAAAGGGCTAAAGCTAAGGTGACACATGTAACATGGCATGCTACAGAAGTTTGAGTCTGTGAGTGTGCACATTGAGGAGAGGGTAAAACAAAAACAGTTCCCCTTTCTGTTCTCCTATGTCCCAGCTTCTCTAGCTAGAGGCTGATTCCTCCTCTTGGTTTTGGCCTTCAGCCTACTCTCATGGACCCCCAAACCATCCTGGACTTCCTGCATCTGGCCTGCACTAAAAGTATGCTCTCCATTCATAGACTCAGATTGGCATACCTGATTTCCAGATTCTCGCCACGACAGACAAATGATTCCCAATTATCTTATATGTTAAATTGCTCTGATCTACACTGAAAATTCTACTTTCGCAGTCTTAAAAAAAAAAAAACCTTTTTGTTTCCAGTCTTCTTTCAAAGGAAAAAAAAACTTATAAGATTATGCTGTAAACTAATATCTGAAGATTTGTAAATTGTTCATTGGGTTTGAGTTAAAATCTATATAATCTGCAAAAATATTTGGCTTTCTTCAGCTCTTTTTAGGAATATATGCATGTGTGTATGTATCTTAAATTCAACACCATATATGTATATGTGCATTATGTGCATGCAATTTGGATGCAAATATATATATATATATATATATATATATATATATATACATACACATACACATACACGTGTGTGTGTGTTAGATACACTGGCCAAGAAAACCAAGAGGTAAATTGGACCTAGGTGGCTGGTGGCAGGAGAAAAAAATAGCGTTCTTTCACACATTCAGGACCAGTCAGAAACAAGCATACAGTAGCCACATACTAGGTTTTTAAATACCAATCCTTGTGGCCACATGGCTTGCATTATTCCATGTGATGACTACAAAGTATAAGGCAACATTTATAAAACTTCTTAATCCCCATAAACTCTCCATTTATTATTCTATCTCCTTTTAGAGTAAAAAAAAAAAAAGCAGTAACAAGTCTCATTTTTAAGTTGGTATGTATTTTTATATGATGATAGAAATTTAAAATTATATTTTTACATCATACTCTGTATATGATTCAATCCTGGTTCAAAATATTCACTATATGATGATGAAATTTTTATAAAAATCTATTTAGATTAATAAAAGCTAATGTAAAATGTAGACGCAATACTTATGTTTTGCTAGTATGCGGCCACTGTATGCTTGTTTCTGACTGGTCTTGAATGTATGAATGAATGTTGATTTTTATTTCTACCACCAGCCACCTAGGCCCAATTCACCTGTTCGTTTTCTGGACATTGGACCTAATATAATAGGTATTTACATATTATTTAAGTATAGATAATTTTGAAATTGTTTATGCTGTTCTATCACTAATTTTATACTGTGTTACTTTATTGCTAGTTCTGAAAATGGGTTATTGCTCACTCTTTTTAGACAAAACCAGCTTTTAAAGTCCAGGGTCAAAACCAAGGTTATTGATTTATAAATTATCAGATGTGGTTAAAACTTTTAACTCAGATTTAGTAATTGACAATTTGTGCTTAGATAATCTTAAGCCTGGTGACATGATTCCATTATGGGATATAAATAACACACAACTAGTCACCATCTTTACTAATGATCAGAGAAGGTGGAACTATATCTTCACTGCCATTTTTGTTAATGATATCACATGGATTAAAAGCACAATTAGGAGATCTTAAACTCCTTTTTAAAAATTTGGAGGTATATAACATTAAAATAATTAAAATCACTGCCTTAAAATATGTATATCTAGGTTTTTACTAATGTTATTAAGCAATAATATAAGCTACATATCTTTTTATAAGTGAAATCATTTGAGACCTGTTATGTTTTATAAAGATATACCATATAAAGGTCAGAAAAGTTCCAGTCTCTTTATGGACTATTTCTACAGATTAAAAATTTTATTTTGATGATAGAAGAATTTCGATTCAAAGTTGTGATTTTTTTTAAAGACACAATACTAACAGAAATAAAACTTAAAGGCCTAGCTTCATGAAAGCTGCTGTAATTAGGAAATGCAAGTTGATAATCAGTAACCTTATAAATGATCAAATCCTTTAATGTGTTCAGAAATATAGTTAAAATTATGCAAGAACAAATGCAGTTAATTACAAGATTAAGCTTTATTTAGCCTCCTGTTTTATGTTGGCAATGTTTAGTTTAGAGCAGATAACTAAACACAAACTCAAATATACTTAGTAGTTTTGGAACTCCCCTTCCCTCAACAACCAAAACTGTGGGCCTATAAGATTCAAATGTACACCTAAGAATTCTTTTCTCCCTAACACTTATCTTTATCTTCTGCCTCTAATGTGTACTGTGTTTCAATACCCTGCTAAGTACCTGTGGAGACCAGGTATTTCCTCCAGAATTGTATCTGGGACAAGTGCTCTAGTCTAGCCTCAAAAACTGCTTCAACAGGAGTCTGATATTCAGATATTCTCACAGATCCCAGACAGCAGTGAAACAGCCAGCTTTCCCAGAACCTGGCCATCACTCCAGTTTTCTTAGGGTCCTCAAAGCAGTGTTACCCTGAGGAAGCAGAAAGGAGTCTAAAGAACACAATATTCTCACTCCTGCCACATCATCACTTCTTCCTCCGTCCTCATTTGTAATTAAAGGAAAAGGGAGAAATGTTAGCTAACAGGTAGTTCCAGAGACTTAACAATTGCTTACATCATCACCCACCACAATTACCTGTCGTTCCCCCCCCCCTCTCTCTCTCTCTCTCTTTCTCTCATTTCTCTCTCTCCTTTTCTGTCCTTCTCCATCCTCCCTTCTTTGCTATCATGACTGCTCTACCTCTTTTCTAGGCTCTCACTCCCCTCCCTTCCAACAAATAAACCTTTATACCAAGTTGGTTACATGCCATGATTTCTCAAGGGGACCCAGTCACTGTACTCTATTTCATAGCACACTCACTGGTCACTCAAACATTATACAGATGAATGAACCTATAAATCCAAGTTTTAAAACACTTTCAAAAGAAAGCACAACAAAATACATAGCACTATGAATTTCTTTTCAATGTTTGTGAGATAGTTTCAAAAGTTTTCCCTGACTTTTTAAACTTCCAAATGACAAAATAGCAAATAAACCAACATAATTTGAGAAAGAATCACCAAACTTTACAGAGGGAAAAAAATCAACATCAAAACCTTGAACTGATTTCTGACTCTGGGCTCACTTTGCCACCCCAATGAACCTTGTGGCAACCTATAGCATCCTGTTACCCTGTGGAGACCTGTGGTGTCCCTACAAACAGTTTGTAACCCTTCCTCCACAAACTCTTTTCCAGTTCTGTCTTCCTGGGGCACTGTCAGCTGAGGTGATCTTCTCATATTCTCTGACCTCCATTGTCTGGCTCTAGGCATGCCCTGCCATTCCAAGGAGCCTCCTGGTACTCCAAGAGCATGCTACTGTCCAGTTAAATCCTTCTGAGGGCCATAAAATCCCCCCAATCCCTTCCCAGTCTGGTCCACCCAGAACCATAATAGGTGAGCTGTGCATAGCCCCCTCGACCTCCATTGTCAGGTCTCAGGCTCTTCTTACCTTTCTGAGGAGTCCTGCTGGCATCAGGGTCATCCAGCCAACACCAGGGAAAACAAGATGGCTACAGAACGGTTTAAGAACTCAATCAGCAAGAGTTGTGACTAAAAGGCACCACCAGAGTTCAGCTGTTGGCTACAGCAGGCCCTAGATATTCTAAAAATGTGAAGAAAATGAATGAAACTGTCCAAGAACTAAAAATGGAAATAGAAGCAATAAAGAAAACACTAACTGAGGCCGTCCTGGGGATAAAAATCTGAGGAAAGAAAATAGAAACTACAGACACAAGTATCACCAATGTAATACAAGAGTTGGAAGAAATAATCTCAGGCATAGAAGATACTATAGAAGAAATTGATGCATCAGTCATTGAAAATGGTAAATCAAATGAGCCTATGACACAAAATATCCAGAAAATTTGGGACACTATCACATGAATAAAGCCTAAGAATGATAAGACTAGAAGAATAAGATTTACAGCTCAAAGGTACAGAAAATACCTCCATAGAAGGAAATTTCCCTAATATAAAGAAAGATTCTTATAAACTTATAAAACACCAAATGGATTAAACCAAACCCAAAAATCTCTCACCACATAGTAATCAAAACAATAAATACACAGAACAAAGAAAAAATAATAAAAGCTGCAAGGGAAAAAAGGTCAAGTAACATATAAAGACAGACCTATCATAATTACACGTGACTTATCAATAGAGACTCTAAAATTCAGAAAACCTGGAGAGATGTCTTACAGACCCTAGAATACCACAGATGTCAATCCAGATTACTTTACCCAACAAAATTCTCAATCAGCACAGCTGATGAAAACAAAATATTCCATGACAAAAACATATTTAAACAATATTTTTCCACTAATTCAACCCTCCAGGGCATACTAGAAGGAGCCCCCCCCCCCAAAAAAAAAGTTCATAGCTCTCCTTTATACAAATGATAAATGAGCTAAGAATGAAGTCTAGGAAATAACACCTCTCACAATAGCAACATAAAAAAATACTGTGGTGTAACTCTAACCAAGCAAGTGAAATAACTATATCACAAGAACTTCAAGTCTCTAAAGAAAGGAATTGAAGAAGATATCTAAATATGAAAATATCTCCCAAGCTCATGGTTCAGAAGGATTAACACAGTAAAAATGGCCATTTTACCAAAAGGAGTCTAGTGAACCTGTAATTCCCATCAATATTCCAACAGAATTCTTTTCAGACCTTGAGAGAATAATTCTCAACTTCATATAGAAAACAAAAAATCAAAAAACAATCAAACATACAAACAATAAAACCCCAGGATAGCTAAAACAATTGTACACAATAAAAAACTTCCAGAGGTATCAAACTCTACTACACTCTGATCTCAAACTGTACTGCAGAGAAATAGTAATAAAAACTGTAAAGTGTTAATATATGCCAGAGTCCAGCTTTGACACAAGTCGTGGGTCCTCAAGGACTAGGGATACCTGGTAGGCAAATAAGAAAACACATCAACTGAGGAAACTGACATGCTTATTCATTTCCATGAGAGCTTTCTGAACTTGGGAGTCAGAATGCCCATATAGACTTGACTTGGCCAGTCTTTTGTTGAAATCATACAAGAAAGTTGGGTTACAATGTTCACAGGTTTGGGGTGGGTGGGTAAATGCTTCTTTATTTTCCTATGTCAACATTTTCTTGTTATATAGAGTAGTACAGATTTAGAACAGAAAAAGAGGATCTAGGAAGACACACACATGCACACACAAAGGGACAAGGAACTTCAGTGTTTGGACACGCAGATTAGTGATTGAATCAAAGCATTAGAACTGATCTCCAACAAAGACCCAGCTATATACCCAGTTGGAATATAACCAAACAATGGTCCACAGTTCCACAAGGACTCTCTCAGCTACAGTCTCAGCACTACTTGAGTGAAATGAGGAGCAGACAAGAAAATTGCCCGATGACAGTCAGTCCAGCTAGCCTGATATACAACACAACAATGTGAATGAAAGAACAAGATAGATTCTATCTCAAAACACAATGTAAGGAGAGAATAGACTTCCAAAGTTATCCTCTGACTTTCAGATTTTCACAGGGCATGCACATGCATGCACACAACCACCACCACCACCACCACCACCACTACCACCAATTACTTGTCAAAGGCCAGCTTCTTCACCACAGGGTAAACTGAGTCAGGCTGTGAGGTCTGGTATCAGCAATCAGGGTCAGTGCAGACAGCAGCTGACTGGGGTCAGCACTAGAAGGGTTAATAGAAATTAGTGCTGATAGAAAATGGGGTCTGTTGCTGATGGCATCGTGAAAGCAGAAAAGTAGGGAAGTTAAACACACATGCATAAGCAGAGAGTAGATGAAGCTAGCGTTTTTTATTTTTCTCTTAACCCTTTTTACATCCCTTAACACAAAGTTTTACTATGTAAGAAGAAAATTACTTCATAGCCACAAGTTACTCTTTTTCTAAAAACAATCACTACCAAAACATATTCTTCAGTAACAGGTTAAAATCATTACACAAGAGCAACTTAGAACAGGATTATTGATTATGTGTCCTTTTCTGAAACTTCATACCTAACTAAACATTTCATCTCTCTTTCTCTCCACTAGCTCATCCTAGTCTCAAATCAATAATTCTTTTGTCATGGATGGACAGAGTTTAACTAGGCCAAGTCTATAGTAGCAAGTTTGTCCGTATGCTTTCCTGATGACAATCTGTATTTAGTAAGAAACAAAACATCTGTCTTAAGTCTTACTTTTAGATCAGCTAGACTGGTTAATATTCTGTTCTCTCTTCTTATATGCATAATAGACTTGTTTACTCTTTACTTATAACCTTTCTAATTCATAGTAGACACTGAAAACCTGTTATCTCATTTCTAGACCAGAAAACCAAGGGACTGAGGCCCAACCTAGAGTGACTATTTTCTTTGATCATTGTCTCAAGCCTATTTTTCTTGCTGCTAAGTTGGGTGCTTGCAATGCATGAATGCTCACTGTACTCCTGTCTCAAACTCATGCATCTCTTGCCATTCTATGAAGAAGAGGCACATTCTAGTCTTGATTCTAATTTTAAACTTCTAACCACTACCATAACTTACCAAAATTATGTAAATCAAGCTAACTTCCTAAAACTACTTAATCAAATCAAGAATCCCATATGCTCATTAATTCCTCTAAACAGCATTATCTCAAGAACTTTCATCTTTATGTTGATCTGCAGGAAACTTGCCCAGACAGTAGGCTATCACCCAAGAAGTAATCACACCAGGGTATAGGCAGTGAGGGTCTCCTGGTATCCAGTCACACCAAGTCAAATAAATGTAAAATATGGCAATGATAAACATGAAAAGGCATGCCAGCAACAAGAATCAATCAATCCCGAGACAAAGTCTCTGGGGCCATGCTTTCTAGAGTGCACCAATCTTAGCTGAGCAAGATGTTGGGCTGTCTTCAGGGAGCTCACTTGCCCACTGTAGCTCTTTCTGCATGCAACCTGCCAATTACTACTAGATCTGCTGGTGCTACTATAGGTGCTGCTACCACCAATAATAATGATGATGAATAAATTACATAGAACATTTGGTTGATTGTTCTAATATATATATATATATAAATTTCTAGTGAGAATATAGGAACACAGGAATCACTATTAATTTCTTAAAAATATATCATAAATAAGCCACAGTTACATCAAGATAAATTTTAAAAACACATAAGTAGAGAAGGTGAAACTTATAAAACTTGGTTTACAATTATTAAGAGCTACCTAGTTTCCAAGTATAACATTTAACACAACAGTTAGAGCAAATACTAATCGGCAATGAAGAAAACAACGTATGGGAATACAAGTATTTCATTTGTGCCACATACTTACACTAAGGCTACAAGTATGGCAATCAAAAACGAAAAATATAGTACGGTGCATTTATACTTTGGAACAAGGTACTTGATATATGTTTTAGTACAAAACAGTAAAGAAAATATTTTAGTTTATATGTGGCAGTGAGGAAAATCTCGATCCACTAGACTGAACTTAGATATGTTCAGTTGATCAAATTAATAGTGGGTGAGTCTCCAAGTCCTGTCTGGAAAAGACTGAAATTGGAATTTGTGACACTATTAAACAACAGAACAACGCACCCTAAACTTTCTACTGATTACGGGCATTTAGGGGTACTTCGAGTGCCAGACAGAATAAAAACAAAACATACTGGATCACTCTGGATATTTTGAGCTGATAAAACTACCTGTACTATGTAATCAATTTATTGTGTTTCATAACTTTAATAACTTTAAAACATGTATAGTCTAATATTTCATCTGAATAACTAATCATCTAAAGAGAAAATCTAGAGTAATATTCATTCTATACTTTATTATTTAGTTCCTAATTATGATATGAAATATATGTTGATATATTTTTATTGGGGAATTTAACATATTTTTTAATCACTCAGGAATTCCTATTACTTCACATTTTGATAAATTCTGAAAATTGTTTTTGAGGATTTATATAATGTTACAATAAAATCCATCTATTATTTTCAGGTAATTCATTAAATATTTTCCCATTCTTCAGCATAAATGAGTTTTGAGTCTACAAAGCACCACATACTGTATGTGTGATTGGTGACGGGAATAAGTACAATGGTGCCTGTTTTCAAGTATAACATTGTAGAGTTTATGCTTTTTTCTACTTTTAACTAAATTATGATTCACAAACAGGGGTTTTCCTCCATTGTTCCGTGCACCTCCCGAGTCCCCTTCGCCCGCGAAAAAGGACACGGAGGCAGTGTTCGGGTGATTCTACTGCAAGGCTTTACTCTTGTATAAGCAGAAGCGGAAAGGATGGAAAGACAGGAAGAGGCACAGCTTAAATACACTCTAGAGTGACGTGTTCACTTCTGATTGGCTGTTCACTCATTACCCATATTACGCCTTGGGATTGGCAGTGACTTGGCGTGCTTTTTTGCCTCTTGCACCTGCGCAGTTAGTTGTTTACTAGTGGGTGGACACGATGTCCGAGCCATCTTGGAATGGCGGATGTATCACCACTAACCGTGGCTTCCTACATCTCCCCCTGTTTAAATTATTAATATGGAACAGCCTTTTGCCTATCAAGCACAGCACCAATCAAGATTCGAACTCAAGCCCGATCAAGCAAACTCCATCTTGGGGGAATAAGCAATCAAGAGCTTACAGCCGGAAGATTCTCCCTTACCCTACCAGGTGCAATGGAAACAAGTCCTCTGGATGCAAGGGCTAAGGGGATGTAAAGAGGAATTGACACTCGTCCCTGTGCAATGGAGTATAGTTCCCAGGAGTGCAAGGGCTGTCAACCTACTATTCAGGTACCACAGCTATTTAGGCAAGGGCTGGCTGGATTTAGACCTCTCATCAACCCAGTGCAATGGGCTGAACCCTTGGGGTGTATCGACTGAGGGTCTCAGTCATCGGCTACTTTCTTAGCCTAGATAGCCAAATTTCAGGGGGAGACCCTTGCTCCAAGGCTGCGAGTGCTTGGGCGATAGCGGCCTTGTCACGTTTTTGTTGGGCTCCGAGCTTACCGACCAACCATCATGAACACTAATCCACAACATAGGGCTGCATCAAACAGGCCTATCCCCACCCATTCCTTAAAGAAAGAAAAAGGCAGAAGAAAGCCAAGAATTAAGATCGCCAAGGGTAACAGGGTCTATCCGTGCTCCATCAAGGCTCAAGATCCGGATCTGCAATTGCTGTTGCACCTGGTCCAACTCCCCAGTCCAATTCCCTTTTAAATAAGCAGAAAGATTATGGCTTTGAACAAATGCATCATTCACAAATCTCAGAGGTGTAATACAAGATGTGGGGTTGCTGACACGCAGCTCATTTGAACCACATCTGTGAGTTGTTCCACATGGGCTTGGAGCAAATCAACTCTCTGATTGACCGAAGTCTCTTTTACATCTCAATAATGATGTAGTAGGGAGAGTTTCAGGATCAGCTTCTTCTGGGATGGGCACAAAGGTAGGCATGTGCACAACCAAGGCTAGGTCTAGTGATCCATTCCAGCATTGTGCTAAAAAGCATGTAACATTCTTACAATCTAAGATATCAGAATTATTCTGAAAGTTGGATAACATAAAGAAAAATGGAGGGTCCACACACACCAACACCGGTTGTGCAGATGCATTCCTAAACACCTTATTAATTTTAATGTTATCCAAATGGCTAGAGATATTAGATCATGTAGCTGAAACAGTTTGTATTTCATGAAATACACCATTCAACAAGACAAAGGCAGATACACCTTTTTAAACATTCTAAACAGTGGCTACAACACATAATTTAATTGTGTTGAAGCAGGGTAAACTCAAGAAAATATACATATGATTTAATTTAGGACTTGCATCCCTTTGAAAATATCAAATAGAGGTTTAAATCCTCCTATGATAAGCTTAAGATGAGGTTTTAGCCAATTAATATCTCTAAACAACTTTTAAAAAACACTAAGAGCAAATCAAGATTAAAAGTAAACCATTTTCTTTTGTATGTACACTCACAAGCCAGAAGATGGCGATAGATCCCCACCACAAATGGTTGTAAGCCACCATGTGGTTGCTGGGAGTTCAGCTTTTATATTTTAAATTAAGTCTAGCCTTTAACTGCTGAGCCATCTCTCTAGCCCCAACTTGTCTCAAATATTGAAAGACACTGTCTTTGAATCCTTTTTTGGAGCAACAAGTACTCTAAATTTATTTTAAAGCTCGTTATATTGGAGCAATGGCTTGCAGAAAAAACTTCTTTAGAAAAATCCACTAATAAAGTATCACACAATGAATAATATACACTAAAAGATTTAAACTCTTAATTTTTTGTATTAAAGCAACAACAATATTTATATATATAAAATGTAAAACAATTAACCATTTTCTGAAGCAATTATTTTTAACAAATATCGCTTCATGGGCTCTTAAAAATTATGAATAAATTTACTAACTGTAAATCTCTCACCTTTACCAGAAATGTAAAGGGAAGGTATAAAACATCTTTTATATAAGTATTTACTGAAATGGCAGCTGGAGTAGGCAAGTTAGGCTGTATAAATCTTAAATTTGAACTTTATTTTGGATTAATTTAATAACCAATCTTTTTTTTTGTCCAGTGAGAATATTGGATAAAAGCCAACCTTATTCTCTAATAGTTGTTACATATATTAGAGGAATCCAAGGCATCTCATTTTTAACAACTTTGAATATAAAGGAATTAAAACAATTTGAACCATATTTTATCAGCAGGTACAGTTATACTCATGGAGGGAAGTAGACATAATTTTAATTTCTCCAGCATAATCATAACTTTTAGCCCACAGACTGTTGCAAAGTCTTTGGGTCTTAGATTTATCCCTCTTCTCACAAGAAACAATGAAGACAAGGGACGAATTCTGGTAAGTACATTTCTAGGACCTGGTCTGAAGACCCAGAACAAAAGGAGCTTTTAGCACCTGAGCTTCTGCAGCTCAGTCTGTATTGTCTCAATTCAAATGTAAATGCGCTTAACCTCCCTTTGGCCTGTTCTCTGAGGCTTGGCTAGGTTTTGACTTTAACTTTGAACCTTAAATTTAAACTGTAAACTTTAAAAGACACGTGTTGTATCTTTTCTCTATAAACATAGGCAAATCAAAAATTTTCAAACTCTCGGTTGAACTACCAACTGTAGCCAATGGAATATTGGCAGTTTAACTATGTTTTTAAGCCTCTTTTGTAATATTAGGGTATAACTATAATTTTGAGAAACAAAACCAATCTTTAACGATGTAAGCAATCTATTTTTTCCTAAAATCAACACCAAGTAGGTCACCTTTATGCTGTAAAGTTTTGCTGCCACAAAACAAAGTGTAAAATTTAATGGAAAACTTGTAGCATTCTATAACTCAGGCTGCTGGCCGTGCACCTGAGGATGGGCAACCAAATAACACTCAATAGCTGTAAACAAAGGCAGCACTGCAGAATTTGAATGTACTGGCATGGGAACAGGCCGAGATCTAACTATGTCCCATAGTGGTATACTTATCACCAAATCGAACTTCAGTATCAGAAGAATCAGGGTCGTCATCTTGCAATCTGGCTTCCTTCTTCACAATCTGTACCAGCCGCGTAGGGACCCAAATTGAATTGTTTTCACCGGTGGAATAAGTACAAACAGCTCCCCTTCCCGGGCCACAACAGGCTCTCAGCCAATCTTGTAGCCTCTTATTCCTACGAGGGACAATGGCTGCACGGCATTCAGCTGTGGCATTTTCAAAGATCATCTGTTCTATCCCTGGCATTGTTTGCTCTGGTTCCCCAAAGATTCTGCCATAAAGGAGGGTTCTTTTGTCTTCCACTCTCTCTCCACCAACCGGTGGAGGGTCCTTAACCTTAACAGGCTCTGCAGTAGCCCCTGTTTCTTTTGAGTACTCTCTCTTTTTACCAGACTCCTGGGTCTGCTTCTTTTGTCCAGGCCTTCTTGCCTGCTTCCCCTTTCCAGGCTCCTTGGCCTGATCTTTTTCTCCAGTCTCTTTGGCCTGATGCCGGCTAACATGCCCTGGTTCTGATAGCCTGGAGCGGACCTCTCTCTCACAACACAAATAAGTTAAAAGCGAAAAAACAAGCAAGAGGCCAACTACTGCAGCGGCAGCAATGGGTGAATATCCGCTCGCAACGAAGGCTTCCACCTCAGGCATACCTTCCAGAGACATACCTCATTCCTGTAGTCTTTTAAGCCGCCCGAGTCTCGTGGGGGGGGGGGCTTCCGCAGCGCCTTGAAATTCCCGGGTTTCGACGCCAGATGTTCTGCACGCCTCCCGAGTCCCCTTTGCCCGCGAAAAAGGACATGGAGGCAGTGTTCGGGTGATTCTACAGCGAGGCTTTACTCTTGTATAAGCAGAAGCGGAAAGGACAGAAAGACAGGAAGAGGCACAGCTTAAATACACCCTAGAGTACGTGTTCACTTCTGATTGGCTGTTCACTCATTACCCATAATACGCCTTGGGATTGGCAGTGACTTGGCATGCTTTTTTGTCTCTTGCACCTGCGCAGTTAGTTGTTTACTAGTGGGTGGACACGATGTCCGAGCCATCTTGGAATGGCGGATATATCACCTCTAACCATGGCTTCCTACACTCCATGTGCCTTTAGCAGCCTAAAGGATTTGGATATTTATTATTTGTTTGTTGTTTTGAGGTGCTGGAGATTAAAACCTAGGGATATGTGAATGCAAGAAGTATTCCTGTCACTCAATTAAACTCATAGCTCCTACATTTTTAAATGATGGTTGTGGTGCTGGACTTTATACATTCCAATGACATGTATAATTTACTGAGTGCCTTTCTGCATCCTGACAATACTGTAAATGATGTAAAATATTATAAATATTTCTGAGGCTAAGGTTCTGTGCTATGACCTAAGGTAATTACAATTTTATAATGATAGGATTGCTAACTCTACATGTGTTACATAGGAGTAAGGCAAGAGAGCGCAAATGTTTATTTAATGCTTCAGTTTATACTATTTGCTTAGCTTTGTGCTATCTGGTGATATTCATTGTTTAATCTCTGAAAATTTAATCCAACTCTTGTTCTTCTGGTTTACAATAAATTGCATTTATTAAGGAGAGTTACTCTGGAGCTCTGAATTGGGACCTTTGGAGCAGAAGTCCTGTACATGTTTGTACATTTGTTTGCTATGTTGTCATCTTCTTATAACATAACTGTAACAGTTATGTACTTATAACTGTTATAACTGTAACTGTACTTTCATCATCTGATAGAGTCATCCAAATTTTCAAAAGCATACACTGCTTAGGCTAGCACTTGGCACAATATTCAGGTGTCCCTCACAATTATTGGGCACATACAAATGATATGTAAAAACAGAAGGCAATGCATTAACTTATAATAAATAACATATTGTTGCTTGAGGAGAAATACTTGTAATCATAGTCAACCAGGGGTTGACATAATCAACATATAATTTCTCTATAAAGTGACTCTCAATATAAAACCAGATCGTCAACTTACTCATTCCCAGTGAAAAGTATTTTAATAAGAACTGGCATAATTGAATATTCATGGATAGCTCATTGCATTCTGATAGATGCAGCTTAATTATAAAATAAGTGACAATATGAAGCTTGCTTACTTGTGTGGTTTTAAGCAAGAGGATCATTCGTTTTACTGGGTACAGATATATGCTAGGAAAGCCTTATTACCTTGATTCATAATGAGGATAATTCTAAAAATGTGATTAGAATACAGCAAGTTGATTAGCAACAAATTCACTGTCATCATTCCAATGTCATTCTAAACATTTTATATCTACTGTGTTTACCATTTACAATAAGAAGAGTGTGGTGACAGCAATGTTCACTATGCTACTGACACTTGACCACTAAGAACTTCTAAATGTTGTGCACTGAAACTGTGGGCATTCTATCTAATTGGAATTTAATTTCATTTGAGCTAACTTAAAATTAAAGTCTGATTAGTACGTGTGGGTGTTTGTTACATTTTTGAACAACAAAGCTTCAAGACTTTTTTGAACATGACTGACACACAACATGAAACTTGGACAGATTTTAATCAATAGTAGCAGTGTCATTCCTTATTAAAAATCATTTAAAATTACATATACATTCAGTAAACGTAGAGGAACATGTCTCTCTTAAATCCCATTTGCATGCCTCTCTTACAGTCAATCAGATGTATTTACAGTTACAGTTTCAAAGACAACCATTTCTTTGATGTTTAGATCCCTGTGAGCAGAGTGGCACTGACTTCTCAACTATGGACATCTATCAATATTTTTGTGATATTGTTGCTCCCAGGTGTTTTCTTCTCTGCTTTGCTTTCATGCATTCATCATACTGTTTCTTTGGTAAAAAAATAAAATAATCTGAAGGTCCTTGAGATCAATGTATCAAAAGGAAATGAATGTTCAAATAAGATATTATATTTTAATTAGGCACTCTTAAATAATATCACTGAGCTTCAATCTGACATCCTCAGATGTATGGAGTAGGCACTGACTCTGTCCTTACAATAGTCAACAATGAACAACAACTATGTGGAGAATGTAAATTACCAGTCGGAACTCCCACTTGGTCTCAGTGTACAACATAAGAAATGAAATATTGAATGGGTCCTCACAAAGCATGATAGATAACATATATAAGCATCATACATTTGTATGCATATGATATTTGATGAACTATGAATGTATTATGTTTATAGTACACATACAATATTTGTTGCCTAGCAATCCCTGTGTATTTCATTACCTGAAATTTTAGATTACAATTTATTGCAGGTAGACTTCAAAAAGTTAATTTCATCATTTTTATATTCCATCCGCAAGAAGTTTAGCTCAAGAAAACACTGGCACATGCAAAGTAAAACTATCTTACAGACACATATTCAAATACCAAAAATAAGAGAAACACAGAAATTAGTGAGAAAGAGTAATGAAGAGAAAATTCACATAAAGACTCAGAAGTATCCACCTGAAAATATAACCAAAATTATGTGAAGTAAATTCCTGAAAATAATTTGCTTATTTTATTTTTGGATTAATAATATAAATGATAGGAATAATAATGATAATAATAATTTATAACAACTAAATCTCAGGGCAAATATTTAGTTTACATAGTGATGAGGTTGTTTTTATAATCATTCATCCCTTACAAAGTTAAATGTAACAAGTTCTACTTAAAAATGATTTCTAAAGGTTTTAGGAACAAAATTGAATTAAAAATAAGGGATGACGAAGAAAAACCCCTACTGAAGGTAAATGAAAATAAGGAATGAATGCCAGAAAATAAAGATGATTAAAATTCCCACAAAAATGTCATTGACTTATCTTGGAAATTAACAATTGAAATACACAGAATAATATTGCCAAAATCATAGTTCACACAACACAGTGGGGCTTCAAATTTGTGTACCATTTATTATTACTATATTGTGGATACAGTGTAATGGTGTAAGAGTGTGTGTGTGTGTGTGTGTGTGTGTGTGTGTGTGTGTGTATGAGTGTGTAGACAGATACTTGCTAAGGTACAGTTGTGGAGAATAGTGGAATTAAACTCAGGTGATCAAACCTGAAGAACAAATTTGTTTACCTGCAGAGCCATCTTGTAAACCCTACAAGTCTAGATTTCTAGACATCTATATTTAGGGCTAATATAAAAAGTAAAACAGGTAAAATAGAAAAACAAAAGATTTACTTCCTTATAAACTTTTTGATTGGACAAAAGAGAAAGCAATCACAGTCAAATAATTTCTTCATAAATAAAATGTTATAAGCAAAACCTGCAAATGAATGAGAGAAAAAAAGACTGATACTGAGAGTGCCAGAGAAGGGGTAGCTGCTTCCTCTCTCAGAGAAACAGAACAATTTCAAAGAATAAGTGTCAATGGAGACAAATCTGGTAGGTGTCCACAAAGAGAAAGTTACTGTTTTCTTTGATAGACAACATAAAATTTCATTTCCAGGTCCTCGGTCAAATCATTAGGAGCTTACATTTGAAGTTCAATACACAAGTAAGGATAACTTGTACATACTCAAACTATAAAAGACTATGTTTATTAGTAGACTATTAAAACATACAGTGAAAAAAAAGTTTAGCCAAATTTTGGTAGTCATTGTTTAAAACAAATGTATAAATGTAAAAGAAAAAAAAATCAGAATTACTACAATTATAACTGATTTAATGGACACAATTACCATCATTAGAGATTATAAGTAGTCTTCTTCATAAAACTCCATTTCAAATCTCTCAATGACATAAGACATTGGACTCAGATATTACTAGCACAAACAATAGGGGGTATACTGCAAATTATACCCACAGATGAGGACCTTCAAATAGGATCTGTTAGTGCAGGGAATAAGGTGAACAGTTGGCTATTGAGTTCTCTTGAATCTAAGCAGCTTCTGAAAAACAATGAAAAAAAAATAAAGTGTCCACTGAGGAACAAGGCTGATGACAGAATGGGAGTCAGTCTTTGTAGCCACATATCTGTCAGGGGAATAGAGACCTGAAGATACGAAGACCTCAAAAAAAAAAAAAAAAAAAAGAATAAAAAGAAAGAAAAAGAAATTAGTAAAGAAAGACAGAGGGAAAGAAAGAGAGAGGAGGAGAGAGAGAAAAAAGAAGAAAGGAGAGAAGGGGATGGGGAGGGATGAAGGAAGGAAGGCAGACAGGCAGGCAGGCTTTCGCTTTCATGTTTCCTTCAGTGCAGTCGACATGTAGATGTAAAGTGTTCTTTCTTATCCTCCCCCATTTCCCATGTTCAATCAGATTAGTTTTATGGATGAGTGTGTAGTGCATGTTTCTCATTATCAACCTGCCATGATCAAACCCTAAAATTGAAATTACTCATACCTCCCTAGGCAAGTCCATCCCCTCCCTCATCCTATGCCATACAGTCGGCTTCCCACCACTACATCTTTTTCCACAATCACATTTTTTGGGATTTCTGGCACTGACCCTGTTTTTATTCACTTCTAACCAAATTCATGTTGTCTCCTCCTGAGTATCATGAACTATTGTTACCATCACCGACAGCCTGTGATGGGAAGACTCACGTCTGCACTCAGGCAGGTGACAACTGAAATTTGCTGTGAAGCTTCAGTACCTTTAATTATTCCCTTATGTACTGTCTTTCATACCTTGTTCTATGTCTTAGAGCACTTGACATGGTGGTCACTATTCTATGATCCCCAGAGATTATTTGTCATGCAGTTTAAATTTGTCTGTTTTCCAGTGTCAACCGACCTGTCTTCATGAATGTAGACCTTGGTGGAAATAATCTCATACCATTTTTCTAGTTTAGTATCACACTTCATTACGTCTACAAATGCACCAAATAGAAATAAATGTGCCTTATCCTAACGCACTAAGTTTTTAGATGTTTTGAGGTTAGATGTAAGACTTCTCCTATTAATTTTCTAGTGCAACTGATTCCTTTGCATGTGTATTTTGAACAAAATTTACTGAAAAAAAAAATCACAGTGATCATGTTCAGCTTATGTAGCTGCCTGTAATCTTAATATTTTTAGAACAAGGTTTGTGAGTCTAAACAATGTGCTTCCTATTTGGTAAACATGGCTCATCAATAGATTTTGTTTTAACTGTAAGTGTAGATTAATATATTTCAATATTATATATGTTTGTTACTGATAGCATTTTATATATTACATGTCCATTACACTGAAAGAAAATTGAGAGTAAAAATTTGCATTATTTTTTATATATTATTGAGGCCAGTGTAACATCGTGGACATAAATGCCAAACCATATACTTTCTTCCTAGGGTTTCAACATCAGCATTGCCAAACAATTGCTGTGAGTTGGAAAAACATTCTGAATATTGATATTCAATATTTTTAACCTTTTGTCAGTAGGTGATGAATTAACTCAGCTCCAAGGCTGTTCCAGTTGACAGTGAGAGCTTATTTAACGCATTTCTCACTGCAGGGAGAAGAATCAGATCCAGGGAGAACAGCCAATAGAAGAAAAAAAAATGAATTAAAAGTGAAATTAGTGTGCTTGTACTGCAGCACTGCTAGGCATCCTAGAAACTCAGAAATTAACATTCTTAATATAAAATATTGATGTTATGCAGTATTAATATGGCATCACACAAAGAATTGACAGTGTTTAATGTTTCATTGCAGGCTTCTTGCTGGGTAGAGGCTCCATTTTACAATCAAAAAGCAATTAATTTCAGATTCAAAAAAAATTAAAGCCCATGGAAGGAATGCAGTTAGGGTTTTTTTTTTCCGGCATTTTTATTATTTTACCTTATTTCTATATAATGTGAGACCTGTCCTATGTAGGCATTGTGATTAGCACATGCTATTGGTTGGCAAACATCAGAGAGATGAGTGACCTATTGTGCTTTCGTATGCTGAGCAATGCATATTATAAATCACAGCACCGTCAAAATCACTTATCTCATTTGGAATTCCATTTTTAAAAACTCTGTCATACCTTTGCTGTCTCAAAATGAAGTTATTTCCCTTTTAACTGTCCTTCGATGTAACACAACTTGATAATCCTGAAATGTAGTCACATGTTAAGTATATAATAATTTATCATTTTTCCTCATTAAAATACTATTCTTATTAAAATGACTTATCCTGAGAACTCTAGTATTCCTTATGAAAGTTTTATTTTTCTATGATCCACTTGATGTGTGCACATCGGCAAACACAGGTATATTCTCACATACATAGATACAAACACACACACAAACAAACAGATATACACTCAGACACATACAACAACACAGATATACACTCAGATACATATATACACACAGAGATACACATGACATACACATACATGGGTACTGCACATGGGCAGGTACCCATTAAAAAATATGTACACAGTCAGACACAGAAACCATGCTCCTCCTGTAGGGATAATTTTTGTATTGTGTAAAGTTTACCCTTGAATTATTCACATGCTGATTTCTCTATCCCACTATCTGGTTTCAATCCAGATATGATATTGTAATGCTTATGTTAAGAGTCTCCTGTGTCAAGTTTGTGTAAACAATGCTCATTATTTATTTTCTGCCTTGACAATAAAAGCTGGAAAAGAAATTAAGTAGGCAACAGAGAGAATAGGACAGGGTTCCTGCTATCCAGGGAGGAGGGAGAGAAAGAGAAGAGAAAAAGAGAAAAAGAGAAAGAGAGAAAAAGGAAAAGAAAGGAGTGGCCACAAGGAACATCCCGAGAGACATCAAGGCTGAACATACCTGAAGCCCAGAGAGCCAGACCAATACAAAAATGAAAGTTATCTTGGTGATTTTGATTGGGAGGTAGATTAGATTAGACTAGATGATTAGAATAGAATTTTAATGGTTAGTTATGTACTTTACATTGAAAATAAATCTTGGTCCCTCTGTGTTGTTATTGGGGAACTAGCTTGTATAAAAAAACAGCCATTGTATTAATTTTCTGCATACATCTATTAATATTAATTGATACACTCATCCACCCCCACAAATAGTCTTTTTTACCTGAAGGGTCCAATACATTAAAGTCATATTTCTATAAGGATATTGAAAATGCAGATTATCCAAACTTAAAATGATAGAAAATTCTTATTCTGTGCTACTGTATATTTTCAAATTAAATTTGAATTCTACAAGATTTTAAAAATAGTATTAGTTGTAAAATTTTAATAAAAATACATCTACCTCATTTCTCCTTTTTCTTTACTCTCTCCAAGCCCTCATTTGGCCACCCTTACACCCACTCAAATTCATGGCTTCTTTTTTTTTTGATAATTATTGTTACATATATATGTGCATATCTGTTACATATGTATGTGCATATATATCTCTGGCTAGATATGTTCAGTGTTGTTTGTACATAAGTTGTTTTAGGCCTGACCACATGGCATTTCATAACCAATTAAGGACTTATCCTTGGGGAAGAGATTTCATCTCTTTCATCAGTTGTTAGGTGCTTGTCACTCACTGTCTAGCACATTAGATTTCCCCTTCCCACAATGCTATGTTTAGGTCTTGTTTAGGTAGCTGGACTTTTGTGGTATCATGGGTATAGCTTTCTAGAAGATACAATTTTATGGAAGACTTCACAGTCATTCCACCCCTTCCTTGAGATAGTTCCTGCCCTTAGGTGCAGGGATTGTACTGTAGATGTATCTAGGGCTGGGCTAATTAGAATTGTTTCTCTGTATTTTGTCAGGTTGTGGTTTTCCTGATGTTTGCTTTCTGCTGCTAAGAGAAGATTCTTTGATAACTTATTAGAAGTATACTAATATGTGGGTATAAGCATAAGTTTTAGGTAAAGTTAGAAATTAAATTATCCTGGTCTAATAAATTTGCAGTAGAAAGATCTGCTCTAAGATCCATGACCTAAAATCCCAGGGTAGTTGATTATGTTAGCAGTAACGTGCATGACCCCATCTGTTGATTGGCCCTTAAAGCCAGTAGGATAGCTGTTGGTTACCACCAAGATTTAAATATCATCATTTCAGGCTCACAAACACCTAGCAGAGTTTGTCACTATTGTGCTAGTGTCACAGCTTGTTAGAATCATTCATTGCTCTTACCCTTTGGAGCTTACATAGCATCCTTGGTACTAGGATAGCTAGGCCTCATAGATGAAACTTTCAGGTCAGATGCAGCACAAATATTTTGAGTATCTGTTGTCTTTAGCAAGAGAGACTTATCTTGAACTTCTGGAAGGCAGCCAATGTAACAGAATTTGTTGTTGTTGTTGTTGTTGTTGTTGTTGTTCAGTTCTGATTGTTATTACAAGGTAGTTTAGTTTGGACAGCTACAAAACCCAGCATTCATTTCAGAAACTTTTAGAGTACAGTCTAAAATAAAAGTGCTGGAGTCTATAGGGCCAAACTCCATGTGTGAAGACCAATATGGACCCTTGAATGGGCTGGAGAAAGAGCCCCACTTGCTTTCTTTGGAAAGGGCTCTAACAGATTCATGAGGACACCAGTTTCAACTCCCCATCACGTTTCAATGATTACATCACTAAATATGACATATAAGGTTATGACATGAATATGTGAATTTGGCAATGAACTTTCTGTCCATAGAACTTCTCCCTTTTGCATGAAACAGTGTGTCACAAATTTGTGAATTTTCTGCCCCATACAAGAAATATCTACTGCTTTGAGGAGTGAAATATTTATAGTGTAGAAAAATGTTGAGTGATGAAGAGATGACAGATAAATTGCTGTTGGTTTACAAATATACTTAAATTCTTCTACTGTAGAGTGTTCAAACATACATTGCATTTATGTAAAGTAAAAACTAAAAGAGTTTTAGTTTCTTCACAAAACTTGCCAATATACTATGTGGAGAAAATGATAAATGACACAATTTGGTCTTAAGCACAACTGTATATTGTAAGACTTATTTATTTATTTATTCATTTAAATTCATTTTTATTGGATATTTTATTTACATTTCAGATGCTATCCCTTTTCCCCATTCCCACCACCCAGAAACCCCATATCCCATCCCCCCTCCTCCTGCCTCTATGAGGATGTACCCCCACCCTCGAATTCCCCAATACTGGGGAATCCAACCTTCACAGAGGTCAAGGACCTCCTCTCCCACCTATGCCCGACAAGGTCATCCTCCCCTACAATGTAGCTGAGCCATGGGTCCTCCCTATGTGCTCTCTACTTTTTTCATTACTTAGTAGCTTTCTAAACACATAAAATGAATCTTTGTTTATTGTATAAAACATCACCAAAATATATGAAATTAACTATATATTTTTAATTATCTTAAAATTTTCTTAAAGTTTGGTTTTTCTTTTTGTGTTTTGCATAAGCAAAACTTCTTCGTAATTCTAATTCAAATTATACATGTTTGTATAGAATTTACTTTTATTCATGCCATAAGTTTTTTTCTTTCATTGTGTATCTACAGACATTTCTTAAAAGATTTTTATAGACATTCACTAGTATTATTTAATGCAAATACAATACCTGAATATGTTTAATGTTTCTTTTCCTAGTCAAAAATTAGATGATATGCAACTGACTTCTTGTTTTGCTTTGGGCATAAATATATGTCATTGTTTAGAGTGCCTTGCTCATGTGTCTTACTGTAATCTAGTATTCCTATTTATGAGTTTAAATTGCTGAATTCCATTTTTCTTTTTGTAAACAGTTGTTTTTATTGATGGACATTTAATGGATTCTAACATTTCTATTACTTACAATGTCAAATTGTTTAAAAGCTGCATACTGAGAGCTTTGCTACCACAGGCTTTCTAGGACGAAACACTTCTCAAGAAAAAAAATATATATGTAATTTGTCTAGGTCTCACCAGGCACACTTCTATAGAAGTGTGTATTTGCATTTTCATGAATGACACATGAGGCATTGTCAATTTTTTTTGGTACTGATAGATGGGAAAGCAAAACCATATTTCTACTTTAACATTTATATGTAAAGTTAAGTGTCGTTTTTGAAAGTAACAAACCATTTGTATGTATTTTTCACTACCTATTCTATCTTTCTTCTATTTAATTTGGCCTTTAACTTCCTTTGTCTTCTGCTAAGAATATATTTTGAATGTAAGTTGTCTTTTGACTTTATTTACTTTCATATTTTGCATTTTTAAAATTTCAATCCACCTTTTTAATTGCTTAATATCACTTCAAGACAAAAGCTCCATAAAATTTTAGGATGTGATTAATTAACTTTAATTTGATTTTTTTATTGAGCCATTAATATGCATCAAGTAACAAACCTTACTATGTTTCCTCTATTTTTCTTTTGTTGAAAAATACTTTAATATGATACTGATATGCTATTCATTATAAAATAGTATTTCTGGGCTAGCATGTTCTCTCAGCTGAGCATATGCTGCCAAGTCTGAGGGCTTGGCTTATACTCTCATGACCCACATGTTAGAAGGGGAAAAGTAAATCTCTCAAGTTGTCCTCTGACTTCCATACATGTCATGCTGTATTCAAGTATGCATGAAAAGACATTCAATAAATATGAATGATATAATTAAATATAAAAAGACTGTAAATAGAACACTATAATATTTTGACATGCTACACAAAGAATCGGGTTGTGTGCCAGGGAATAGAAATAAAATGAGAAACACAATGAATGTTGAGATGGAACAAGTTCCCACGACACTCATATGTTGAAATACTAACTTGTGGAGTGATTATATTAAGAGATTCCACTTTAGGGGAGTAAATAATATAACTTTTAAAAATGGTGTTAATTCAGTTAAATGAGTTCACAAGAACCATTTTGTACCATCAGTATTATGTTGACATATTTACCTGTGACTGAAAACTCAACAATAACAGATAACAAATGTATTGCTATTTCTATCTTTAGCAAGTATATTAAGAAAACTGTGGGCAAGGGATGGAAATCTTGTTTTTTGTTGTTGTTGTTGTTGGTTTGGTTCTCTCTCTCTCTCTCTCTCTCTCTCTCTCTCTCTCTGAATAAATGTCACTTTTTGAGGCAAAAACAAACAAAAAACAAAACAAAACAAAACAAACAAACAAACAAACAAAACCTATGGGCACTCCATCCCCTGGGTTCTATTTTCCAGCCCCAAACTCTTCCTATATTCTCAGAGTCCACACCAGGACCAGTTATCCCAGGCAATCCCCTGCTCTATGTTCTATGCCTGCTTCTCCCCTTAAAGCATACTCAGTATTCTTAAAACTGCTTGTTATCCCATGGGCTTCATAATCAGTATCACAACTTTAGTAGACTATACCTACTTTCCTGGAGACCACATCGTTTCTAGAGACACAAGAGGCAATGTTGCTACTCAAACCAAAAAGGTCATTTAGGCTTCAAAATCCCCTATGGAGACACCTTACTGAACATAAAAACTCACTGGCAACTAGAACCCCAGGCCACTCAGAAAAAAAAGACTGAGATAAAACAGAAAACAACAGTAAAAAAGAACACCCATTTGATAAAGATAAAATTAGAAACAGCACCTAAACCTAAAATAACCCCCAAACCGAGATTACTAGAGGCCAACATATGAGCATAATCAACAATAGTCTGAGCAACATGGCACTACTAGAGCCCAGCTAGCCAACTACAGCAAGCCTTGAATATTCCAACACAGCTGAAGCTGAAGCACAAGAAGATGATTTTAAATGTAATATAAAGATGATAGAAATCAATAAAGAGTAAATAAATCCCTTAAAGAAATACAGGAAAATACAACCAAACAGATGAAGAAAATGAATAAATCTGTTCAAGACCTTAAAATGTAAATAGAACCAATAAAGAAAACAGAAATTGAGACAGTTCTAGAGATGGAAAATCTAGGTAAGTAAGCAAGAATGACAGAAGCAAGCATCATTAACTGAATACAAGAGCTGGAAGAGAGAATCGCAGGCATAAAAGACACAATAGAAGAAATCAATACATCAGTCAAAAATATATTAAATCTAAAATGTTCCTGATACAAAACGTTTAAGAAATCTGGGACACTATAAGAAGACCAAACATAAGAATAATAGAAATAGAAGAAGGGAACGATTCCCAGCTCAATAGCCCAGAAAATATTTTCAATATAGAAAAAAAAATTTCTAACCTAAAGAAAGAAATATCTATAAATATACAAGAAGCTTACAGAACACCAGAATAGTTTGGATCAGAAAAGAAAGTACTCCTGCCACGTAATAATCAAAACAGTATATATACAGAACAAAGAAAGAATGTTAAAGCTGCAAAGGGAAAGGGCCAAGTAGGATATAAAGGCAGACCTATTAAAATTAAATCCAACTTCTTAACAGAGACTCTAAAAGTCAGAAGGTCCAGGGTAGATGTCTTGTTGACTCCAAGAGACCACAAATGTCAACAAAGACTACTATACCTGGCAATACTTTCAATCACCATAGATGCAGAAAAAAGTTATTATATTCCATGATAAAAAGCAAATGTAAACAACATTTATCCATAAATCAAGCTGTACAAAGATGGAAGAAGAGAAATTCCAATCCAAGGAAGTTTAATACACCTCACAAACCACAGGGAATAAATAATTTCATGCAAAAATTTAAAAGAAGGGAAACACACACACATGTACCACCACTACCATCAACATCAAAATAATTGGTAATTAGTAACTGTTGGTCCTTAATATCTCTCAGCAACAATGGATTCAATTCCTCAATAAAAAAGACACAGGGTAACATAATGAATGCAAAAATAGTATCCATACTTCTACTACATACAAGAAACATACCTCAACATCAAAGATAGACATTACCTCAGAGTAAATGGCTAGAAAAACAATAAGCAAACAGACACAAGAAGCAAGCTGGAGTAGCCATTCTATTATATAACAAAATGCAATTTCAACCAGAATAAATCAGAAATGGTGGCAAAGGACACTTTATAGTCATTAAAGAAAAAATAAATGATGATGTCTCAGGTCTGAATGCCTATGTCCCAAATGCAAAGGCACCCACAATTGTAAAAGAAGCATTACTGAAGCTTAAATCACATATAAAAAATATGCATAAAGAAATTGGAGAAATCACATACTAGCAATTTAACAGCACACCTGAAAGCTCTAGAATAAAAAGGAGCAAACATACCTAGAGAAGTAGACGACAGGAAATAATCAAACACAGAGCGAAGTCAATCAGTTATTGTCGCTACCCATGTCCGACCCACAGAATAAGGCAAAGGCAACCGTGTTCTTCTTCAAGCGGTTTATTCAGCTATCCCTGTACATCGTGCTTCCTCTCTCTCCTTCTCTTGTCTCTCCTCTTGTCACTCTCTCCCCAGCTCTTGCAGCCCCTTATAAGCATTGCCTTGATCCTATCAGCAGCTGCCACGAAGTCACTAATTGGCCACTCTCAATGACGTGAGGTGGGGTGATCGGGTAACCACACCTCTCAGCGCATACAACTCCATATATGGAGTTGTCTTTTCTCTCAAGCACTGCCTATGCCAAGAGCCACCTTGTAGTGGTGAAAGCGAAGCCGCTTCCCACAAGTTATAAACAGTTCAAGGAATAAATGAATCCAAAAACTGATTCTTTGAAAAAACCAACAAGATAGACAAACCATTAACTAAAAAGCAGAGAGACAATACCCAAGATAAGAAAATCAGAAAGGAAAGGCAAGAGATAACAGCAGATACCAAGGAAATATTAAGAATCATTAGGTCTTATTTCAAAACTTGTACTTTACAAAACTGAAAAATCTGAAAGAAATCTATCACAATTTTCATGATAGATTCCACTTACCAAAGTTGAATTAAGAGCAATAAACAAAGGATAGGCTTATAATACCTAAAGAAATGTAAGCAGTCATTAAATTTCTCCCTAACAAAAACCAACCAAACAAACCCAAGTCCTGATAGATATAGAATAGTTTCTATAAGACTTTCAAAGAAGAGCTAATATCAATAATCCTCAAGTTATTCTAGAAAATAGAAGCTAAAGGAGGATTGCCAAATTCATTTTATAAAACGACAGTCTTCCTGATACTTAAATCACACAAAGAATCAACAAGGAAAGAGAATTACAGGCCAATTTTGCTCATGAACTTTGATGGAAAAATAGTCAGTAAAATACTCACAAACCAAATCCAAGAACACATCAAAAATATCATCCACCATTGATAGATGAAAATCTGGCAATGTAATTCACAATATAAGTATACTGAAAGAAACACACACACACACACACACACACACACACACACACACACACACACACGGTCATCTTATTAGATGCTAGGAATGCCTTTTACAAAATCCAACATTCCTTCATGATAAAAATTTTGAGAGATCAGGAATAACAGGCACATTTCGAAACATAAAAACACAGTATACAGCAAGCCAATAGCCAACATCAAATAGAAAGAAACTTAAAACAATCCCACTAGACAAGTGAACAAGGCTGCCTATTCTCTCCATATCTATTTAATATAGTACCTTAAATTTCAGCTAGAACAGTAAGACAACTAAAGGAGATCAAGAGGATACAAACTGAAAAGGAAGAAGGCAAATATCACTATCTGCAGATAATATGATAATATGCCTAAATGACCTCAAAAATTCTACCAGGGAAATCTGAAAAATGATAAACACCTTCAGTAAAGTAGTTGAGTATAAATGTACTCAAAAAATCAGTATCCCTCCTACATGCAAGTGCTAAACAGGCTGAAAAGAAATTAGTGAAACAATGCAATTCACAATAGCAACAAATAATATGAAATGTATTGGTGTGACTAACTGAGCAAGTGAAAGACCTGTATGACAAGAACTTTGAGTCTCTGAATAGAGTAATTGAAAAAGATCTCAGAAGATTGAAAGATCTTTCCTACTCATGTATCAGTAGAATTAACTCAGTAAAAGTGGCCATCTTACCAAAAGCAATCTAGAAATTCAAAACAATTCCCATAAAATTTCAAGCACAATTATTTATAGACCTTGAGAGAATAATACTCAACTTCATATAGAAAAACAAACAAACCCCTAGGATAACTAAAATAATTCTGTACTATAAAAGAAGATCTAGATATATTCTCATCCATGATCTCAAGCTGTATTACAGATATTTATATTTGCTCTATTTTTATTACAAAGAAATTTAAAAAGCACATGGTATTGGCATAAAAACAGAAAGATCAATGGAATCAAAATGAAGACCCAGGTATAAATCCACGTACCTCTAGACACTTGATTTTTAACAAAGAATACAATATTATACAGTAGAAAAAAAAGAAAGCATCTTCAACAAATAGTGCTGTTCTGATTGTATGTCTGCATGTAGAATAATTCAGATATATACATATCTTTCACCCTGTAAGAAAGTGAAGTCCAACTGTAACAAAGACCCCAACAAAAAAACAGATGCAGTAAACCTGATAGAAGAGAAGGTAGGAAATAGCCTTGAATCCATTGGCACAGAAGTCATTTTCCTGAGTTGAAAATCCATACTTTAAGTACTAAGATCATCAATTAATAAGTGAGACCTTAAAAATTAAAAGTTTTGGACCTTACGAGATCTCTCAGATACCAGACCATGAACCAGACAGCATACACCAGTTGATATGAGGCCCCCAACACATACACAGCAGAGGACTTTTGGGTATGGACTCAGTTAGAGAAGATAGACATAACCCTGAAGATACTGGAGGCTCCAGGGAGGGGGGAAGTCATGTGGGGGGTAAGGGGTGGGGACATCCTGGTGGAGATGGAGGGGGTGAGAAGGTATGGAATATGAAACAGTCAGAGGGTGGACCAGTTGGCAGATAAAATCTGGAGTGTAAAAAGAGGTTAAATAAAATTAAAGAAAAATAAAGATAATCCATATAATGTGTAAAAATTTTTTAAAGTTAAAAGATCATATAAGGCAAAGCCTTAAAGGGATGAAATGGCAGTTTACAGATGGAAAATGATCTTCATCAACCCTACATCCAACAGAGAGCAAATATTCAAAATATGTAAATTACTCAAGAAACTAGACATCAGTAAACCAAATAACCCAAATAAAAATTGGAGTAGAGATCTAAACAGAGAATTTTCTACAGAGGAATCTCTATTGGCCAATGAACACTTAAAGAGATGTTCAGCATCATTACCCACCAGGGAATACAAATCAGAATGACTTTGAGATTCTATTTTACATCTGTCAGAATGGCTAACATTAAAAAGCTCTAATGACACTCATTGAGGAGAGGATGTGGAGCAAGGGGAAAACTTCTGATTGCTGATGAGAACACCAATATGTACATCCACTTTGGAAATCAATGACAGTTTCTCAGAAAATTGGGAATAGATCCACTTTAAGATCCAGTTCTACAATTTATAAACATATACCAAAAGGAGATTCTACCATACTACAAGGACACTTCCCCAACTTTGTTCATAGCAGCTTGATTAACAATAGTTAGAAAATGAAAACAACCTAGATGCCCCTCAACCCAAGAATGAATAATGAAAATGTGGTATATGTATACAATAGTGTATTACTCAGCTATTAGAAATAATGACATGAATTTTTCCTGGCAAATGGATAGACCTAGAAAAGATCTTCCTGAGTGAGATAATTCAGACCCGGAAAGACAAACATATCTAATTAATTATAAGAGGATATTTGCCATAAAATAAAGTATAACCATGCTATAATCCACTTGACCCAAAGGAAACTAAGTAACAAAGGAGGACTCAAGGAAGTACATGTGAATCTTACTGTAAGGGGGTAAAAGAATAGACATTATGGTTGGACTTGGATTGGGGAGGATACTGCACTGGTATTAGAGTAGTAATGGGAACAGGAGGTATCAGGTTGAGGGAGGATGGAGCTAGAGAGTACTGGGAGAGACAACTGGAGTCATTGATGGCATCTCGAGGGTAAGTTAGAAACCTAGGACATGGAAACTCCCAGGAATCTATGAGGATAACCCTAGCTAAGACTCCTACAACTTAGGGATATGGAACCTGAACCAGCCATCTGCTGTAACCTGGCAAGACTTTCAATCGAGTGATTGCGATACCAACCTCACCACAAAATCTCCAACCTACAATCTGTCCTGCCTTCAAGATGTGCAGGAGTAGTGATGGAACAGAAATTGAGAAAATAGCCAACCAATAACTGGCTCACCTTGAGATCCATGCCATAAGAGGGAGCCCACGTCTGACACTATTAATGATGTTATGCTATACTTGTAGACAGGAGCTTAGCATAATCACCATTAGAGAGGCTTTACCCAGCAATTTTTGGAAGCAGATGCAGAGGCCTACCATCAGAGCTTGAGGGATTCTGTGGAAAGGGAGTGGGTAGGAGGTAGAGGGGTCAAGGACACCTAAAGAATACTAACAAAATCAACTAAGCTGGGCCAATAGGGGTCTGCAAAGGCTAAATTTCCAACCAGTGATCATTCATAAGACCTACATAGACCTTTTGCCCATATGTAACAGTTGTACAACTTGGTCTTCATGTGGAACTCCTAACAGCAGGAGCAGGGGCTGCATTTTGAATTTGTTGTCTGCTTTTGGGACCCTTTCCTCCTACTGGACTGCCTCATCTAGCCTTAAGAAGAGAAGTTGCCCCTAGTCTTACTGCAACTTGATATGCCAAGGCTAGTTGATATCCACAAGAGGCTTCCCCTTTTCTGAAGAAAAAAGGAAGCGGAGTATGGGGAGAAAGGTGGGGGGAGGAAGACTTGGAGGAGAGGAGGAAAGGGAAATTAATAAACTAATTAATTAAAAAGAAAACGATGGCAAAGAGATTTCTTTTTAAATGTTATTTTAGCCATTAGATTTTATTTCTTAAAACAATTTAAATTTTAAGCCATACCAAATCTTTTCTTATGTTGTACCCACCTAACTTTAAATTCTTCCTCAAGCAACAAACAAAAACAGCAACAATAAAAAACAATCCCACTAAACAATAAAACAAAATAAAATACAACCCTAAAAGGAAACAAAGAAAGAAAAAAATATCAAACTGAAACAAAATAAATCACACCATACACACACACACACACACACACACACACAACAAACAAACAAATTTCTGACTATTAGTAATAGAGCAGCAATATATATGGTAACGAACACCTCCCAGTAAGATAAGGTATCCTTTGAGTGTATGTCCAAGACTGGTGTAGCTGGCTCTTGAGATAGATCAATTCCCACCTCTCTAGGAACTATCAGAGTCATTTCCACAGTGTCTGTATGAGATTGCTCTACCACCAGTGATGTACAAGTGTTCTTCTTACTCCACAACTTCATCAGCATGAGTTGTCACTTGTTCTGTTGACCTTAGCCATTCATAAAGATGGAAGATAAAATCTAGAAGTAGTTTTAATTTTCCTGATCATTAAGGATGTTGAACATTCCTTTGTGAAGATTATCAGCATTTTAGTCATCGCATTAGATGCTGAAAAGACCATTGGCAAAATACAATATCCCTTCATGATAAAAGTTCTGTAGACCTGTTAATTGCACCTTATTAGGCTTTATACAATTATTAATTAGTTTATCCATATTCTAATTTGAATCAAATAGGAAAACTCTCATTTTAATATGCTTACAACTTTTATTTCCAGTATAGCAAATAAAACAAGATAAAAGCATCAACAAGTTAGAAGACAAAGTTCTGAAAAGACTAAGGATACAAGAGACCTACCCAAACACACTAACAACAGTATACAGCAAATGTATAGCCAGCATCAATTAAATGAAAGTCAAAGCAATTCCACTAAAATAAAGAATAAGACAAAGCTGTCCCCTCTCTCCATATCTACTCAATATAATACTTGAAGTCCTAGAGTAATGAGACAACTGACTGAGGTCAAGGGGATGCAAATTGGAAGGGAAGAAGGCAATGTATCATCATTTTCAGGTATGATATGATGCACAAGTGACACCAACAATTTCACCAGGGAACTCCTATAGCTAATACACACTTTCAGCAATGTAGCCGGGTACACAATTAACTCTCTCTCTCTCTCTCTCTCTCTCTCTCTCTCTCTCTCTCTCTCTCTCTCTCTCTCTCTCTCACACACACACACACACACACACACACAGACACACAAATCACTAACTCTGATATATACAAATGGCAAAGGGTCCAAGGAAGAAACCAAGGAAACAATACCTTTTATAATAGCCTCACCTAATATAAAATATCTTCCATCTTCTTTAACCAAACAAATGACAAACTTCAATGGTATATTCATTCTTATTTTTGATACACTTTCAGGTTGTGGTACATACATTATTTTTTATAAAATTCAGGTTGGGATATATGAGATCACAGAGTAAGAGTAAATGAGCTAAGACATACAAATGGTCACACACATAAAGGGAATATCATTGTAGAGATGCTTACCAGCATTACACAAACACATGATATATTATTCAATACTCTATCAGAGAAACAATATTGTATTTTTCAAATAAAAGGCCAAACATTACAACAAAAGTTGCTCATGGTACATTTGTCATTGGGAATTTAGAAAAGTGTTAGAAAATTTATTTCAAGACCCACGTTAGTGAAAGACAGACAAATTTCGCAGAGTACTTCCTGAAAACTATATACAATGGATTTTGACTCAAGCAAGAGTAACTGTAAGGAAGACTCTTCCTTCTCAAAGATATCTTCTCCATTAGTATTAGACCAATGCAGCACTTTTTGTTTTTTCAATTGAGAATGTCCTTGTGCTCAGAAATCGCAAATTCTTTCAGGCTCTGAGTTATAAAATACTGCCATGAAGCACCTAATTCTTGCTGAAGGGAACTCTTAGTCACTAAAACCCAGGTGCATCTTCTTCACAATGAGTATTGCCTCTGGTACAGAATCATATCAGAGTAAATTTCTGAGCATTAACACTTCAAAGCAGCTGAAGAAAGGGGGCTATTATAATCCCAGGTCTCCAAGGGAAGCCACGTTTGCAACAAAGATAGAATTATTTTCTGTGCCTGTAATTCATAGCATTATGAAGTTTTGTTATTTTGTCTGTGGTTCATTCAGCATTTTATTGGCCCATCTACCTCCAACCTGTTTCGTTTACTTAGAATAAATATGCTATGTTTTCCAGAGTGGAAATCATACCTGCTTGAAAATCAGAATTCTGATGTTTTATTTCTTTTTGTATGTATGACTGCATGTAGACATGCATTATTGTGTGCATATGTACGTGCAAGTATTCAAGCACATATGTGTGGAGGCCAGAGATCTTTTTAAATCAATTTTGTCTTATTTCTTGGACAGTCTCTCACTGAACCCAGAGCTTACTCACTCTTTTTAGACTGGATGTTCAGAGAGATCTTATATCACAAAAAATGATTATAAAAAGGATGAGTAGAGAAGAATGGAGGGAGGCAATCAGAGAGAGAGAGAGAGAGAGAGAGAGAGAGAGAGAGAGAGAGAGAGAGAGAACTAAACACCATCTCTGTGCAAGCTAAACTAGAAAGATGCAGTGTAAAACAAAATATTCTTAAATTCTTAAATTTTCAGTTAAGGGTGGGTATTTTTTGTTTTTTGTTTGTTTGTTTGTTCGTTTTAGCAACAACTATGGTAGAATATTTCAAAGGCATATGCTAATTGTTGCATTTTTCAGCAAATTGGTTTGCGAAATCATCCATTGAGGATGAAAGGGATGAAAACATCTTCATGGAGGTAGAGGACAGAATGGCCTGTGTCCCCTCCTTCAGATCCCTTTTAGGAGAACCTGACACATCAGTAATCCTCCCATTTTAGTGGCAGCCTGCTAAACTTCCCCTCTGCTTGACCTATACATAATCACTGTCCTAAATCTTCAGCTCCTTCACTGGAACACTAAAAATTTTAGGATTGCAGAAAAGGGAATTGAGGAAAGGTCAGAACTCTAATCAAGATGTGATTTCTGGACTAAAAAGCAAGTGTGTTATTAGTATTAAAAATGAGAACTTCAAGGCAAATTAATTCATGTACTGTAGGGTTACACATTGTCTTCTAAGTGTACTGACAGTATTTAGAAAGTTTATATCATAGTTCTTCAATGTGGAAGCTACAGGAAAAAATATGTTCTGGATACTTCAGTTTATATAAGAAGTATGAGTTTATATGCAAATTAAAATTAAGTGAATATAAATGAATCACAAAGGAACTACTACATTTTAACTAAAATGCTAACCTCCATATTAAACAATATAGAATACAAGACGTTGGCATTCTAGGTCAGAATTTTCCATTGGAACTGCATACTTAAACGCTCATGAATTTTAAAGGTGGAAATAACAGCAGTGAGTTATATAATGCCATGTAATAATACCTTTAAATTTCTCACATAAGTCTGAATGGATCTCTCCTAAGTACTGGTATGTGTTGGTTTAGCTGTATAATATTTACTTAAACTACATTTGCAGGTGTGTATCTGTCTATCTTAAATGAGGTAATGCCACTTACGTAGTTAGTGCTCATATTAAGAACCAGAGACCATCAAGCCACAACTCAGCACCAGGATGGATATATACATATGTCTGAGTTGTTGATCAGTTGAATAGAAGACTGCCAAACTAATACAGGCTATTGCTTTTGACTAACTCCACGAGGATAAGGTAAGTTCATATGGGTGAAGTTATCATGTACCCAGAAGATTTGAACCTCATTTGACCTGAAAGTCTCTTTCAGGGGAAGAACTACTCATCACATCACAAAATGCTATGCAAGCTGGGAGAGCAGTCAATCCAAGTAGCTATGGCACCCATGAAGTATAACCCATGAACTATAACTAGCCTTATAAGATATTCCTAAAGATAAAAGCAGTTTACAGCAAGCTCAGAGTAAATATTAACTCAGATGGAGAGACATTCAAAGCAATTCCACTAAAATCAGGACAAAAGGACAAACAAAAGTTAGCTCACTCTCTTCAAACCTATTCAATATGTTACTTCACGTCTTAGCTTGACCAGTAAGGCAACTGAAGGAGATCAAGGGAATATGAATTAAAAAGGAAGAAGTCAAAGTATTATTTCCTGGGATAACGATGCTGTGCTGCACTGCACTGTTCTGTGTTGTGCTGTGCTGTTCAGTTTTGTGCTGTGACATGCAATGGTACGCTATTTTATTATATACATACAACCCTCAAAATTCCACCAGGGAACCTCTACAAGCTGCAAGACACTTTCAGAAAAGTAATTGGATAAAAAATTAACTCAAAAAAGCTGGTATTCCTTCTATATACAAATGACAAAGAAACTGGGAAAAAAATCACAAGAACAAACACCTCTTACTGAAGCCTCCAATAACATAAAATATTTTGGAGTAAATTTAACCAAGCAAGTGAAAGACTTATATGATAAAGTCTTCAAGTCTTAGAAGAAAGATTGACAAAGATTTCAGAAATGGAAAGATCCCCATGCTCATGGATCAGTAGAATTAAAATGATAAAACTGATTATTCTTCAAAAAGAGAAGTCCCACTTCTCAGAGTTTACGGAATCTCTCAGAAAGGGAGGCAAAATGAGTATAAGAGTTATAAGGGATGGAGAACACCAAGAAAGCAAGGCTTTCTAAATAAATGTGAGGAAATCTTTGAACTCACAGAGATGGAAGCAACATGCAAAGGCCTGCATGGGTCAGTTCCAGGTTCTCTTCCTTTATACTATGACTATCAGTTCATCCTGTCCAAATTCAGTATGATAGCTTTTATCTTATTATACCTTATTTCGCAGAATGAATGAATGAATAAATGAATGAATGAAAAATATGTAGGCATTAGGGTAAGGTCAACAACTGATCTTTCATTTATTTCTGCTGATAGAAGGAAAATCAGTTTATACCAATCTAGTGACACTGGGCATATCAACCACTCCATAGCAGGCCTTATATTCAGGAGTAGTTGGTCAACATAATGTACTCTACAGTATTTGTGTTGTTGTTGTTGTTTTGTTCTGTTCTGCTTTTATTTGTTTACAGTTTGATGGGTTTTTTCAAAAAAGATTTATTTATTTTTATTTATAGGAGTACACTGTAGCTGTCTTTATACACCCCAGAAGAGGGCATCAGATCCCATTACAGATGGTTTTGAGCTACCATGTGGTTGCTGGGAATTGAACTCATCACCTCTGGAAGAGCAGTCAGTGCTCTTAACCACTGAGACATCTCTGTAGCCCCCATTGGTGGGGTTTTTTGGTGGGGCTGATGTTTCATTTTGATTGCTTTGCTTTGTGGGATTTTATTATTGTATTGCTTTTTATTTATTTATTTATTTTTTTTTTTGAAAAATGACTTAAACTTGGTTGGGTAGGGACAGGGATAGGATCAGGAAGAACTTGAGGCGGGGGAGAATATATATGAAAAATAAATTTAAATTTAAAAATTGTTTTAAAAAGGAAAAATAAGATACTCCTAAGGGTTCAATAGTGACATTCAGCATTTGGTGAAAAACAACAGCTATTGGTACTTAAGATCCACTAAGCAGGAGGAAAATCATGCTTGGTACTGGAAACACAGCCAACTCCTTGAGGTTAGTAAGGAAATTGGTCTTAGAGAAGAATCTATGGATGCCACTGTACTAAACAAGTATAATTCCCAACTGCTATAAAAACAACCTTATGCTCACAGATAAATATAGCTTTCACTCCTCTCTTTAAGCAGATGAATAACTTCAAAGATAAAATGCAACTGTTCAAAGTATAAACAAAATTGATCTTGGGGTGCTCATCCCCAAGAAACCCAATGACAATACAACCCTGTGACCTAAGGTATGGGAAATGTTATGATAGAGGAGGCCAAAAGAGCATAAGAGTCAGAGAACAAGGGCTTCTCTGCAACTGTGCATCCTAGAAATTATAGGGAAGCTACATCTCACACACCACAATAACATGGCTGCCTAGATAAGACCAAATATGACAACATGAATAGACATGTTAATGTTGAAGGGGACAATCTCACTGGGACTCACTCTTAGATAGAACTACAGAAGGGAATGACTGACTAGAGAGAATTAGTCCTTTGAAGAATGACAGTTATAAGTACCAGTAATCAAACTGAAATAATATACATACAAACTCACCTAATAGACTAGGCTATGTGTGTATTCATTTATGTATGTATGTATGTGTGCCTGTGTATGTGCACACATATGTGTGTGTATTTGTGTGTGTTTATGTGTATGTCTGTGTGTGTGTTAACAAAAAAAGAGGTCATTAATTTGAGAAGGAGTTGAAGCACATGAGAGGGGTTACAGAGAGGAAAGGGGAGAAATGGTATATATTTTAATTCAAAATTAAATTGGGTTATTTGGTTTGATTGTGTTTAATTTCTTGATTTCTTTATATAGTTTGGATATTAGTCATTTGTTTAATGTAGGGTTGGTGAAGATCTTTTCCCATTCTGTTGACGGACATTTGGTTTTATTGATGGGTGGTGTATGGACTATTGGTCCTGTGCTGTACAGTCCCTCTCTAGATTTTACTCACCTAACATTGCTGAGATTCTGTGACCTTTGAACAAATACACTCCCTTGTCATTATACCCTGTTCCATTCCACCTACAATCTACTCTCTGTTATTATGAGTCTGATTACTTTTGATTTGAAATATAAATCATATGATTGAGTAATTTTTCTCATTCTAGGTGAAAATATAATGTTGCTGCAAATGACAGCATCACCTTCCCTTTCTGAGGTTGATTAATGTCCATTATATATGATAGACTACCTATAAATAGAGGTTTCTGATTTTTTTCATTTATCATTTGGTGAATATTTAGATTGTTTCCTTGTTTTTACTATTGTGAATAACATGACAAGATGTATAAAGCATAAATATGTTCATAACATATTGGTTTCTGTTGCTTTAGCTATTTATGCAATATTAGTTTTGCTTGATTGCATAGTAGTTCTATTTTTAAATGTTTTCTATACATCTATATACTGTTTTCTATGAAGGCTATAGAATAATTTATTTCTACACATTGCATGAATTTCTTTTTCTCTGTTCTTGCCAATGTGTTGACTTTTCCTTTCATGTTCTTTCTTCTTTCTTCCTTTTTCTCCTTCCATCCCTCCTTTCTTCTTTCCCTCTATCCCTTCCTCCCTTCTTTCATTTATCTCTTTCTTTCTTTCATTTATCTCTTTCTTTCCTTCTTTCTCTCTCTCTTTCTTTCTTTCTTTCTTTCTTTCTTTCTTTCTTTCTTTCTTTCTTTCTTCCTCATTTCTAATAATAATCACTCCATAATACATATTTAACAGATTTTATTTGCTTTTCTCTGATGGTTAAGGATGTTAAATATTCTTTCATACACCCTTGGCTATTTTTATGTTTTATTTTGAGAAATATATACAGCACCTTTGCGCATCTTTACCTGTTACACATTTACTAATTACAGAGTTATAAAATTTCCTAGATGTAATATCATTTGAATAATTTTAGTGGTTTTGCATGTGTTCTATTCATTATCATAAATAGCATCAAGATCCCACCTGAAGATCATATAGCTATATACACCTGAGTTTGTTACTGTGACCACTATATGAAGCCCACAGTTCAATGACAGTAGATAAAAAGGGTCAGATGAGACCAAGAGGTTGAATGCAGAGGCAAAGGCCACTAGTCAGAGAGCAGTCAGCAGCCACACATTTACACAGAAGTTACTAAAGGTAGGCAAGCATGCAATCCTGCACCCAGGCTTCATAGAGATAGGCATATGGGGCTACAGAGAGACACAGATAGGAGGCTGCAAAAGATGAAAGCAAAGGCTTTAGGCTCTGAAACACACACATACACACACACACACAGATACACACACATACATACACATACAGAAACACACACACATATATACACACACAAAGCATTTTGATGGAAGCCATTTTAAAACAGTTCACATCACAATTTACTTTAGATTCCTTGGATATCAGCATCAGCCTTTCTTTGTTAACTCCTTTGGATGTCCAGTACAAGCCATGTTAACAAGTTATCTGTATAAGCACCATTATTTCTAGACATGAGCTTGCAAGTATGGTTTTAAGTTTAAAACATATAAGACAACTTGCAGAATAGAAATCTCTAGAGCCACTGTTAGGTATAAATATTGCCATTATTTTTCTATGTAACAATATATTTTCAATAACAATAGTCATAACATTTCCTTTGTTTTAGGCAAAAGTTTTTTTTTTATTATTATGAGCAATCACATCTGCACCATTGGTATAGCATTATTTTTGGGAGAAAACAGAAAGCAAGAACGAATGTACAATTGTAGCACAATCTACATGTTAAATAAGAATGTTACCTAGAAACTGATAACAATACAATGTATTTTAAAGTGTACATTAAAATGTTGTATCCTATACATTTATTTATTTTTACACAAATTATGTAAAATTGAAATATAAAGTGAATTTTCAAACCTGTGTTTTGTCTGCATTCTATTTATGCAGCATGTATGTAAGAGTAGGGTACAGCTGGGTTTACATTATGTAGTCTCCATCACTTGTTTTTACAGTAAATTTTTTAATTAACGTATAACAAGTTTTTACTTTAATGCAAGTTAAGAATAAAGAAAGTAAATAAAAAAGTTAAGAAATTTATTTCAAGGATTTATTTTAAAAATTAATCCTCTTAGTCTTTGAAGTATTTCAAAAGCCATTGAAGGTCTAGAATTGAAACATCAAGAATTATTTTAGTGTCTCTTAGCTGTTAATTAGTTTGATGTATTTCTTGCAGACACCATTACTTCCAGCTGCTGATTGGATTGATTATAGCACATAACTTGGCCTCATTACTAGATGACTCTAATTGTATTGGGTAGATATTATAAATACATTTTTCAGAAAGCATATATTAGACAAAATTTAATTTTTAAGTTTTATTTTGATTCTAAACTATAGGCAATTCTTTAAATATTATTATATCCATATTGAGTCACTAGCAAGATCTTAAAATGATGGTTAAATTTGTGTAATGTTTTATTTGACATGCAAGCATTTTAATTGAGTTAAACAAGATTGAAATTTACAGTTATGGGGATTTAGTGGATGAGGGAAGGCACACCAACTGGTTATCCGATACCAAATGGTCAGCCCTGAAAACATATGTACTAAAAACATTATACAGACTGAGCAAGTTATATATGTGTGTGTATCTCCAAATATGTATTATATTCATATTTGAATATGTATTAATATTTGAATATATATATATATATATATATATATATATATATATATGCTTGTAACAAAAATTCAAGAAACAGGAGACATAAATTGAAAACAGAACAAGAAACCACTTCTATGAGGGTTTGGAAGACAGAAAGAAAAAATGAGAAATTATGTAATTATAATCTCAAAAAGAAAAGAAAACCTGAAAGTAATATAAAATGTCCCATTAATTAATTCAGTAAGCATAAAAAATGTTCTAAAGGTTACTCTTAAAAATACATATTAAGTTTCCTGTCAAATCTCACTTTTTTTATTCACAGAATGTCAAAACCTATTTGATGATTAAAATAAGAAATTAATGAACATTCTTATTCATCAAAAGAAACAAGGAAAAAGTAAAGAAAAATTAGAAAATTATTGTGCAAAATTCTTAATTTCCCATATTTGTGGAATTCTCTAACAACAGTTTTCTTTTTTTAAGTGGAAATTTCTGGTTTCTTTGGAAAGTCAGTTATGTCAGATGATGTTTTGCTGGGGCTCACAGGTGCAAATATGTTTTGCTAAAGCAGACATGTGAAAGAATATTTTGCTGAAGCAGACACAGGTGAAAGAATGTTTTGCTATAGCAGTTGTGTGAAAAGATGCATGATGTTTGGAAAGAATATAAATATGGCCCCATGGACAATGGGAGCTCGAGTGTTGTTCCACTTTGCTCAGCCTTGCTACTCTTCCCTGACGATACACATGTATTGGCTCCCCTTATATTGTATTGCTGACTTTGCTTTTAGTGACTTCATAGAAAAAAAAACTCAATAAAGAACTTCTTGTGAGGTTCCTGTGGCTGCTCACTGCTTCTGCAGACTTGGGTGAGTTGCCAAGCCTAGCAGTTTCTTCTGGATTGAACTACCCTTGCTGATTCATGTGTGGTATCTACTGGGTGTACTGGCTGCAGCTGCTGATTCATGTTTGGTGTTTTCTGAGTGGACTGGACTGAGAACAACAAAGATTTCCATCCCAAAGAACTGTGTCTAAACAGGTCTACTTCCCCCATATCCTAAAAACTTTTCAAACTGTTCATTTCCACTACCTCTGGTGGGTGGTTGGCTAGAAGGGAGGTTGAACCCTTGTTAAAATAGGCTGAAAAAAATACACCTACAGTTTTTACTAAGTAAAAGTTCTTTGTTCATTTTATCCTAATCTCAGAGATAACATCAACAAGTTTTAGTACTTGTACTAGCCTCTCATATTCCAGGTCTCCAGGACTTTCTACAGGTTCCTCTTTCCCCCAACTTCCCACAGCAACATATTTCCATTCATTCTCCTGACCCTCTTGGTGTCTCTCCTGTCTCACTCCCATACCTGATCCTGTCCTCACTTTCCCCTCTCCCCACCCCCTTCTCCTACTCTCCCTATGCCTCCCATGATTAATTTGTTCCCCCTTCTCAGTGGGATTTAAACATCCTGATTGGGCCTTCCTTATTGTTAAACTTCTTAGCATCAGTGGGTCATATCATGGGTATTTTGTACTTTTTGGCTAATATCCACTTATTAAGCACTTTCTTAGTATGAAAGGATAAAAGAACACTGAGGACTACCGTGCTTACATCAAAGTTCAAGCCATCACTTTGCAAATCACATATGGAATATGAAGTTATATCATTCCTAGCACTGAATATGCTACTAAATGAAGCTTTATTTCACACTTCTTTAGGTGTATCACCTGCAGTGCCAAAATAAGCAGATTAGATAATTTATTTAGTATTTTATAGCAATGAGTTATACTCCTATGAATAAAGAGATTTTGAAATCAAAATTGTTTGTTATTAACTTCAAAAATTATTCCTGCATAGTATTTTAAATCTTTCTTTCTAGTAGAGTTGTGCATTAGTTCAAGTCCCGATAGTAATGTAAAATAGTATTCTTTCCATTTTTAGAGAAATTATTACAAGGACCATAATTATAGAATGTAAAAAGAGAGCCATTAACTCAGAGAGAAAATGATGAACAAAAACTCCACCATAGTACTTTTGAAGACTTTAGAGTCATTTCGACAATGTGGAACCTTAAAAAAGATGATAATAACTGGCTCTGCTACTCACAGCTTATATGTGAAGTCCCCATTCTTACTCTTTATACTATATGACTTTTAGGAAACATGTATTTAAGGTCAGACAGGAAGAAAATAAATCATAAATGAATATGTACGAACAATGAAAGGATGTGGAAAATGAGAAAATGTAGTTTAGAAAGTAATTAGCAAAATTTCAACTCTGACAAAAAAGAAAAACAAAAGACAAAACAATAACAACAAAATATTAAACTATTTAGGTGGAAGTTGTGAATTTAACAGCCGAAGACATAAAAATTCTGCATAGACAATCAGTAGGCAGGCAGGCAACACACTTGCATCAATCAGTAGTAAAAGAAATTCAAATGATTACGTTCAATTATTTTTTTTCCTAAACTCATCTGGAGAAAAATTAATGAGCATGGGACAAGAGATCAGGAGTGTAAAATTAACAGAAAATAGTGGGTCTTTTCGTTGTAGGGCATGCCTCTTTGGTTTTAATTTTCTTGCCCAGTAAACCAGCCTTCGTTATTATCAGTTGAACTTTCTGGATCATAATGCTCATCCTTTGCTACCTACATGGTTATAGAAACAGTTTGTACCTATCTTTCTCATAGTGGAGTTAGAAGCCTAGATGAACTTTTAAGAACCATTTACAGAGAGGATAATTAAGCAATGATATGAGTTATCTCAGAGTCTTATGTATTCAGTACACATTTTATTTCTATGTCTAACACAACATGCGTCATTTTTTATAACATGCTCAGTGAGAATGTATTTTTTCTTTTTTAAAAATTGTTTTATTTATTTACATTCCAAATGTCTTCTCCCCGTCTCAGTCCTTCCTCCAAAAGTTCCGCAATCCAAACCTCCTCTTGGGCACTGAGAGATTGCTTCTGCCCACCTGCTTCCCCATGTACCCCTTCCTCTCTGCACCTGTACCCCCTTTCTTGAGGCATCTTCTCCCACTGAGGCCAGACAAGGCGGTCCTCTCCTGTATATGTGCAGAGGATCACAGTGCAGCTCATGAATGGTCTTTGGTTGTTGGCTTAGTCTTTGGATGCTCCCAAGTGTCCAGGTTAATTGATACTCTTGTTCGTCCCATGGGGTTGCAATCCTCTTTGGCTCCTTCAATCCTTTCCCGAACTCTTCCATAGAGGTCCCTAACCTCAGTCCAATAATTGGATGTAAGTATCTGTATCTGTCTCAGTCAGATGCTGGGAAAGCCTCTCAGACAACATCCATGCTAGGGTCCTGTCTCCAGACACAGCATGATAATAGAGTCAGGATTTGATACCTGCCTATGGGATGGATTCCAAGTTGGGCCTGTCACTGGATGGCCTTTCTTTCAATCTCTACTCCATTTTAGTCCTGGCACTTCTTTTAGACAAGAACAATTCTGAGTCAAAATTTTGGTAGGTAGGTTGGTGACCCCATTTCTCCACTAGGGGCCATGTCTATCTACTGGAGGTGATCTCTTCAGGTTCCATCTTCCCACTGTTAGCAATTTTGGCTAAACTCACCCACCATGAGTCCTAGGAACCTCTTACATCCCAAGTCTCTAGGACTTTCTACAGGTTCCCCCCTCCCCCAACTTCCCACAGCTGCATGTTCCCAGTTATTCTCCTGACTCTCTGGGCTTCTCTCCTGTCTTCCCCAGTACCTGATCCTGCCCTCCCTTTCCCCTCCTCCTCCCCTCTCCTCCTCTCCCTAAGCCTCCTGTGATTATTTTGTTCGTGCTTTTAAGTGGGATTCAAACATCCTCACTTGGGCCTTCCTTCTTGTTAAACTTTTAACATCTGTGGGTTTTATCATGGATATTTTGTACTTTTTGGCTAATAGCCACTTATCAATGAGTATATATCATGCATAGCCTTCTGGATCTGGTTACCTCACTCAGGATATTTACCTAGTTCGATCCATTTGCCTGCAAAATTCATGTTCTCGCTTTTAATAGCTGAATAATATTCCATTGTGTAAATGAACCACAGTTACTGTAGCCATTCTTTGGTTGAGAGACATATGGGTGGTTTCTAGCTTCTGTCTATAACAAATAAGACTGTTATGAACATAGTGGAACATATTTCTTTGTGGTATGGTGGAGTATCTTTTAAGTATATGCCCATCCACTCAGGAATTGGCCACTAGCCCTCTTAATTGACAAATCAAGAGCCAATTGAGGAAATGAAGCTAGCAACAGAACATCCTCTTAGACAGGTATAGCTGAATCTTTGGTAGAATTGTTTCCAATTTTCTGAGAAATCATTAGATTTATTTGCAGAGTAATTGTACCAATTTGCAATTCTACCAGCAATGGAGGAGTGCTTCTGTAAGTTAACGAACATTGTCAATAGGACAAAACAGCAACCTACAGATTGGGAAAAGATCTCCACTAACCCTACATCCAACAGAGGGCTACCATTCAAAATAAACAAAGAACAATCAACTGTATTAAAATATAGTGTGCAAAGACAAATAGAAAATTCACAACAGAGGAATCTTGAATGGCCAAGAAGCACTTAAAGGCCAAGGATAAAGAAATGGGCTTCAGGCAGGAATCTGACATTAGGCTAGAACAAAGAAGTAATTTCAGGCAGGAATCTAAATCTTAGGCTAGAACAAGGAACTAGGCTTCAGACATGAAAATGACTTTGGGCTAGGACATGGAAGTAGGCTCAGATATTTTGGTGATCCTGATAAGCCCTTAGAAACAGTGATCATGGGAGTATTCACTGAACTTTGTTTATTGCCTTGTTTTTTCTTTGACTATTTGTGTTTATTGTCTTGCTTGTTCCTTGACTATTTGCATTCATTGTATTGTTAGTTCCTCAACCTAGAACTGACCTTAACACTTGCATGTGATTAAAATGATATAAAAGCAAAAAAAAAAAAAAAAAAGGAGGGGGGATGGGATAGGGGTTTTCTAGGGAGAGGAAATGGGGAAAGGGGATAATATCTGAAATGTAAATTGAAATGTGAATAAATAAAATATCCATAAAAAAGTTCAACATCCTTAGCCATTAGAAAAATTCAAATAAAAAAAGACACTGAAATTCCCCCTTACACCAATCAGAATGGCTAATATTAAATACTCAATGATAGCCCTTGCTGTCGAGGATGTGGAGAAGAAGGAACAACACATAACTTAAAGTGATCATTCCATTTCTCATGATAAGAATTTAAGCTGTAATAGATGGAGACAACCAAGGACAAATTGAAGTGCAGATAAGCCTTAGACGTTTTTAAGAATGGAAGCCTAACTTGTGTATTTGAAAACAAGCATGCAAAAGAATGATCATAAGAATGAAAATATACCATACCAAGTCCTATCTTTGTTGACCATAAACTCACCCAAGCATGCTCCCAGTGGCCAGCCCCTTAAAGAAAGCTGAGTCCTTCCTCATCTGCATCCCAGCCAACAATCATCAATTGTGAAGATCTATACTTCAGTATCCATAAGAATTTTTAATAGTTCTCTTCAATGTCTTTCTGTCTAAACTCTTTTTTGGGAGGAAGGGAGTGGTACAGGGAGATGTTGTCACAGAAGCCTTGTATGTCTCTCATTCTTAACTGTGAGTCTGAAGCCATTGATATCATGGCAAAAGAAGCTTCCTTGCCCTATGAGTGAGTGTGATTAGAGTGCATTATGTGAAATTTCCAAATAGTAAATAAAAATACTGTGTGTGAAAAAAAATGAACATAATTCACTCTACACAGATAAAATTTTCAGAAAGCAGGAGAGTATATGCGGAAGAGTTTGAGGAATTATAAGATTCTAACAGGCCTCCAATTATTGTGGGGCCATCACAGATAGTTTGATTCTTAGGCTTATCAAACCAATAAAAGGCATTAATAACGATATTCTAAAAGTTTATGATTAAAAGCCTGAAATCTATCCACTGTACCTTTATAACTGCTTAAAAAAAATAGATAAAGCAATAACCATGACTTACTGCTGAACCCAAGTGACATGAAGTGAACAAAATTGCACATATCTTATTTATGTTGGTAATTGGAGTGGAGAGAAGTGATCTTTGCTGTAGGACCAGTTGTTAAGCTATTTTCACCATAATGAACTCAATGCCTAAGCACAGTGAATGATATCTCTATGTGTAAAAGCTGAAATATTACAACTTGAAATTATTTTTAAGAAGTGCTATCAATTTTCTTTATTTTATGGACTTATTCGTGCATTCATAGTTTTACCCATTTAGCAAATAAATGTTTGAGTAGCTCCTACTAAATTTCTGGAGCAGTGCTAGATGTCAGAAATGTAGCTGAGCATGAAACAGACTGCGTGACTGTTTCAAGCACTTCTCGCTAACATTTCAAGTGTTCATCCTGATATAGCCATTTCATTTCAACACTCTTATCTACAGTCATTTATTTAAAATTTAACTTTAGTTAGTTTAACATTTTACAATTAAGTCCTCAATACTGACTTAGTTCCTAGGATTTGTTACCCAAGTGCATAATCTTTCAACTTCTATGAATTTTTGCTTCTCAGAACTTTGACTATCTTTTCTAATGTGACTCCCAATACTATCATGGACGGTGATTTCCATGGGCTTTGACATTACCAGTAATTAACACCTTCTAACAATTTCAAGTTCAAATACCCTAAATGTCATCTTCTGTTTGTGTGTTTTTAATGAGAAATACTACTGAGATCCAGTAATTTCTCAAGGTCTCGAGAACATATGTACACTGATTGTCCTAATATTTGTCAACCCTGTTCTCTTTTTTCTTCTCCCAAAATTTTCTTCATACATCTATCTTCCCACTGTATAATCAACTTCATGCATACACCTTGAAATAGCTTTCCACTTATAAAAAAATAATAAAAGCCCCACACATTCTGAGCTTATATAAGAGGGAAATCTAACTTTGAAAAAAAATACACTCTGCTAACATAGGTTAACTTTATTTATGAATTTATTGATATTATTTAGTTTTATTTTTCATAAAATACTTTGCTGTGGCCATTTTAACTGCTCTCAGACTCTCCTTCTTCTATGTTCTGAGATTACAGACATGTGCCACCATGATCAACTCTATTCACTTTAGGGAATGATATTTTAATTTCATGTAGTCCCTAAAAGTATCTGGAGTTATACCAGATGATTCTAGTGTAATTTTCTCTTCTCATTGAAAAATTTCATGATTCATCTACTCTTTCTGAGACATTAGCACATTCTTTCCTATTCAGAGCCTTCTACCTCTTTTATAGAAATTGAAACATGCTATTCACCCTTTTAACTTGAAAAGGTGGTATATAAAACCTGGTATAAAACAACTTTTTTTCTTCCACTTTACAGGTCTTTCTTCTCCAACTCATTTAGTCATTTTGTGCAGTCATGGAACATCTCTGTTGTGTTGGCTTAAGCATCTTCAAAGTCTGAACTTACATTAAAATAGTCTGTTACATATACTCTTGTAAACTTAAAACATAAACTAAAATCTTTTAAGAGTATAATCTCTTAGAAAAAATGTGCAGTAGAATTTGCAATCTCACTTGTGAGATATTTTAAACATTAAGACAGAAGCATTTGCCTGGCATGTTTAAACTGAGGAAGGCTTTCAGCAAGAAATTTCCTTTTTCTTCTTTTCAAAAAAAAAAAAAACAAAAAAAAAAAACAAAAAAACAGTATTTCACTTATTTAAGTAAGATAACACTCCTTGTGGGAAGGCATGCTTTGAATTGAAGTTTATTTACATTATACAAAACTCTCATTTCTTAACATCTTAGGTGAACTGAAAGTTCTAATGAATTATATAAATATCAATTAATGCATATAGAGTACATCCACTTTTGTTTCTCAGTTGGATTACTGTGATGCTAGCATACATTTTTTTGTATGAATTGACTTGACTCCATGTCTTAATCCAGCTGTACAGTTCTATGAAGAATAATAAATAATAAAGCTGTCTACAGCAAGGGAAATGGAAATTCTGTTCTTTCTGTTTACAGTTCATGATGCACTTTCCCATATTAAACCCTAAATTCATTCTGTTATTCTTCAAAAAAATATTCACTGTCTACTGAGTTCATGTTTTATGCAAGCTGTGGATTTGTGTCTTCTTGTTTCACTCGTATTGTTTTTCATGTGACTTCTTACCACCATCTGACAGGTAAGAAACAAGTAGCGTGAGAGAGTCATGTTCTTCTCTATTGCAAAGAAAGGCAAACATAAGGATGAAGAACATACGACATCCTGACAGATTATATTTGGGGATCTCAGTTAACTCAGATAAAGCATAACATGGGCAGATACAGAAACAGTGATAGATATCTGGGTTTTGTATGCTGTTTAGGAAAATGCACTTTCCTAAATTGTAATGGGGTTAAAGAAAGTGTAAGAAATCTTGCCTTTGTTCATCATCAACCATGATGTTGTTTTTTATAGAAAAACTCATTATACACAAGGATACCATAGTATCATTATCAACTACCTAATTACTATTCTATAATTGATGCTCTCAATATTTTTTTCAGAACAAATTAATATTTACTGGTTATGTATTTAACAGGATTAAAATACGATTACTAAGTAAGCAATTCATATTTCCTTGTTATTTTATTTGAGGGGAAAGAATTAAATTGTTTTAATGCTTTTTTTTTTGTTTTGTTTTAACTTTGGAGCATAGGCATATTTTAATGACCCTGATAAATATTATATTGCTTAAATAAACCTCTTAGTTTAGAAGGCAGGAATTGAGAATCAAAGTGTTAAATCAGTTGCTCAAGGTTACATAGTATTTTCTACATGTATGAAGTAAAATATTGGTATAAAGGTTTACTTTGTCTTAGAGTTTGGGGTATACAGTCCACTATGAAAAGCTTGGAATCACGAGCATGAGGTAGTGGCTCATACTGCATTCACAGTCAGTTAGACTTCTCTGAAAACTGTCCTCATAAACACACTCCGTGCTGTGACTTTCAGATGTTTGTAAATACTATATGATTAGCCATCACACCAGAAAACTCTTGAGGTAAATATACATCTAAGACAATGTTGAAACATCCTTAGCATGTGCCCTATGCTTTTGATATCTCTTCCTATATTCATGTGTTGTGAAACTTTTGAAAGTTTGTGAGACTCTTCAATGTCTCTTTATATTGCCATCAGGCATATTCACAGTATGGGTTTCATTTAGTTCATCACCCAGGTCACAGAAAGTCACAATAACTAGCATTAGCTTACTTATTTAAAAATTCCATAACTTGTATTGTATTTGACATACTTCAACACTGTTCCAGAACTTTTATCATGAAGCACATACAAGGTTTTGTTCTAGCTCGTAACTTTTCAAAAAAAAAAAAAAAAAGAGTTTGCTTACTCTCTTTTTCAAAATAACAGAAATTTTAAAAACAGCTCGTGGTAAATTAATGTAAGTAAAAATGTATAAGTTTCTTTGATATTTGGTCTAACACTCATGGATTGTTAGATAGTTACAAGAGGGAACCTATTCATAAATGTTTAACTGTATACTACTTTTTGAATGTATTATTCAATATTTTGGTGCATATTCTAATAATAAGACATACGAAACTCTTGGGAGAATTCTGTTCATTCTGGCATATAGAAGGGAAGTGGAACAGTCTGACTATATGAGTCTGAAGAGAAGAAATTCTGACTAGAGAAGGAGTCATTAAACTGGAGCCTTTAATGGCGTCTTTCCATCTTCAATAATGTGTCTGTAAATGGTCATTTTGTTTGTGTTCCTTTGAGATTTATATTCTCTTCAGTGGTTTTGTTTTCCACATAATTCTCTATTATAAGAATGCACCACTTAAAACACAATATCTACAGAATATAAGAACCAAAACAACTTGAGAAAACACCACTGTCATGGTTCTTCTCTTACTATTATCATTAAAAGAGTTCACTGTAAATAAAATATATTCATAGCATTCTATTAAGTTTTTGAGATTAGTTTGAAACTAAGATAATGCTTCAGTTTGTTACTGAATTGTTTTTCTCATTTATAATGTTTTTAACCTTGAAAGTATTAGTGGTTGTATGATTTTCATGAACAAGTTTCACACATATTAACTAAATACAAGTTGTTTCTCATAAGAAATTTTGCAAACACACACGGGGGAGAGGGAGAAAGAGGGAAAGAGAGAGGGAAAACAGATTTATTAACATTTTTAGATTTTTAAAGAATATGTACACATTATTTCCTGCAAATAAATTTATGGCATGCATGCAGTATCTGCAGAGTTCACAAGAGGTCATCTGTTCTTCTAAGTCTGGAGTAACAGGAGGTTGTGAGCCCGTTGCTTGTGCTAGGAACTGAAGCCAGACCCTCTGTAACAGAAGCCAGTGTTCTTAGGGATCTTTACCCCTGGGTCATATTCCCAAACCTAGAAGAGAGATTTTTTTTTTAAGAGTTTTCACTTTTTTCTATTTAATTACTGTATTTTCTTCTCACAAAAGTAGTACAGATATACATTTTAAATGAGGCTAATTAAAAATTTACTGACGTAGTCAGAGGGAAAAATATTAGAAAAACTTCACTGACAAGTAGATTTTTCTTGTCTCATTTCTAAAAATGAAAATATTATGATACTCATGAAAGAACACAGAAAGTAAAGCATAAAATATAGTTCAGAGATGAATCTGAGCAATATAGTCAACAGATGACAGGCAAGGATCAAAGGCAGTTTCTTTGAGAAGGGAAGTCCTGTCAACAGTGTTCTAGAATCTACATTATGCAATTACATGGAATCAAAATAAAATTGTTTTCTATTTTTCTCCCATGTTTACTAACTTAAGTCTTTTCTTAGTGATTGATGCTTGTTACATCTAGGTCAAAGCTAATAGTACAGCACCCAGGAGATTAAAAATCAGAGACCCAATAAGTCTGAGCTAAGGCATGAAGTAGAAAGGTATGAAATCAAATGTGGAAATGTAATGGCTCTCTATATTGTGGTTAAAGTTCTAGTGTAAGTGTTTTACTGTACTGCAAACAGTGTCATGTTTGTACTTCAGCTGATACTTCAAATTTCATCTAAATTAGAATATTTTCCTTCAAAACATTGAACCTTCCTTTCTAATCACGTAGCTTCTTCTTATTCAAGACATGTTTTTGGTTTTGGGGTGTGTGTGTGTGTGTGTGTGTGTGTATTAATGGTGTTCATATGTGTTGTTCCTTATATGAGAGCTTATGTGTTTATTAGTGTGGATGGGGATCTGTGTGAACGTGAACGCATATATGGAGGCTAGACATATACAGGGTCTTGTCTTCAGTTACTCTGAAGCATAGTTACTGAAGCACGGTCCTTTACTTACAACCAGGGCTTGTGGATTTAGGTAGGGTAGCAAGTTGGTTTGCTTCTCAGCAGCATCACCAACTCTGTCTACCCCACAGTGCGTATGGACAGCCTACTAAGACCAACATTTAAATGATTGCTTGGGATCCAAAGCTTAATACTCATGCTGTATTCACTGAGTGTCTCAGCAGTCACTCATGAATTGTATATGATGTGTTTGTGTGCAAGCATACATAATACACACACACACACACACACACACACACACATATATATATATATATATATATATATATATATATATATCTCCAAGTAATTATCTGAAAATACTCAATCATTTGTGAAATTCCATCGGCTATGAGAAACCAAAACACAATCTAACACTGAATAGTTAGAATAATAGAAAAGAATAAGGAAACTAAGAATTCTCTCTCATGTGTATGTAGGTGTACATTTTAAAATTATAAAGAAATACAGGTGCCATCTATCTCAGCTCTGTTTTAGGTCCCTTTCTTTCGACTTGATTTCTTTTCTTTTAGTATGGTCATTAATTCCGTGTTATATCACGAACTGCCTGAGATTTCTTTCTAGTGTGCTGCTTGAGCATTTAACAAGGTTTTCTTAGCATTTCAGGTTCAATGAGTTTGTGAAGGCTACAGTTACGTGCATTTCCAATCTTTTCTTTTGAAAACTGAAGGGAATTGAGGTGGTTAGGGGCTGCAGGGCAGCAGTCAGCTATTACAGTTTAAGGGGGAAAAAATCATTCGACGTTTGCTGTGCTGAGCAAAGTGAGCAGGGAATATAAAAGCAGGTTTGCACTTGAGTAGAAAAACATTTTGATGCCACAATCGCCCAGCAACAAAAAGACACAAAATACAGAACACTTCACAGAGCTATATTTAAAGATTAGGTCAGGCTTCAAGTCATTTACCACAAGCCAACTAAATTAACCAGAAGAGAGAAGGCCTCAGGGAGGAACTCCAAGTTGTTATTGTTAGACAATGGTTTGTGCTCAGCAGATCAGGTCCCTCAGTTCCTTCACAGTGTCAGCCTGTCTTAAGGGGAATTTAGGTGTTGTTGTGAATTATAGCTTCACTGAAAGGATGCTAATTGCAATCTGAGTAATTTTAAGTAGATAAACTATAAGTAAAGCCATTTTAATATTGGAGATGTAAAAACATAGAAAATACCTTGGCTAAAACCCATGATATTTGTAACCATGTAAATCTATTTATATTTATAATAAAAAGCTAAAATAAGGTATAATTAAATTAAATATGCCTCTGTGCACTTGGTATTTAAATTATGAATAATATCTATTGAACAGTCATGTAAAATATGCACAAAATAATAAAGAAGAGTCCAGCATGTGAGTCTTTTTCATAACATTTTGTGAAAACCACATTTTGTGTGACAATTTACACTTTACTACTATTGTATTAATTTGAATTAATATTTTTAATTGTTTTTATTTAGGGAGTTTAACAAAAACTTAGAGAGGTTCAATAAGGAAATAGTTTCAAGTAGAAGGAAGGAGACTGAGACCGGCACAAACTAGGAAGAAGTACCAAAGTTTACTGCAGTATTTAGGGCTGGATGTTTTTCAAGTAAAGGGAGAGATCCCTGCACTACAATTGTTGAGAGCTTTGTCTCTGATATCTCCTGAATGAAACATCATAAATGTCTAATATAGAATACTCATCAAGAAATAATATAACATAATATAAGAATTAAAATAGCAATAGTATGAGGCTTATCAAGTTTAATGACTTCTAATATGAGGTCAGCTACCGTAACACGTTGCTTTTCCTTTAATGGTCTCATTTGCTTGCAATGAATAAATATGTTAGTTTGCCTCAATAGTTGATGTTCTTTTCAAACAATAAAAAATGAGTTGATGCTATGTTTAGATGGGATTTTACATGTAAACATATATATGTATATATATGTATATATGAGATTATATATAAATGTGATTTTCTTGATAAATATTAATTTCCTTTTTCTCTTTTAAGTAGAATAAGTGCTTTTGTGAATTGTAGATTTTGAGTAGCCTTCCTTTATACATTTCTTCAAGACATACATCATACTCACACAGGTTAATTAGATGACTTTGACAACAGTCAGGCTATTCACATTATAGGTATTCACAATTATTTTCCTTTCAACATTAAAAGAACACTTGAGTAAATATTTTAGTTTCTGCCTCTTGCCCACCATCATAGACTCGAACCCTCTGTAATTATAAGCCCCAATAAACTCTTTAAACATTACCTTGATGATGGTATTTTATCACAGCAAAACATTGAGAATAGCTTTAATTTAGCCCACAGTTCTAGGTAATAGGAGTGTGACAAAATTTAGCTCACTCCTTCTGTTCTGATGCTTTAAGTACAGACAGATTTTCTCCTGTTTTGGCGGCATTCCATACCCCCAGTTTTCTTTGGCACATGTCACATGATACTGGCATCTCCATTACCTTGTGGTCCCAGCACAGTTGAGGTTTCACCTTTTCACTTCACACAACACCTGTTTAGACTCTGTTTCAGAAATTCCAACTGTGCTGTATGTACAGTGCCTGGCCTAGGCTGCTTTTCCGCTATCCTCTCAATTGCTCTTTTTGGGTATCTTGAAAGCTAGCATCAAAGCAGCATACTGCAAGTCTCTGCCTCCCGCTCACCAAGGAGCCTGAAATATCAGCTACCACCAGCCCTTTCCACCTGATCACAACCTGTATCTTCATCAGCATCTGTATAACAACTCTAGGGAAAGGATGGCCCCACTTTTTCTTAGTGAGCTTAAATATTCATGAATTGGAGTCTGGTTGGTAGAGATTTTCACCTAGCACACCTGCTCTTTGTCCAGTCTTGAAGGTTTTATTAGCTTCATTTGGTGAGGTAAAGGAAAACTTGCTGAGGTTTGAAGTTCTAACACTTGAAGTGAGCAATGCTGGTCCTATTAACTTGAAAAAAATGTAAAAGGTAAACAGAATATTTAGAAAAACCTATGAACCCAGTGTGGCCAAAATTCTGATATAAGATCCAACTCAAAAGCAGAGTATCAAAGTAAAAGCCTTACCTGCCAGTAGGAAAATTCTACAAAAAAAAAAGTACATTTAGGTCTGCAGATTTTGTAATAATTTTTTCTAGAAGCATGTCCCATTACTGAAAGTAGATGGGCTTGACATAAATGAAAATAAGAAATTCCAAAAACAACATACTGCTGTCTACAGCTGATACAATAAGATGGCTACACAAATCCATTGGAGGCACATGAATTGAGACAAAAACAAAGAGATGGAAAATAAAAATGAGGTCATATTTTTTATTAAAACATTAGAAATGGATAAATGATGTTAAAACTAAAACAGCACCTTGCCGTTCATGGAAAGAATTTTTGCAAGAAAAATAGTCAACTTCACTGAATGAGCCAGAACCACCAGGGTACAAAGTGTGAACTGTCACCTTCCCTCTCTCTAACTCTGTACCAGCAGCCGACTAATCTTATTAAATTGACCTTTGGGTTAGACGTAATTCGGTAACTGGGAAAACGATTTTCCTTTGGGGACATTTAACTGATAAAATGCACATTCTTTTACTGTACCTAATCATCTTTACATGCTGACAAACTTCAAATTTCTCATTTTCTACATTGAAACCCATGGGCTGCTTTTAAAGCAGTAGTTAATAGTAATGGCACTAAAATCTTGGGTACACAGGGCAAACATAGTCTCACATATATGTGCCACCAGATAGGCTTAGAAATAGATTTTGTAAATGTGCATTTCACATATTATATCCCCCATTACTGTATCAATGGAATAAGTCCCAGTAGAATAGGTGGTACTGTTCCTCTCGCTTTAGAGAAACAAAAACCTGTGTTTAAGTTAAACCAATTCAACCGCTTTTTTCAAAGCTGCATGCTCCACAGATGGCATCCCTCTCGCCTTCTCTATGATTCATGTTAGTCTCTTCTGTCATCTACAGATGCTGCTCCTTTGATTACCTTGCAATGAACTGCCTCTGTCTGTCCTGTTAGCTTGTTGCTTTTCTCCTTCGCTGCATCTCAACTTTTTCACCTCTCATTATCCCTTTCCTGTCAGTCTCCTTGAGCTCTGCTCTGCTTTCTCAATTCCCGTAACAGTAATCCTCTTGTATTTTTGGTCTGCTGATTTTGGATGCTTTCTCTGACTTTGTATCTGGTTTACTATTCTGTTTTATGTATCTACAGTGCACGCATTTTTAAAAATCATGCCATTTTTTAAATATTGCATCTGGTCTGAAGCTTACCACAGAATATTATATTAGCGGTTTTTCTCATTTCACTTTACTGTTGAGCATGCTCCCTTTACATCCTTCACCCTAGTTTCCTCGACATTTTAGTGCTCTGAGTCCTCAGTCTTTGTTCAGCACCAATGAATCAACTGCCTTTATTGTACTCGGCAATTTGCAGTGGTCACTAGTGAATTGTCTTTCTGGCCACTCCAGGGAAAGACTATCTATTCTACTGTTTTATGACTTCTTGTTTTCACTAAAGAAAAATCACCCAGTGTAGAAAGCGATACAAAAATAAACCTCAGATTTATTACGAGATTAAAAATGGCAATGGCCCACCCTTTTATTACAGATTTTTTAATATCATTTGGGAAATTTAAACTATAACTTCTAATTCATATTACCTTTGTGTACTTGAAGTAGTAACATGACATCAAAGCATGAAAATATTAAAACCATTGGCCTAATTCAAGTCATTTTTGTAAATGTCAACAATGGTCATTACTAAATACATTTTTTGTTAGAGAATTGAGAAAAATATCTATGTGTCAGCCTCAAAGCTAAAAGCTCAGTTTACTTATAGATGTTAGTGCAATGTGATATTCATTTCATAGCACATTAAAGTTTTAGTTATGAATAGTTATATAAGATGACACCTTAAGAGGATTTTATTCATTATTTTTCTTTTATTTGCATTTTATTCTTCATACAATGTATGAAATTCTTAATTTGCAAAAAAGGACTTGATTGTAAAATTTTCTATGTGTTTATCTATCTTTGTAACTTTGCCTCTATTTATCCATGTTAATATCATCCAACTTGCTATGGTTTGTTAATTTGACACATTTGTTCCTGATTTTTAAAAACAATGGATAATCCTCAAAGTTATAATTTATATGATTCATAAAAACCTAATCAAAGAAAATTTTCTAGGTGAAGCTTTTAATCTAGTAAGATAGAATGCATATCCATTTTTCTTAGCTACAAAATAAAATATGTTAGGCAAATACATTGGCAAATTGGCAAATACAGGTAACCTTTCTTAGTATTGAATCTTTGGCCATTCTATAGTAATGAATTTTCAATAAATCCCGCATCAGAGCCTCTTCCTTTTAAAAATATTTATCTTATTTTGTACATGAGTGCATTTGTGTATCATGTGCATGCACAGACTAGAAAAGGTCAGTGTGACACTTGGAATCATAGAATGTGTGAGCTGCCATGTGTGTGTTGCAAACATTGGTCCTCTGGAAGAAGAACCAGTGAACTTAACACTGAGACCCCAATGCTTATTCTTGATGTCTGTCAACTCTTGTGATCATTTATCTTATCTTAACCACTCTTAACACTCCATTCTACTACATGAGTTTCCCATGCTGATTTGTACGTTGTATCTCTCTGAATTTACCAACCTTATTATTGAGATTCTTATGTGTATCTGTTGCATGAATATTTTCATGGTGTCTTAAATACTAAACCTAAACTTACTGGATATATTCACCCCTCTTATCATCAACTCACATTGAAGATGGCTGGTATGAATAGCAGTGATTTATAGTTTTTTATGTAACCCACCCACTTAGGAATGTTCCTATTTCTTTAGACTCATGATGGTTAGACACCCAGTAAAAGATTCTGGTCTTTATTAACTGACTGAAATCATGTCTTTAATAGATGACTGAACATGAAAGTATTGATATGAAGACACTGTAGGAAGTGGCAAGGGTTTGTTCTTAGCACACATCATTAGCTTCTGTGGAATTGTGGGAACTCTGGAAACAGCATGTTAAAGGAAGATAAAGTGAGGTAACAAGAGACTATGTAGGAGCAGAAGCGAAAGCACCTGTGGATTTTCCATGTGATATTTCATACTCACAGCCAGGATGTGTTCCAGCCACTATTCTAAGCAGTGTGAGTCAAAGAGACATGGCCCGTAGCATTAACAGCTTTCAGTTTGGAGCTAAGTTTATACCAAATTGGACCCCATAAAAAGATATGATTTTCTGGATGAATTGGCCAATTTTGAAAAATGTATCAATTAAGTTTAACATGTTACATAAAATATTTTACAGTACTACATTCAGGATAGCCACTTTCAAGTCAGAACCTCTAAAATCACTTGGAGTAGGTATAAATAAAATACCTTTACAAGAAAAGGGACAAGTCTTCTGATGATTTTCTCTTCAAATAGTGTATATTTTTTGTAGTCTACTTCTGGGCACTAAGTTGATGACAAATATCTTTTTACAGATATTCAGGACATATTTGGGGACTATTCAATAATGAAGGGCTCTAATTGCAATATTTTACAGAATTTATTAGCACGGTTCCCAAGAACCACATGAAAACATAATCCTTTATCCACCGGTATCCTTTACAGGGAGTATGGATTTCAAATACCTTAACTTTTGTTTCCTTCTCTGTCTCTGTTGCTCTGACTCTCTCTTTCTTTCTCCCCCAGCTCTCTCAGTCTCTGTAAAGTTTCTTTAATGACTTTAAAACAATTTCAATTATTTGGTAGTTTACAAACATTACCAGGATCAAAACCACAAAATTACATTTTTTCTTATACAAGTGCTTAAAAACCCAGAATTGCTCCTGCTTAAAGGAAATACAGGGACAAAGAGTGGAGCAGAGACTGAAGAAAAGGCCATCCAGAGACTGCCCCCCCCGGGGGGGATCCATTCCATATGCAGCCACCAAACCCCCAACACTATTATTGATGGCAAGAAGTGCTTACTAGCAGGAGCCTGATATAGCTGTCTCCTGAGAGGCTCTGCCAGAGCCTGACCAATATAGATGTGGATGCTTGCAGCCAACCATCGGACTGAACATGGGGACCCCAATGGAAAAGATGGGGTAAGACTGTAGGAGCTAGAAGGGTTTACAACTCCATAGGAAGAACAACATTATCTACCAACCAGACCCCCTAGAGCTCTAAAGGACTAAACCACCAACCAATGAGTATATACATGAAGGAACCGATGATTACAGCTGCAAATGTAGCAGAGGATTGCCTTATCTGGCATCAATGAGAGGGGAAGCCCTTGGTCCTGTGAAGACTTGATGCCTCAGCATAAGGGAATGCTAGGGCAGTGAAGCAGGAGTAGGTGGGTGGGGGAGCACCCTCATAGAAGTAGGGGGAGGGATAATGGGATAGGTTTTTTTTGGTGGGGGGAAATGGAAGAGAGATAACAGTTGAAATGTAAATAAATAAAATAACCAATAAAATAAAAAGAAAAAATAGACTCTAGGGTACCATAATTCCCAGGGTACCATATTAGCCAGCATAGCTATAATTAACTCCAAAACATCCACACCTTAAAATGCACAGTTTTATACAATGACTTTAATACCCTGCTCTCACCAATTGACAGGTCATCTAAGCAACAGATAACCATCAAAACAGTAATGGAAACTCCCTCAGTTATAAAGAACGCAAGACCAAATGGATTCTCTGAGGATTTTTAACCAAATTTTAAAATAATTAATTTATATCTCTAAAATCATTCTATTAAATATAAAAGAACTGAAAGAACAAAATTTTGATGAACTGCATCTTACCCTGATGTCAAAATGGAGTAATAAAATCATATATAAAAATGTAATTTATAGTCTAAATTTCTTGATGAACATAATGCTATAATTTTAATTAAAATGGAATTTTAATTATATAAAATTTAGTACATACAGAGCCACAAATAATTGTTCAATATATATATGTACATATATATTGAACAATTATATATATGCATATATATATGCATGCTTATTTGTTTATTTGTTGTGGTATGCATGTATATATGAATATACACTTATATTGTGTTCGTGTGTATGCATATATATTTAAAGATATATATATATATCTGTGTGTGTTTGCATATGTTTTATTATTTACTGTGTCTTGTTATGAGACAGGTATATATCTGTATGCATGTTATTTATTTATCATATTTTGGCAGGGATTTATGCGCACATATGCCAATGGCTCAATGGGCAATTTACTGTTTTTGTCTCCTACTATCACATATATTGTGGGAATTAGACTCACTTCCTCAGGCTCAATGGTCAATAATTTTATTCAATGAGCCATTTCTCTGAACCCTCAAATTTCTTATAAAATGTATAAATTACTCTGCCTATTATAAATGCATGTAACAATTCTGCATCTCTTTAAAGTATCACCAATAAATATGGAGCAATCTAAATAGGGAAAATAAGAGATAATGAGAACCAGCAACATATTGATAGAAATCAACATTTTAGTAATTAAAACCATGATAGAAAGTAAACATAAGACATTTCAAGAAGTATAGAAATGAACTAATAATAAGCTGTAAGAATACAGTGTACATGAGATTTCCTAGTAGATTTCTCAGTCCCTGTGTTGACATGAATGCTATAATTGTATTCTTTTTAATGGGCACATTGGACATTATAGTTTCCTTATTCAATTATAGTCCTATGGTGAGCTCTGTCCAATAAAACCTTGGTGCCAGATTTGACAGATGAAAAGCCTGATGCAGCAGGGTTGTTGACAGACCCATCCACAGTGTGAGACAGAGATTAAAACTGTGGTTTTTAAGGTTTTGATGTTTCGGAGTTAATATGGCTACACTGGCTGATAGGGTACCATGAAGTCTCTTTTTGAAGCATGTGTATAAGAGAAAATATATTTTTTGTTGTTTTTTGTTGTTTTGATTCTGGTCCCGTGTGTAAACTATAATAAGAATGATTTTAAATTCATTAAAGAACCTTTCAGGGGGAGGGGAATGAGAGGGAGATGAGAGAGAGAGACAGAGAGAGAGAGAGAGAGAGACAGAGAGAGAGAGAGAGAGAGGAGGGAAGGTGGGAGGGAGGAGGAGGAGGAGAGAAGAAGGAAGCAAGGAAGAGGAAGAGAGAGAGGGGGAGAGAGAGGGAGAGAGAAATGTGTGTGTGTGTGGGTGTGGGGGGGGATTGCGTCTGTCTACATGGCCTGTTCCTGCATTGAGTCCACCTGACTCCAAACTACATGCCATAACCATCTCAGTTATAGTCAGTCAAATGCCAGAGTTGACTAAATTACTCACAACACCACATACTGAAATTTCACTTTCATTTGGTTATTGACTTATTACATGAGAAAATTTTGTTAAAAATCTCTTGGACTAAGACATAGAATTTTCAGCTCCAACAGTACCATGTCTGCCTGGACATTGCCATGCTTCCTGCTTTGATGATAATGGATTGGATCTCTGAACCTATAACCCAGCCTCAATTAAATGATTAAATATTGTTCTTTATAAGAAAAAATAAAAAGGAAGCTCTCCATCTGGAATGACACATTTCAGCCACTCTCTGTTAACCACACGTGTGGTTTTGATTTCCCTACAGCTGTTGTAGAAAGAGAAAAATGTCTGGAAATCCTTTAAATCAACAATGATTGAATCTGAAACTCATGCAGTTTATTCCTTACAGGTTCGTATTAACTGAGGTTTCTATTATAGATAGTTGTAAGCATAAAATAGTCAATACAAATATAAAAATGACATTCAAATATAATATTTGAAAAAATATTAGGTGATTGAAATTTATAGGTGATTGAAATAGATGCCAAGCTTATGTTTCAGTTTCCATAGATCAATAAAAAAAAACCTGTGCTTAAAAAAATATAGTTTAGTAGAGCCAAACTAAATGGCTTGATGTGTCATTTTACCCATCAAGTGAAAGATAAGATACACACATTCAAATGAAAATGTGTGTTTCTCTCTCAATCTCATATGGAAAAGAAATTACTGATATAAAATATTTAGGACAAAATTATCATCAGACTTAAGTATAAGAGTGAAGCTACTTTGTAAGTATCTGAAAAACACAAATATTATATTATTATTTCTGTACTTAGGAGCTTGGCTCTATAATGCTGACCAACAAGTAAAACATGCATACTCCTAGTACTGTGAGACAATTATCACATAGAAACCATGGTCACAATTCACAAATGAATGAGGAAACACTAACAGAGAAACTTAAGCTGTGTTATGGTCAACAGTGTTATATTAAATAAGAGTAGAAGCATATAGCAAGAGGAGCTGGTTGCTTGAAGTTATGAATTCCAGGTTTGTGCAACAGATTTCATTATGCCAATACAGGCAGTGTAAGAGCCCCTAGCTGTCCAAGAGACATTCAGTTGAAGTTACAGAGGTACAAAGGGCAAGAGATGAAAAAAAGCCATTGAACTATTGTTTTCAAATAATATTCACCTACAAAATAACAGAAATCCATTGAATGCATATAGATAGCCTTGATCCTACTTCAGTGATGGCTAAGCATCACTGGCAAATTTCATAACTGCATATGAGTGTAAAGGGCATAGCTTTAAAAATCTTAAATCTTAGACTAAATCACACCAAGAACTAAAAATGTAAATAGTAGAGTAAATTAAATGTTTCTTTTTACTTTAAGACACACAATAAACTTAAATTAACTGTTACACTATGTGGATTTAATTAGTTTCAGGCTTTAACTACTTAATATCACTGTTGATGGACACTTTAGGTGTCTGATAGATTGCTGGGTCAGCTGTGTTCATGGTTATCATTTTTCAATACTACACAAATTTTACCATTTAGTGAAAATAAGAGCATAAATTAACATTACTCAGTGAACACTAAACCCTTTGTAGGTACTGTTGGGGGCCGACTTTTAGCAGAAAGCGGCTATCAGCTTTGCAGCCATCTTGAGCCATATACCCTGACATGCTTACTAAAAATTGTCTGACATAAAGTTCTTCTTTCATTCAATATCTAAAGTTTGAGTATTTCCAACTTCAAAATCATCTGTACCTTTAAAAACAATAAAATATATTACTTATGTTTAATTTTAGTTTGCAAGCTAAAAATAAATAATAAAATGGGGGAGGTTATTTTTAACTATTTTAGATTTCTTATGTTTGAAAACTTAATCGTGTCTATTTTTAAAACTAGGCGATACTTTATAAATATTAAAGCATTTATTAATTTATGACCTAAACAATCATATTTTTAAGCTTTGAATAAGAAAACACAGTATCCCAGAGTTTTTATTTTTTAAACTCATTGAAATTCCTCTTATTAAATCCATTGGTTTATTCCAATGTTCTCATATTTGCAAACAATGTACCTAAACAAATTCAAAAATAATTCAAGCTCTCTGACACATCCATTACTCTGGTTCCTATCAGGTATTGTGTTGTTCAGTTTTATGTCAAAGAGTCTAAATGAGGATTATTTATTTCACTTATTTGTTTTGATTTCCTAGTATGTCTACTTTCCTCCAGGGAAGAAAATGTATCATTTTTTTGGTTTGTTTGTTTTCCTGTCCATGAGAGTTTTAGTATAAAGAAAGCAAATTGGCAAATTACTTCCTCATGCTTCATAAGTATTTATACAATATTTCATAATAAGTCATTTATTGTTTAGCTAAAATCTCAGAACAAAAATGGTCTTTGCTTTGTTTTATTCAAAGGCACTCAATGTATAGTTCTCCCATGATACGTAATCTTTAGATACTTAACATGTTGTCTACCAGATTCCTCTATCATTATGTAATTCTTGACACTATATAAAAATCTTACTTTTTTTCATTATAGTTTCTCCCAATAGATTTGTCATCTGTTAGACAATAAATGTGATTTTTCTAATTTAACGTTCATTCTGCAGACACTGGTTGGTGTTATTTTAGGGAATAGATCACATTTCTTTTTATCTATATTTTCTCAATAAATTTCAATATTGCTCCAAGAAATCTAATCCCATACTAAAAGTAGTTCTGTGTTCACAAGTCTTTAGAGTTGATTATCAGAAAGTAGATTCTTTAGTTTGAGATATGCCTTTACTATTTTGTGGGAAGTTTCTTAATTTCTCAAAACAAATATTATTCTAGTTCAATCTATTTTTACTTCCCTTATTCCTGGAACCAACCATTTTCTGTGAAGCCAAGCATTGTGTTTTGTATATGCTATGCATAGTGTAGGCTTAGATTACAGAGAAGAATGAAAGAATAAAAAGCAGAAAAATGTCCTCTTATTGTATGGATATCAAAGCATATTATTATTACCATAGGATTTGGTTCAAATCTACATAATATATGCTAATGATATGAACATTTAAATTTTTAGTAAAATAAAAACTCTTTAAATCAACATTTAACAAATAATATATTGGCTTTATATAACACACAATTCTTAGAAACACTATAGATCAACTCAACAAATGTCAACTCTGAAAACCTATTATTACTTGTGATTTTTAACAAGTATTACAAAGTGATATTAAACCAAAGAGCAAGGTATGGAAAAGCAAAGCAAACATTAAAACATGAATTGCAACAAGGTCCGTATGTAAACTTCTCATGTCTCTTAGGGAAACATTATCCGGTGGCAGAAAGCTGACATAACCAAAAAATCAAAACTGAAATAGGAGAAAAGGAATTTGTGGTTTACAAGAGCAGTCTCGTAGGTTACAAAACACTTAAGAACAGCAACAGTGTAAGTTCTTGACATTACTGTGAACACTGTGGTGAAGACATCTTCAGAAAGACTTTTAGGAAGTGCTGTCTTGGCTTCTTTTTCTGTCTTTTTTCAGATCTCTCATTTTCACATTGCTAGCTATTCCACATTACCAGTTTTGATCTAAAAAGCAAAAGGAAACAGACAAACAACACCCCCACCCCCCAAAAAAAACCCAAACCAAAAAATACATTGGTTTTACCCTTTTCAATTTATTAAGATTAATTTGCCTTTTAGATGGAAAATATAGTATCTTTCAAGCCAAGGGTCTATTTCTTCTCAATAAATTTAAGGATATTGATTGTTTGACATAAACTGTGTTTTACATTGATATTTCATTTTGTTGAGTTTTATATATTGGGACAAAATTCTATGCCATCCTAACCTTGTTAATCTTAGTAACCCTTTTGGGTTTCTTTACCACCACCAGGGACTTTTGCCACTGTGCACAACAATCTTTTCTCTATCATTAACATTGTCTTTGAATGTTCTGTTTAATTTTGGCTTTTGTTAAGAACTGGTCCTGAGGATGTCACCTGCTGTGACCTTATCAAGGGCAGCTGGTTTAATCTCAGAGCCTGGAGGAACCTAACTGATATGGATCATATGTTTTCTGGGTTGCTCATTGTTGCTTTTAAATCCATCTACTATAGAGTCAGATATATGCCCTTGATTATTTATGCTGTTCTCTGAAGAGACTGCACTAGAAATACATTTTTTTCCAGAAGTGATACTTGATGCTTTTCACTTAAACTAATAGTTCCTATCATACCTTTGTTATTACAAGTAACTTCATGATTTACTGACATCTCAGATTGCCAAGTTTCATCCACTTCATGCTACACTGAAACACTTCTTTGCCAACATTATAGCATTCTCTGCCAACATCACTCATGCTAACATCCACATTTAACCTTATTCCCAGAAATGATTTCATGCTTTATTCTTTAGAAAGAATCGATTGCAAATATCCTCTACTGATTCTTTCTCCTAGCCATAGTTTTTAATTACTGAACACAAATCACAGAAAAGACAACTATTCTTTCTCTCAGTGCTTCAAGTAAGGAACTGATATGTTTAAGGGATTTAAAAAAACAGGCAAACAAAAAAATCACACAATTTTTTTGATTGTTTACTGTTAAATTTATGAAAATTTATCTTCAACAAATATTTGGAACCCCTTGCCAATCATACTTAAAGCTCTTACACAGTTTTAACTCATAGTTTTTAGCATTTTTTCCCTTAACCTAAACAAACTTTCTAACGTGCCAAGAATCTGGTGACTTTGATAGAAAATACCATTAATAACATTATTACAGAAGCCAAAAAGACAATTGGATTGACCAGAGAAATAAGTTGATACTAAAGTTTCCATGATACTAAAGCTACTTACGATGAAAGTGAGAAGATTTTCTTCCTGATAGAATTGCTCTAGAAATAGAGAAATATGAGAAATAGAAAAATGAGATTTTTGAAATTTTAAAATAATTCTCTACATTAGTAAGCAGGAATGCCTATCTATGACTTGAAATAGAAAAATGCTCTCACAATTAGGTATAATCAATGGAAAAGGCATCAGTTTGGAAATACAGAGCTGGGAACATATTCAGCTTTCCTAGGAAGCCATATTTGTATATTTTGTCATCATTCCAAGATTTGTTTCATTTATCTGTTTGTTTGGTTGGTTGGTTGGTTGTTGAAATGGGTGATATGGGCTTGTGAGATCATCATGGTCTTGGTCAGGAATGACTTTCTATGATTCTTTGTACATAGATATATGTCAAAGCCATTTTAGATAATAGAGCAAATAATGACGTAAAATGAAATATTTCTATCATGAGGGAATATAGGGGAATTTTAATCTAGCAACACGGCTCTTGCAAAAGATCACATCCAAAGATCTTCTAGTTCTATATGATCTGACTGGAATACAGACACTTCCTAGATAACAGTACGATCTGGATGAAATACAGACAAGCCCTTAGTATACACCTTTAATCCCTAGCAATGAAGGTAATGAAGGTTAGTTTGCAGAAGGAAGCAGCTATGTTTAAAAGTGACTTCTAATAGAGGGGCAGACAAAGTGATCAATTGGACAAAGATTTGATAGAATGAATCAGAGATAAGAAATGCCCAACTCACATGAGACTAGCACAGCAAAGAGAGGCTATTTTACTGGGATGAGGAAGGGACAGAGGGAAGGAAAGAAAGAGAGTGATAGACAAAGACAGGTAGACAGACAGACAGATAGACAGAGACAAAGAGGAAAGAGACAGAGACAAAATCAGAGACAAAAAAAAGACAAAGAGAAGGTATCTGTGTTGTATGTGGTGGTGTATGTATGGCAACTTGTCACAAACAGTTTTAAAGAGACAGGTTGCAGAGAGAATAAGTTAGATACATGTGAAGACAACTAGCCAAAGAATGAGAAGGAGCCAGAAGATTAGAACATACTGCAAAAGATAGTATGAGGCCAAGCAGACCAATTCAATCTGAAACTGAGAGAAACCAGATTAAATCAGTCAGCTTGGAAGATTAGATCTTATGGAGACTAGAAGCTTCTAGGCCTAGGCCTAGTTAGAAGAATACCACTCTGGGCTCAGCCCAAGCCATGTATTTGCACAGCTTGATTATGGCTCTTATCTTATCCCTTCATCTGAGGAAAGAGAAATTACATTTGCATTTACAAGGGAAAGCTTTTAGAATATGTAACAACATAAGAAGAATATTATCATGAAGAAAGGCAGGCTTTCTAGAATTTTCTTTAGTATCATAGTGATAAATTCTACTATAACTTTAATCGCAACAAGATTGTTTTAATTTAGAACACATTATGATACTTGATAATTATTTTTATAATAAATGAAGGAAATATTACTTTGCAGGCTGAATATGTTTGAAATTTTTCTAAAAAGTTTATAACTATTTTACAGAAAAAAATGTATTCACAGAATATCATAAATGTTGACTATAGCACAAAGCAAAAATGCTATAAATCCAACAATTACAATCTGATCAGTTTCTGAGTTTTGTACATCAAATAACCAGGCCTTTGATAACACTTTCTCCTTTAAACAAGTATGAGGTGTTATCTTGTATAATCACGAAGCCTCATATTCTCAAGTCTTTAAAGTTTAATGAAAATAGTGATGGTAAATGTGTTAAAAGTCACTTTAAAAAATAAAAAAATACATGTCATTTGAGCTTCTAAGCTTTCTCTTTTTCTGTCCCAACTCAATTTTTTTCTTTTACTTCCTTGATCATCGGCCTATTTTCTACCTGAAAAAAAAAAATACAGTAATCTCACTGTAGGTCTGTGATGGATCAAAAATCATTATCATGTTACCATTTTATAGTAAAACAATTATTAAAATCCTGGTCCAGGTTTTCTACCCCACCTTGTTCATTGAGTTCCCAGATGGAAGACACACTCAGACTTTATATTTATAATAAGCCATAAGCAGAACAATAGCTAAGCAGCTGCCTACCCTGCATGCTCTTAGAATCTACTTTCCTATATATAACCCCGAGTTATTATTTACTATTTACTATATGCCATCTAGGATGCTCTTAACTCCAATTGGGTGGCTCTCAGTGCCACCATTTTATGGCCCAGCTAACCCATGGCAACTTCTTTTCTCCTCTCTTGCATGGTTTCCTCCTTCCCTGACACCAAGCCCTGAATAACACAACTCTACCTATGTCTCTTCTGCCCAACTATTGGCTGTCCCCATCTTTATTAACTAATCAGAATTAACTTGGGGACTCCAGGTCTTGGGAGCCTGCACTTAGCATTACAATAGGAAATAAAAGACAATACCTCATCAATAGGACCATGAAGAGGAGGAGGGGGAAGAAGAAGAGGAGGAGGAAAGGGGGCAGAAGGAAGGGGAGGAATAAAAGGAAGAGTGAGAACCCAACATGGATAGAAGAGTAAGCTGCTATGGAATAAGGGTCAAGAGAGCCATGTAGGAAGCTGCGGTTAGCGGTGATACATTCTGCCATTGCAAGATGGCACTGACATCCCGTGTCTCTACAAGTAAACAACTGAATGCGCAGGTGCAAAAGACAAAAAGCGCGCCAAAGTCATTGCCCATCCTGGGGCTTATTATGGGTAATGAATGAACAGCCAATCAGAAGTGAACACTCTAGGGTGTATATAAGCAGTGCCTTTTCCGGTCTTTCCATCTTTCGGCTTCTGCTTATACAAGAATAAAGCCTCCTTGTAGCAACCACCAGAACACCGCCTCACATGTCTCTTATCACGGGCGAAGGGGACACGGAGGGGCTCTGAACAGAGCATGAGGGCTGCCCAATTGGAGCTAAGAGCAGCTCAGATGAAATATAGTAAATAATAACTCTGGGTTATCCATGAGAAAATAGATTTTAACAGCATGAAGGGTAGGCAGCTGCCTAGCTATTATGCTGATTAAGGCTTATTGTAAATACAAAGGCTGTGTGTGTCTTTCACTTGGTTACTCAATAACCCAAGGTGGGGTAGAAACCCCAGATTGGGATTTAAGTATTTACTACTATACCATATTTTTAAAAATTTTCCTCTGAGTTGCTCAATGAGTTCTAAATAATGAATGCTATCAGAACAAAGATTTTCTTCATTACTTTCTCTTACGTAACAAATATAATTTCTACCATTTCAAAATTTGTCATTTCAGTAACTCTAAAATAATGTATTTTGGTGATTTTTAACTTGGACTTTATATTTAAACTTAATTGATACATAATTTAAGTATTATGTTCAAATTTGTTACAGCTTTCGAGATGGCTTTGACTGGAGCATTGTTTTAGTCCATTTGGATCAGTTACACAACACTATTCCCTCCTGTAACCCAATTATTTTGTTAGTAACAATCAATGTATTTATTGCTATTTATACATTAATTTGTATTATCAATTTATTTTCTCTTATTATGTAAGTAGACTACTTCTAAATCTGTTTATTTTTTTTCTATGACAGACAACCATTCATCTGGCTTAAAGAAACACACATATATTTTGTATTTCTACGTGTCAGAGCTCTGAGATTTATGTCTCTGAGGTAAAATGAAAGTACTGGATAAGCTTTGCTCTTTCTAAAGCTCTTTTTTGTAAAACACAATTTCTTGCATTTTTCAGCTATTATTTCAAAACAGGTGAGGGGTAAGAAGCATTGGCAATTTGACACTGAATCTTCTGCTTCCTTTCTTTGATATGAAGGATGCTTTCATTATAGAACCATATCTTGGTGAGCTAAGACAATTTTAGTTGATAAGTTAACTTAATTCTGTTCCTTTAAATTCAACTAAAAAAAAAAAAGAAAAAGAAAAGAAAACATGCTCAAACTACCCTTAAGTTCAGTAAGGAAAATATCTGATGAGTGTAAGGGAAAATGCAAATTAAATCAGTATTTATTCCTTGCTCCCACCTGTACCTTACTCTACAAAGCACAAGTAAAAAATAAACACGTGAAGGAGCCAAGAAAGACCAAGCAAGTGTTTATGCTTGCTGTGAAGAACACCAGCTGCCAAAGTACTTCAGCTTTGGATTTGGAACTTCTGTGCTCACGTATTTCTAAGATATCACTTGTACTATCTCTGTAATTATATCTTCAATAACTTAACAATGCAAGCATATTTTTTAAAAAATTCTACGGAATTGTGGGTAAGGCGCTAATGTGTGTATTTTTATTAATATGTGAGTTGGACCCTCCAAGTATGTAATCCAAGACTGATTATTGTTAATATCATCAGTAGCCATTAAAATTAACTTGATATGAATTATCTTAGAGTATTTACAGAGAAAGTTCAGTCAAATTTTATGATAAAATAGATAAATAACTACAAAGTTATTACAGTAACCAGTGCTTCATTCCCTATTTTATGCTCAAAAGTTCTGAATAGTGTGTAAGACATTACACCTACACACACATTTACAATCTATGATTTGTTTGTAATCCTTCTATCTCACTTAGATTCTTATACTATTCTTTTGAAGGACACTTAAAATTTCTTCATTTCTATGTTACAAAGTTTCTATTGCTCCTAGAGTCAAACACAAAACAAACTCTTGAAATTGGTAGATTCAGACTTATGTAAGGCCTTTTGTCTAAACTTTAGGAGGTATGCAAAAACCTTAGGCTAGAAGGAATGTGTGTTAGTGAGATACACAGAAATAAAAGATGAAGTAGACTTTTTGTACTACTGCAGATTCTAGCAATACTGAACAACTTACTTTTACCTTTTCATAGCATCAGACATAAGTGTATTTATTTCTCTTGACTTCTATAGACATCTAAGTTGGATTATCATTAGATAATCCCTTAAATTATGCTCTAACTTCATCTATATTTATCTGTTTATTTATATACACACTGAGAAAGAAGTTTGCTAATCTGACTTTCTTAAAACTAAATTCCCAATCAATTTCAACTTTGATTAGAGAAGTTTTTCATACAATGAACAGTGGTTTATGAATGAAGAGACTCATGATCACCCAAGGTTTAGAAAATAAAGAAAGGATGTGTGTCTATTCCTAAACAAGTCACTCACATATCCAATCCTTGTTAAGGTTCAAGGAATATTGTAGAGAAGCCAAGAAGTATTTGAGAGCCAGCAGTTAAGCTGAAACACCACTCTGCATTCCACATAGAGAATTAACTCAAGTCAACTGTAGTTATATGTAGTTCACACAAGACTGGCACTATCAACTTTTAGTGAAGGAAGGCAGAGGGGCTCACAAGTCCCTACACTTAACGTATCAATTATGTGACTGATAGTCGATGGCAATTCAAGAGTTACTCTTTTTAGTTCTATGCCCTCTGTTGAGCCCACTAGGCTGCAGTGGATAGTTCCTAACACATGGTCAAAGAGGTGGCCCTAGTGAGTTAGTTGTGATGGATCTCAAGACAAAATACCTAGATGTGGGGAGCAGCCATCTTGAGCCATATACCCTGACAAGAGACTTGTTTACAGTAGCCTACAACAGCTGAGCACACTCGGATAACATCTTGTTTTAGATACCCAGGATTTTTCCTTGGGTGTGTAAGACTTAAAGGTGTGATTTAGAGATAAGACCTAAGTGCTTGACTTAAAGGCGTGACTTAAAGGTGTGGTTTAGAAATGAGACATATAAAAGGCAAGAGGCAGACAGAAGAAAGTAGTAGACATTTGAGACTCAAGACAGGAATTAGGATTAGACTTGAGACTCAAAAATTAGAACTTGGATGAGACTCAAGACTAGAACTTGGAACTGGAAACTTGGAACTTGGAGGCACTAGGGACTAGGAACTAGGGACTAGGAACTCAAGACTTGGGACTTGAACTAGGAAGAGAGATTAAAGAATAAACGGGATTGAATCACACTCTGTCTGGTCTCCATTCCTCACATCTGTCCTCACTCTCTCTCTTGCTAAATCCCGACCCATGGATCAGAGCTGCTTGGGGCAGTGCGGGCTATAACAATTTAGCCCCCAAGGCTTCTGGCAGTGTGGGTTCCAACATTGGCAGAGCGGTCCTCAACATTTTGGCCCCCAAACATGGGGTAGATCAGGCCGCAACATTTTTGATACCCAATGTGGGGCAGCAAGAATGAGAGACCCAGTGAGGGACATTACTGGAAGAAGGATCTGCTGAAAATTCAGAAGTGAAATGAAGATGATCACCACGAGAATCTGCCACATTGAGAAAGATAAGTGATGTTAATGAAAATGGGAAAAGAAATAAGTCAGCCTGAACTCAACTCTCTGTTTTTATTTTGTCGTTTGCTGCTCACATGTGTTAATTGTCTGCTTTTGTTTCATTGTTTGAATGCTGTCTTTCATGTTCAAAATAAAAAGAAACGTATTTATCCAAAATTAGAATCTAAAATACAACCAAAGGTTGATGACGATTTGTCAGAGCCAGATTGTGCTGACCTAGAGGAAGAGGCAGCTGAACATTACGGCCCTGAATGGCCCTCTTCCCGAAGACCCCTCCCTATGCGCCTCCACCTCCAAGTGCTCCCCCAATGGAGATGGTAGTTATAGATCCCAGATGGAAGTTACAGGAAAACATATCTGTTCTTAAACAACAAATAGAGTTAGAAAAAGAGTATCAGGACTTAATTAATCAGCTACAAAAACTAAAGATAAGGAAGATGTCTCCAGAGGTAAACTGCGAAAATCCCCTGCTCCTTGCATTCCTCAACCAGGAATGCAAAGGCAGTTCCTATCACCTAGCTTAAGATTAGCCACAGATCATCCAAAGAAGAGAGATGCTGAGGCTTTCCTTATATCAGAGACCAGAAACAATCAAGGGGTTGCTTGGAGACATCACAGAGGGTTTAATTTTCAAATTATTATTTTTTTCCTTCCTTGAGACAGGGATGTTCTGTGTAGCCCTGGCTGTCCTGGAACTCACTCTGTAGACCAGGCTGGCCTCTAACTCAGAAATCCACCTGCTTCTGCCTCCCAAGTGCTGGGATTAAAGGCATGTGCCACCACCGCCAGGCTAATTTTCAAATTATTAAGGAATTAAAAAAATGCAGTATCACAATACGGTGCCACTGCTCCCTTCACTCTTGCAATTTTAGCCTCTGCAGCAGAGGAGTGGCTGACTCCTAGTAATTGGAATACATTAGTGAGAGCAGTTCCTAGTGGTGGTAGGTGGTGACTATCTTATTTGGAAATCAGATTATCATGAGAATTGTAAAGAGACAGCTAGGAGAAACATTCAGGCAGGCAATGGTTGGTCCTTTGATGCCTTAACAAGTAGGAGAAGGGCAATTTGCTTCTAGTGATAACCAGATGCAATATGACCCAGGCTTATTCGCTCAAATTCAAAATGCAGTCATAAATGCTTGGTGTAAACTCCCAGCAAAAGGGGACCCTGGCCCATCCTTAACAGCAGTCAGACAAGGACCTGATGAACGGTTTTCTAATTTTGTTCATCGATTAATGACATCTCGAGGGTGCCATGGCCAGTGTTTCTAGATAGCCACAGTCTAGAGCTGGAGCTGTGGGAAAATGACAGCTGGCTGGGAACAAGCTCCACCAGGTGTCAATTTTTAAATATTTCAGGCAACAGTGTATATGTAGTAAATCTTAGCTATTATTGTAGCTTAAACTTCTGATAAATACATGTAAGATTTTATGTGTCTTAATGTAGTATAAAAATTTAAAAATGTAATATAGAAATTAAAGTAAGAGAGAATAAAAATCAAGAAATTACAAGTTTTTTTTTTTATTTTTTCTCTTTTTAGGATGCTTGTGTACACGGGAGAGGGGAACCATGTTGGAATGACTATACTGTTATGGTAGTGTACTTTCACATGTGTGAATGTGCTTGAGGAGGCTGAAGTCGATGTTGAAGAATCTTCTTTGATCACATTTACATCTTTTTCATTAAAGGAGAGTCTCTCAATTAAACCCAGAGTTCTCAGAGATGGCTGGTGTCAGCTTTCCTAGTTACAGGTTGGCTGAGTGCATCCACTTGGAGCTTATGTTGGTTCTGGGCACTGGAACTCTGATCCTCTTGCCTGTGGTGCAAGCACAATAACACTTTTCCATCCTCCCAGCCAAACTGAAGGTTAAAAGTAGACCCTCTGTTGATGTATTGTATACTGCCAGTATAATTAGACAAGAATGCACAGCATAGACATTCTAATGAGTTTTCTTTGACTATAAAAGAGTGTGTGCCTGTCATATTACTGCCCGGTTTTGTTTTGTTTTCTTTATTTATGGATATTTCTATAAAGTATAACCTACAAAATAATAACTTTAGAAATACTGTAGTTCTGGCATTTATTTATAAAGTATTCAGGAAATCAAAAGGGCCTGAAAGACTCTTCTAAATCAGCTTAAGTAATTTGCTCATTAATTTTCCACTGCAATCTATTCAATTATTCGTGTTGATGAGAACTACATTCTGTTCCATGATAATGATCAATGTCAAGATATATTTTTAGAAATCTCACTCATCTTCTAGGATTTAAGCAGACTTAGAACAAAAGAGATGAAATTTTCAATTGGGAATAATTAAATTGCGGCATCCATTATAGAAAGTTTGGTCTTAGAGGAAAATCTGTAATTGGCTTTATGTACCCTTTTAAAGTTATCTAGTGACATTTCCAAAATTAGATTTGAGGGATTAAGAGACAACAATATAATAAACAGGCTTATTTTACAAAGCCCTTGGTGGTAACATTTCAGAGTAAACAATTGGATGTTTCCTCTGCTGTAAACAGAATGCCGAAGAAATCACCAACTCTTCCATATTCTTATTAATATTAAGTCCTCTTTAAAGTCTGAGGGAAAAAGACTATTATCTGCATTTTCCTCTTGGCTTTAAATATAAACTTTGTAATTAGTGCAAACACTAGGATCTGTGCTAATTAATCAGATAAAAGAGACCACATTTAGATCATCAATCACTTTTAAATTGGGCCCTCAATTAATTAAATCAGTTACTATGGCACTGAAACTGTGGACATGTTCAATAAAGCCACTTCTTAGAGTAAGACATTTTAGGGGACTAAATTGTTCTACAGCCCATTAAGAGGTGGCTCCATAAGCTGACATTAAAATTATTAGCTGCATACCTGATGTCTCTATCTCTTCACCTAGAGTTCATTGTGATCTTTTTTTTATATAATAAAAGATTGTTTTGTTTTCTTCTACAAACCACTTTGTAAACTAAAATAGTTATTATATATCAGTAAATAGAGGAGAAATCAGCCTAACTTGAATAGAGTTTAACATAGAATTAAGTGCAGTTTTGCTTTGTCTTGCTTAGTTATATTTTATTCTTGTATGCATTTGTCCACAATCTGGATCTTATAGCACAGCTAACAAAATAAATGGAAAGATAACAAATTGGTTTTGGAGATAAAACAAAAGCAAAGTTGTTTCATTAGACTAGCTCTTTAACTCAGTCTGTATGTACTTAATAAAATCTTAAATTATTTTTAACTCACAAGAAAACACATCTTTGAATGACTAGAACTTGGAAAGAAAATATGGTTACTTTGTGTCTGATATTTCAGCTAATCTACCAAGAGGGTTAAAGGTATTCTATCTATAAAATCCTATTTCCACTTAAAAGTATTAATATTTTTCTAGGTTTTCCTCAACGGACATAGTGTCATCATCAGTAAAGGATGAAGAGATTAATTCTAGTAACTGATTTGCAATTTGCTTGGGTGTCTCTGCAAACTAGGGCCAGTGCTGCCTGGAAGAGAATCATTATTGTAAGATCAAGCAGACAATTGGAGACTCCTACCTGCAAATACAGTTGCTAGATCTAGCAAGATAAAAGATTTTGTTTTGTTAGCTAGAATTCTCATTTTCCAATTTTGAGTTGTTGGACAGTGTTGCTTCCAAATTCCAACTATGTCTCTCATCTATTTCTGTTGAATGAAGTTGATCCTGAGGAAAAGATAAAATTAGGTCTCACATATATCACATTAAAAACTAACATGGAATATTGTTTGTAATAGTTGGGTCCTTTAGCTATTAAAATAACACTTTCAGTTGACTCATTTAATTTAGCTGAAACTTACCAGTGAATAATTCCAGGGCTACTGTTATCTACTTGTGGCAAAACAGACCAACCCAAGACTTTCTCAGAGAAGCTGATAAAAGGGAAAAGAGAATCTTAGTCCTGGTACTTGTCCAGCAGTGGACTTGGCAAGGCCAGTCTGAGGCTCGAGCCAGTGGCTCATAGGAATCAAGGTCGGGCTTGTGTCTGCAGTATCCTGTGTTTTCTTTGCCAACAGACTTAGCTCTCTGTTGACCTTGTCTGTTTTCACACTAAAAATTGTGTATGTGATGCTGTAGTACTTCTTAATAAGCTTGTCTTAATAAGCTTGTCTCAAATAAGGTCAGCTTATTTGAGACCTCTCTCTCCCTCCCTCCCTCCCTCCTACCTCTCACCCTCCTTTCTTTTCTCCCTCCTTCCCTTCCTTCCTCCCTCCCTCTCTCCTCCCTTCCTTCCTTCCTCCCTCCCTCCCTTCCTTCTTGTGACCCTTATTCCATTGAATTTGGGTCACCTACTCTCACTTTATTTTAAAATAGATATGAATTACTGGAATTGAGGATGACATGGCTGCAACATAAGACAACGTGTGTGACTAAAATGTTGTGGTCTTCCTCCTTAGGTCAGAGTGATAAGAATAGCTCTGCTCCCTGCTGAAACCTCCAAAGATGCTCATAGAAGATTATGAAACACATGGTTACTCATATTTGTTACATAATAAAAGATGCACTTTGGTGATAAGAATTGCGTAGGGACATATTTATAGGGATGTATTTTTATATCCGTAACATAGAAATAATTCCCAGAGCATGCATAATTTTAATGAAAAATGTTGAATAACTAAATGAGTAACTACACAAATGAATAATTTATTCTGACTGCCCAGTTTACAGTTGTCCTTTGTAAATTTTGATTTGTGTTTGTTTGGTGGATTGGTATTTTGTGGGTGTTTTTTTTGGGGGGGAGGGTGTTTGTTTTGAAGTCCAACACCCCAGCTCTCATACGTAATATGATTAAATGTTAGCAGGCATATCAAGGGTGTTGAGGCCAACAAAGATTTGGGGGTAACAAAATCTTAATTGGTCTAACAAGCATTGATTTATTTATCTATCATAGATCAATAATATATATCTCCCGTACTATCTATAATTGTATGTTTGCTCTCCTAAACTGATGTGTATCAAAATCTTTCACCTAGAAATTATCTGTAAGCAATAGTCAATTATTAAATTCCCAACATATCTGTATGATGGAAAAATAACTTTTATTATACAGTAGAAGTGTCTAGTAGTAGTAACATAGAAATTAATATATTCCATTACATTTTAAAAATCTTTAGTTTGGAACATTTTGAAAAATGGATACTTGTGACTAAACAGAAGACACATCTGCTTTGAAACATGATGTGAAATTTGGGGTACTATATATAGACTTTCAATACAATTTTTAGAATATTGTTCTAAATTCACTGCCATTTATAATTCTAAAATTAGTATTTGTGTCCACATTATCAAATTTCCTCTATAGTTCTTAGAATCTTTTTTAATAAAATGCTATATTTTGTTATTTAATAAATAAATAAATAATGTTGACAGTATGGTATAATCTAAGGCTATGTACTAGAAATAAAGTTCTTATAACATGTTTCCAGATATACACTTTCATAGTTTTGTCTGCAAGAAATATGATGCAGGCAGTACAGCTTCTTGGTACAGACTTCGGAATTTTAAATTCAAACCAAATTTAGGGAGGGAGAGTTTTTGAAGACAATGATTACATCTGAAAAATATATAAAACAGCTGTGGAGACAGCTTGTATAGAGGATTGAATAGTGAAATGCATGGGTTTCAATCATGCATTGGCAGTACCTCAATGTCATTAAAATATTAGAAATACATACATATAGATTGCAATGCATACTTTGCAGAGGCATACAAAAGAGTACACACATAATGCTTTAATTGGCTGCTTACAACAGAGGAATTGGGCTGTGAGTGAAAATGATAACATAGTTTGTCATAGTACAGGATTCCAGTGATACTCAGCCTATACCAGCTAAGAGCCTCCCAAAAGATACTTTTTATAAAGGGAAGAAATGATGACCTACTGCAATGAAGATAATTTAATAAGAGCCCCCAAGTGGTTTGAAGCAGCATATAAAAACTATATGTCAGAGTTCTCTAACTGCTTAGGACATATGTCTGAATTTGCTTCAAACTGCATCGTTTTGGCTCTAGGATTATAATTATCAGACAAATTTTAGGTTGCAAAAATGGTTTCTATACCCCTTTTTAAAATAATAAGAAAAAATGAATTCTGAATGAGGAATTTAGAAATACAAAATCATTCTTTTAAGTTTGTGCTCAGAATGTTGCTCCACCTGCTATGAAAATGCTTTCTGTAGGAGAAGGTTTTCTCTCGTCTTAATGCCAAGTAGTGAAAGCTGTTGCAAAGCAGCATATTAAAAAGCTACAGCTGGGTGAAGGCAGCTTTTAACTATCGACTTGAAGACAGAGGGAGAGAGAACAGCTACATGAAGACATATTTAAACTTAGCTTCTTTACAAAGAAAAGTATCCTCATTAGTGATTAAATCACTGGAGTTTGGAGTCAAAGAGGTTACCAAATTAAGATAATTTAAATATGAAAATATTCTTTTGATTTCAGTGACTAGTGAGGTTTGTATATTTTACTGCTGAGAAATATGTATTATGTACTTGCATATGAAAACTACAAGTAAACGCAAAAGTGTTAATGTTTTAGGATGCAAAATTAATCTTCAATTTGCAATTGTAATAATGTGTAAATTTTCAATTTCATATTCTAACGTGCAGGGCAGTAGATCATTTTAACTCTTACTTGGGGTCCATGAACCCTAGTCTTGGTGAGTTCAAATCCTTTTTTTTTACATTATTATTAAACAATATAAAATGATATTAATATATTTTAATAGGTAAAGAGAAGGTTGTAAAAAGTATGGGTTTTGTTGACAATAGTGCAAAGAACAACATTTCTACATTTTCTTTATAGAACACTAATATAGGAATACTGGATTTGAAAAACCAATCAGGCTTTTCTTGCAAAAATAGCTACAGGTTTGGAAGAAATCTTTCTATATGAGATAACAAAAATAGATAAGAATTTAAGAAAGACAAAGTTAGAGACAGTAAACTACAGAAAGTAAGTGATGAGGAAAAATACAGAATATTGATGGGACTGAAGCACTGACCCATCTGGACTCAGGGTTAGGGACTGACCATGCTCAAATACCAATTACCAGCACAAAGAGAACCTTTATTAAGAATATTAAGCAAGAGAATCTGAATCAGGCAGACACAGCACCCAGTGGCTATGCAGGAGTGGTTTTTAAGCAAGAAAAAGTAGGAAGTCTGTGCTAGGTTGAGTTGGTGAGTCATGACTGGCTGTGTTGGACAGTGCAGCTACTACATAAAGGATATAGCTGGACATTTGCAGTTAACCTCAGGAATGAGGAAGTGGCCAAATAAGAGAATCCGGTGGTTTAGCACAAAAGAAAGAAGAGGAGGGAGTGGAGGATTCTCATACCAACACAATGTTTGAATATTTGGGCCAATTGATGTCCTTCAAATATATATTTAAAAAACAAAACAAAAACCTAATCTGACAGCCATAATAAATGTGCAGAGTCCCAGAGGCAAACCGTGCTCACCTTTTGCATGCCGCCTGCTACCTCATCTCTGTGAGTTCACATAACCTTGGCTCCTGTTGATTTAGAAGGCCTTGTTTTCTTGGTGTGGTACTTCCTCCCTGTATCTAACACTCTGCATTCTCTTCCATAGTTTTCCCTGTGCTCTGAGGGCAGAGACTTTATGGAGACATGCCATTTAAGGCTGAGTTTCCAAGTCTCACACCCTCTGGATAATGTCTGGCTATGGATCTCTGTATTAGTTCTTACCTTCTGAAGAAATACAAGCGCTAAAGTTAACCTATAAGCCCCACTTGTCTAAGGACAGATAACTGTCTAGAATGTCTGGGTTGTTGTTCATGTAAGATAATAAGCCATGTAATTTTCACTCCAGTAAACAAGGTTGGTTGCCTCAACCACATAGGATATGCCTGATCACAAGTAGGCAGACAAGAAGTATGGAGCCAGAAAGTACATTAAGATGTATAGTTGTCCCTGGTTGGATGTTGGTGGTAAAAACCATTGCCTGTGGGGTTTACCTTCATAAGAATTTGATTGGCCTAATTCACCAGCATTCATGAGTATACTGGCCAGTGTCCATCTTCTTGCTCAGTATTAAATAAAATGTACCTTAATTGGACATTCATGGATTTGGTCTTTCTCCTTGTAATTTTCAGATTTAACAGGAAGAGGTCTCTGATGAAGGTTGAATAAGAAACTGATCTATGAGTATAGCAAGTTATTACTAAGAGTCAATTTTATCACTAAATTTCTTTATATTCTTTGACTCTTGTTATTTAGTTTTCATTTAAGTTCCCTGACTATCTACTGTCTAGTTCTTTGTCACTTAATTAGTATTGTTGGGTATGTGGTCCATCTCATGGAATGAACTTTAAGACAAATCAGTTTTTGCTTGGTTGCTGTCACAAACTTTGTTACCACTACCATAGCATATCTTGCAGGAAGTACACTCTGGAAACATAGTGAACCTTTGATGTATAAAGGAGGGAAAAAAAGACTGTAAAATACCAAATAAAATTGAGAGATGGGAATCATTATTTTTTCCCTCATTTTCAATCCATAAACAAAAAGTGGAATGTCTCTAGAAGTAAAGATTGCAAAACCAAAATATCAAATGACAGACTAACAAAGTTGCCTAGAGAACAGGGTGGGGAAATTGTCCATCAATGACTCCTTTGGAGACTGACTATTACACTGGGGTATGAAGTGGGCAGACTGAGAGAAGCTCTGACATCAAACTCCAAGCACAGGAGAAAAATGACGCACAGCGAGCTGCAAAGCTCTGCTCTTTCCTCACACTAGGATCACCAGGCATGGAGAATCACATTTGTACCCCTCGGGAGCTGACTTGCACTGAAACCCAGGGGAGGAAGCACATTCAAGCCATGCATGCTGTCAGCCAAATCCCAGTAAGGAGAAACATCCTTTTGTAAATTTAAAGGCGAGCTAAGACAGGCCCATATCATATCCCTGGACACTGAAACCACACAGGGAAACAGGATCACACAATACATTTGAAAAATAAGAGGTGTCCCAGTGGTAAATACAATAAGTGGCTGGAGGGCTGGGACATTTGTAATGGAGGTTGAACCCTGCTGTGGCAGCAATTGTTGCACAGGAAACCTTTTCTTCACTGAAGCACTAAATATGGAACAATTTTCAACTGGAAAATACTGGGCAGTTCTTTCTCCAACAGAGTTAAATAGAAGGCTCAGACAAAAACAAAACAAACAAAAAATAAATATAAAAAAAACAAAAAAAGGAAAAAAGGAAAGAAAAAATAATGATCAGAATAGGCCAGGTATAGAGATGATAATTTAAAAAATATGAATTTACAACTCATTTCTATGTAAGAACTGAAATGAGGGTGTAGAATATAAACTCAATAAATTCTGGTCTGAGAATTTCCTAAGTATAGGGAAACAGGTTGCCATTTGGATGCAGAGAGACATTAGGATATCAAAAAGACAAGTTCAGCAGGGGATGTCTACAATATTACAATTGAAGCATTGAACCTATAAAATTAAGAACAGTGAAAGCTGCGAAAAGAATCACAAAGTTAGATATGCAGGCAAATCACTCAGATTAATAGCAAATTTTCACCAGAAATGCTAAAAGCCAGGAGCGGGGCATGGAACCGCATATTCTAACCTCTGAAAAACAATAGTCACCAACCCAGATTAACTGATTCTCTTGGCAAAATAATTATTACAAAGCTATCCCTCATCATTTAAGAAGAAAACCTTTCCACAATGAGAATATAAACTCTAAGAATTTATTACCCCTAAGCCATTACTCCAAAGTGAGCAAACAGTATGCACAGTGAGGAAAGAGGTAAACACACCCAGAATGCCACAAGAAAAAATCAACTGCACTGAAGAGCAAACATGCAAATAATGATCAGGACAGTAAAAAGTATTAGGACAAGATTAGAGAAACTAAGACATAAGTGTGAATAATGCTCTGATTATTATATTCTCAATTTTCAAATCAGAAAATAGACTAAAAAAATCAACTTTAAAAATAGAACACAATTTTGCCTCCAAGAAGCACAACTTACAAAGTCACACAAGGAGTGGGAAGGAATAGTCCAAGCTTCCAAGGAAATGGAACTCGTTTTCCAAAAGGCAAAAGCAGCCATGCTAATATTAAACAAACTGAATTTTATATCAAAATCAGTCAGGGAGACACAGAGAGTCACTGCATATTAATTAAGAGAATAATTCACCTAGGATTTAAAACAATTCTAAACTTTTATACACTCAATTTCAGAACATACAATTTCATAAAATGAACTATTGGCTTTAAAGATTCAGACTGTTTTCAAGACAGTAATAGTGGGTCATTGGTCATCTAGATAAAATGTACCTATAAAAATCAGGATTAAATGACATTATAGCTCAAATAGACAAGCTATATATACAAACTTCCAACAAAATACCTGTGGATGGAGCTTTCTGCAAATAGACCACATCTTAAGAAACAAAATAATTCTTACCAAATATAAGAGAGAGGATGTTGGAGAGGGAGAGAAAAGTATACTATTAGATTTATTATGATAAGAATGGAATAAAGGTAGAGCCTGATACAAAGAAAACAACAGACTATCATGGTGTTGTTCTTTCTCTAGTTAAAAATCACTAGAACTTCTACTTGCCTGGAAAGAGATTTTACAGTAATTTCAGCTTCTAGCACTTCTCTTGGCATTTTGCTTTCAACAAGGCTGAGTGGGATTGTGGGATAGATAAGTTAGGTAAAGAGTACAGCACAGTGACTGGTACCTGTCAGATTCAAACTAGTAGCATCTTCACTAAAGACAGGGTCTCATGTTATCAGACTGACCCATATTACATTTCTGATTTTATAACAAAAAACACTAGTGGGTTCTTCATTATAGTATACAAGAGTATCATCAGGCTTTGATTGTGTCAATTAAATTGTTCTTTATTTTTATGTTTTGGGGATTCTGAAAGATGCACTGGTTAGATTTTCCAATTTCTCATTATGAGTATAAAATATCATGTCTTCACATTTATTGTGCATATTTAGCATAGACGGGAAACAGCAGGTCACACACAAATTCATTGAACCTGAAAAATATGTTATTGAATTATGGGTCATTAAATAAAACCTGCACTGAAAAAAAAGCATAAACACCAAACAAATAATTACTAATGATATTCTGCAATGCTCATTTTATGCACCAGGTTCTTGGCATATTCAGTTTAGTTTTTTATGGGATTGGGAGTACGAAGCAATGGATCTTTGACACTTGTGACTTATTTGACACTTGAGCTCTGTTTGTTTAAGATGTATTAATACTATATGCAACATTTAATACATATATACAAGAGAGAACAACACCTGACTGTATGAAAAAAAAATGGGTAAAGATTGAAATAAGGAAAGAAATTAAAAGACTTTCCATAATTGAATGAAAGCGACTACACAACATACCCAAATCTATGGGACATAATAAATATGGATCTACAACGCAAGTTTATAGCACTAGCTGCTTGTATTAGTTAGGGTTTCACATCTGTAAACAGACACCATGACCAAGGCAAGTCTTTTAAATGACAGCATTTAACAGGGGCTAGCTTACCGGTTCAGAGGTTCAGTCTTTATCATCAATGTGGGAACATGGCAGCATTCAGGCAGACATGGTGCAGGAGATGCTGAGAGTTCTACATCTTCATCTGAAGGCTGCTAGCAGAATAATGGTTTCCAGGCAGCTAGGATGAGGGTTTTAAGCCAACACTCACAGAGACACACCTACTCAAGGCTATACCTATTCCAACAGGGCCATACATTCTAATAGTGCCACTCCCTGGGCTAAGCATAGACAAGCCATAACACTGCTATGAGATGTAAGGGGAAATCATGGGATATAACAATGTATGGGTTAACTTGAGGTCCACCCCAAGTTAAGACAAAACCCAAATCCTACAATACCTGATGGTCAGGAGCAGTCAGCATAGCTCAGAACCTTAAGGTAGAACTAAACATGAGTGGAAAAAAAAAATCAGTGAAATGATTACTAATGATATCCAGCAATTCTTATATATTAGGGCCTTGTCTAGTCTTCATCAGATAAGCTTTATTTGGCATCAGTTGGGAACAGATGTAGAGATTCAAAGCCAGACATTATGCAAAGAGAAAGAGTCTTGGATGTCTATACCAGGTCCCTCCCTCCCCCAGAGATCAGAGAGACCTGTGTAAGAGGGGGAAGAAAGATTGTAAGAATCATAGGAAATTGAAGATAACAGGGAAACATGGTCCACTGAATCAATTACACAGGACTTGCATGGGCTCACAGAGACTGAAGCAGCCAGCGTGCCTCCATGAATATGCACCAAATCCTCTGCACATATGTTATGGGTGCTAGCATGGTGGCTTTTCTGGGACTCCTAATAGTGGGGAGACATGTATCTCTAAGTCATTTGCCAGCTCTTGAGATTCTTCCTCCAACTGGGTTGCTTTTTCTGGCCTCCATATAGTGACTTTTGCTTTGTTTTATTTTTATCTTCTTTTGTTCCGTCTGGCTGTCAGTTTTTGCAGGTATGCTCTTTTCTGAAGAGGAAATGAAGCTGTAGTGGATCTGGAGGAGAGGGGAAGGCAGGAGATTCTGAGAGGAGTGAAAGAGGGGAAACTGTGGTTCGAATGTCTTGTATGAGAGAAGAATCTATTTGTCTTTAGTAGCTTTTTATTGCTTCTTTGTGAATTTCATATCATGTACTCCAATTCCATTCATCTTCTCCTCCCCTAATACTGACATTTCACCTTTGCAACCTCCCCACACAACAGACAAAATAAATCTCACTGTGGAAGCTGTGTGTGTCACAGTGTGTCCCACAGTATACACTTTTGACCACACTTCTTTGGTTGCAAATGTTCATTTCATTGAGACCAGCAGGTCTGATACAAAGCATCTGGCCATCTGTTACACTATCAATACTGGAATCCCACTAGGTCTTCTCTGGGATTACATATTGTTGTTCTGTGTCAATGAAATCCTGTAGTTCTAGATCTGTCCAAGCCACTCTTTCATGAACTCCAGCAGTTCATTATTGGGGTAGATGTTGGAGTGGGCCAGTTCAAAGCTCTGGATCCGGGCCTGAGAGGTAGATGAGCTGGGTAGCCCTCCAGTTCTGCAACACATATACTACTGAGTTGAAATTTTCTGCACTACCTCAGCTGGCACATCCAATGTCACAGCCAGCAAGGGGCAGAACCAATTCTCCCATGCTCTTGCAGTAAGGACAGCTAACCAGCACCCCACATCAGGGAACAGCTCTACTGTGCTTGCTACCCAAGAGAAGTCCCTCTCTCCTGGAGTAATCTCAGCAGTGGTCTCAGGAATGCTGTGACTATCCTATGCATTGTGGCATCGGGAGGTCTCATCTTGTGCATGGTCTGTCCCCCAAGACTTGTAACGTACTGGACTGGAGGATTTTTCAGGTTCGTGTTTGTTTTTACGTTTTGTTTTTTGTTTTTTATTTGTTGTTGTTGTTTTCAGGGAGTGTTAAGATACTAATCATATAGATCAGAACAGTGGATGTAGCCATACCTAAAATGTCTCTAGGGACAGAGAGAAGAGGGGTGGGTGGAGCCTCTAGAAAGTCCCAGAGAACTTGGAGGCCATAGGCTCCCAGAACTCAATGGGGATACGATGTCCTTTGATGAAATGCTCAATAGCGGGGAGATGGAACCTGAAGAGACCACCTCCAGTAGAAACACAGGATCCCCATTGGCAGGATCTGGTCATCAACCTCCCTTCAAAGTATCTGACCCAGAATGGTCCTGACTAAAAGAAATATAGGAAGAGCAGAGATTGAAGGAAGGGCCATACAGAAATTGGCCCAACTTGGGTTCTATCCTATAAGTGGGCATCAAAGCTTGACACTATTACTGATGTCATGTTGTGCTTACAGACAGGAGCCTAACATGGCTATCCTCTGAAAAACTACCAGCAGCTGACTGAGACAGATGCAGACACTTACTGCCAACCATTGGACTGAGGTTGGGGACTCCTATTGAAGAGTCAGGGGAAGGATTGAAGGAGCTGAAGGGGATGGCAACCTCATAGGAAGACTAACAGTATCAACTAACCTGGACCCCTGGGAGCTCACAGAGACTAAACCACCAACCAAAGAGGGCTGGTCCATGCCAGCCTGCTCAAAAGTAGTAGAGTACTGCCTTGTCTGGCCTCAGTAGGAGAGGATGTAGCTAATCCTGTAGAGACTTGATGCTCCAAGGAAGGATGTGGGGGGGGGGGAGGGGGGTCGGAGGGGTAAAGTAGAGGTAGGTGGGTAGGGGAGGGAAGTGAGAATGAGGGGGTAGTGGGTTTTGGGTGTGGGGAACACCTGCTCAGTGGAAATGGGGGTGGGGGATGGCTTGAAGAAGTCTTGGAGGGAGGACTGGGAAGGGGGCAACATTTGGAATGTAAATAAATAAAACAATAAAAGAGGGTAGGAAAAAAACTAAAACCTGAAAAAAATTGAATTTATATTTTTAAGTTTAGGAGTTTAAAATTTGAGTAACTGATCCAAGCTTAGGGAAGGAAGTGCAAACTATGAATCATCTAGAAAGAGCTGACAGTAGAGAAAATAAAACTACTTTCCAAAAAATAAACATACTTTGATTTATAATATTCTTTCTTTTACTATAATAACTTCATAATAATTTTGAATTATGATTTTGAATTTGAATGATATTGAATCATGGAATTTAGAATAACTCAGAGTATATGTCTCTTAGCCATAGTTACTTATAATTGGTTTTTCAGCATAAAGTATCTCTTATACCTTTGACAAAAAAAGGTAAAGAAAAGGGAGGGAGGGAGGAAGGAAGGAAGGAAGGAAGGAAGGAAGGAAGGAAAGAAGGGAGTGAAAAAGAAAGAAAAAAACTGAAGAAAACCTTAGATAAATGCTTTCCAGCCATTTGAGTTTACTCTATTGAGGACTCTCTGTTTAGACAAAAACCTATACCCTGATTTTAAATTGGAGGTTTTTTTTTTTTTTTTAATTTCAAGTTTCTTGAGTTCTTTATATATACTTGATATTAGTTATGTGAAGTTGGTAAAAAAAAAAAAAAAAAAAACTATTTTTCAACCTGTGTTATTCTGCTTTGTTTAAATAATGTACTTTTCCTTAAAAAGTTATTTAGTTTCATGAGGTCTCATATACTGTTTGTCTTAATACGGTCAGTGTACTGTTCAGAAAATCTTTTTCTGTGCCAATATATTCACAGATATTCTTTAGTTTCCTTTTATCTGGTTAAGAGCATCTGGTTTTATGTAGAGGTCTTTAATCCACTTGGAATTGAGTTTGGTGAAGGTTATATAAATGGATTTATCTGTATTCTTCTACATGCAGGCCTAAAGTTTGACCAGCAACATTTGTTGAATATGCTGTGTTTTGATTTGTTGTATTGTGTTGTGGTTTCCCAGTATGTATTTCTGAGTTCTTTATTAAAAATCAGGTATTTACAATTATGTCAACTTACGTCTGGGCCTTTAGTTTGATACATTTGAACAGTGGGTCTATTTTTATGCCAGTGAGCTGTTGTTTTTATACTATAGCTTTGCAATACAACTTGAAATAAAGAATAATTATGAATAGTGAGATTTCTATCAGTTCTTTTATAACTCAAGTTTTTAAGTTATCCTCTTTTGTGTGTGTGTGTGTATGTGTGTGTGTGTGTGTGTGTGTTTGTACAAAGGTTAAAATTATTCTTTTAAGATCCATAAAGAATTGTGTTGGAATTTTGATGGAGATTACATGAATCTCTACATTGTTTTTGGATGGAAGGGCATTTTTACTCTGTTCATCCTACTGACCTGTGGGTATTGGTTTGGAATGATGAATGGATATGGTAAATATTCTAAATAGATATGGTAAATATCTCAAAAGTAAAAGAACAAACAAAAGATACAGATTTTGCATGGGCTTAAAAAATAGCAATCTAATGGCTGATTAAATAAACCAAGAATTGACACAAAGAATTGCATCACATCTGAAAATGTTTGCACAGAGGAGGAACTATTTAATTGGAAGAATAGATTACAGAATGGATTCGTCAAAAGCCACACCTATGACAGAAGATTAATATCTAGAACACATAAATAATACAGAAGTGATTATTGAACACCCGACCAATACATTATTGAACTAATTTTTTATATGAATTACAAATGATTAATAAATAAATAAAAAATGTTTAGAATCTTTAATCATCAAAGAAACACAAACTGAAAAACAGCCAGATCCATCTCAACATACTCAAAATGACAATCTTTATGTAAACCACAACAAACACTGATGGAGATTTGAAGAAAAGGAAATTTTTATACATGATTTATTGACTCCAGAAATCAGAATTTTCCTTTAATAACTAAAAGAAATACCACCAATGTCCTAGCTAGCCCTGTGCATACACACTCAATGGCATCAAAAAAACATACTACAGATACTTGCAGTTCTATTCATAGAGCCTAAGTTGTATAACCAGTCCCCACGCCAGTGGTTCTCAAATCAATAGAACACGACCCTTAGACAAACCTTTATCTCAAAAACTGTACATTATGATTCATAACAAAATTCCAATTATAAAATAAAAAATTATAAAGTAGCAAAATTACAGTTATAAAAAAAAAGGTAAGCCAAATCAAATTTATGGTTGGGAGTCACTACAACATGAGGAAATTTATTAAGAAGTTCACAGCATCAAAAAGCTTGAGAATCACTGCGCCATAGCCATCTGCTGCAAAACAGGAAAGGCAGGTGTAACCTATATGTACAATGGAATCTTATTAAGCATAATGAGGAACACAATTAGAAGGAGAGACATAACTTGAAATTGCTATATATAGTGAACAAGTCAGATATCCAAATACATAATATTATTTATGTGTACTGGAACTGAGATAAGTGAGACTGTGAGGGTGAGCAGATATTACATAAAAGTGGTGTAAGTTCTATAGTATGTATTGCTAAAATGTATGACTATGTATACTGAATATGTATTAGTAAAATTTTATAGTTAAAAATAACAGCATTTTATCCTTCTGCAGCTAGAGTTTAAAAGTAGTTCTGTTGAGCAAAGTTATTATCCTTGAAAATGAATACAAAAGGTTTTCTAATTTGATAGGCAAAATAATTCTGCTTTATAATTTTATGTTATTCATAAAGAACTTCAGATCTACTGTGTTGATGTCTGATGAGGATGATTACATTTTTCAAATATATTAATAAGGTATGTGACTGGGTTTCCAGAAAAATAGAAGCTAAAAGGGATTGATTTTTTAAAAAGGATTTCTGTATCTGCTTATCTATTTGCTATCCATACTGCAGACCAGAACATGGTTATTTCTTAGTATGTACTTTGGGTACCAATAAAGGGATTTTTAGAAGTTATGGTAAACATTCCGCATATCATGAAATCACATTGAAAGCTACTACTACTTTATATCCCTACACTCAGTTGGAATTCCATATTTGATCTTCTGATATCTTCCACGTTTAATCATCTTCATTTTATTTTTACATGGTAGTTCCATTCCCTGCACTTTTTATCTCAATAAGCTTCCATTTACAGAGCAGCCTTTAGTTCATAGCAATTAAGAATAAAGTAAACTTCCACATACCCATACCCCTTACATGCTTGCTCTTCTCTACAAGACTAGTGCATTTGTTTTAATCAATCAATCCAAAGATACATGATCATCACTCTATGTCCATAGCTTTCATTAGGGTGCAATCATAATATTGTACATTCTGTATGCTTTCATTAATATTCAGTGACATATATCCATCAAGGTAACACAGTGTTGTAAAATGTTCAGTCCTCTACTTTCTAAATCCTCCCTTTTCCCGTAGTCTTACTGCAATTTGATATGCCAAGGATGGTTGGCATTCATTCTCTTAAGAAAATGAGAAGAGGAGTGGCTTTGAGGAGCTGGAGGATTGGGAGGAGAGGAGGGAGGGGAAACTACAGTTGGGATGTGTGGTGGTCCCATAGAGTCTCATGTGTTTAAATGCTTGGCCCATAGGGAGTGGCACGATTAGGAAGTGTGACCTTGTTGGAGAAAGTGTGTCACTATGAAGGTATGCTATAAGGTCTAATGTTCTCAAACCATTCCCAGTGACACAGTCCCCTTTGGCTGCCTAAAGATCAAGATGCAAATTTCTCAGCACAATGTCTGCCTGCACACTGCCATGCTTCTCAGCATGATGATAATGGACTAAACCTCTGAAACTGTAAACCAGACCCAATTAAATTGTTTCTTTTCTAACAATTGCCTTGATCATGGTGTCTTTTCACAGCAGTGAAACCCTAACTCAGACATGATGTAAGGTCAGTTAACTAATTATTAATTAAAAACTTTAGAAACTAAATTTATTCTCTTTCCATGTATTACATTCTGAGTGCACTTTGCCCTCTCCTCCCAGATTCCCCCCTCTTCCCACAGATTGACTCCTTCTCTGGTTCCCTTTAGAAAAGAGCAGGCTTCCCAGGAATATCAACCAAATATGACATATCCAGTTACAATAAGACCTAGGTCATAACCATGCAGGCTTCCTGATTGTCAGGTCAGTCTTTAGGAGCCCCTATAGGCCCAGGTTAGTTGATTTTTTGGGTTTTCTTGTAGTATTCATGATGCCTCTGATTCCCACAGTCTCTCTTCCCTGTATTCTTCAGAGTTTCTCCAAGCTCCTTTTAATGTTTGTCTATAGGTCTCTGTGTCTGTTTTTATCAGTTGCTGGATAAAGCCTCTGATGATGGTTATATCAGGGTCCTGTCTACAAGCAAACCATTAGGAATCATTTCATTGACATTTTATTCTCAGTTATATTTGGTTCTATCCTGGGTCTCTGGGTATTGCAGCCTCTGCTTCATGGCCCACTAGGCAGTGCCTAGGATCTTGGAGTAACCCTATCTAAGCAAGTGAAAGACTTATTTGACAAGATCTTTAAATCTCTAAAGAAAGAAATTGAAGAAGATATCAGAAAATGGAAAGAAGTGCCATGCTTATTGCTAGGTAGGAGTAACAGTCAAAATAGCCATCCTACTAAAAACAATCTTTAGCTTCAATGCAATTTTTGTCAAAATTTCAACATAATTCTTTACATATATTGAAAGGACAAAATTCAACTTCATATAGAAAAACAAAAGGCCCAAGATCCTTAAAAAGATCCTGTATGATAAAAAAAAATCTTCCAGTGGTACCACTGTGGTGTTTTGAATAGGAATGACCTATATAGAATAATGTGTGTGAATGTTTGGCACATAAGTGGCAGTATTAAAAGGTGTAGCCCTTTTGGAGGAATTGTGTCACTGCGGAGGTGTGCTTTGAGTTACTACAGTCTCCTGCTGCTTATAGATCAAGATGTAGAGCTCTCAGCTCCTTCTCCAACACTATGTCTTTATAAGTGTTGCCATAGTCGTGATGTCTCTACACAGCAATAAAACCCAAACTAAGTAACCACCATCCCTGATTTCTAGCTATGCTACAGATCTATAGTGATAAAAGCCAATGTTAGTTGATTGAGTGGGTTTTCTTGTTGTGATCTTGGCCCCTATGGTTCCTACATTTCTTCCTCCTCTTCCTCTGCGGGATTCCCCATTAGCTTCTTTTTTATTTTTATATTATTGTGGGATTTCTTAAGTGTTTATGGTTTTCTATCATTGACTTCAATAACTTAAGGACAGTCTCCAGAGGATAAGCTACTCTTCTCTCGGTGATGATTTCTAACTTGGTCATTTGCTCCTGACTTCGAACTACTCCTTCCCCACCTCTGCCCCAGACTTGTATGCTAGGACTTTATTAGAAGTACGTTTGGGGAAAAAAAATCTTGAGAAAAGAAAACTAGAGTTTGGAAAACAAAAGTAGATTCTATTGGGGTTGTCTTTGTTCAGCTCATAGAGACAGTCATGGAAAGCTCCAGAGCGCTCTCAGCTGTACACACGTTGCTATAGACAAATAAGAAATTCTGAGAGTGGGAGAAATAGTCTTCCCAGAAAAGAGCACAGCAAATGGTTATCTAATTTCAAATGAACAGCTGTGAAAAAATATGAACAAGGAACATTACACAGAGCAATTTATATTTGGGAATATATATGTATATACATATTTATATATGCACATAACAACAATTTTAGAAAATAAGACATGAATTTGAAAAAGAGTAAGGGGTGCAGTGTATGAGAGAGTTTGAATGATTTGAAGGGAAAGGAAAAATGAGGCAATTTTTTATAATTTCAAAAATAAAAAAGATATTAAAATGGATCTTGTAACTCAGTAGTAGCAGATTTTATCATCCAGCCCTTTATGGAATTTGAATGTCAGATAAACTTAAAAAGTTCTTTTCAGTTGATATAGGCAGTTTTCTTTGATCATAGACATTTCTGAAGTTGAGATTTTCTTTGAGTCCTTACAACCCACAGTGGCTGGTTGGTAAGGAAATTACCTGTGTGTTCACTACGGTCCCATCTGTTCACCTGTTTACTTACATCTTTTGTTTTAGTTTTTCTAACAAAAGCAAATAATATCTCATTTATCTCAAATTCTAAATGTAGTACGATTTAAAATCCTTATTTAAATCCTAACTCTTAAGCCTTGTGCTCAATAATTCACTACATAAACAATACTGAGAAATCAATTCATAAGACTGGTGGAATACTAGAACCCAGAAAACAGCTAACAATAGTTGGAGCCTATTGCATGATGGATACATTTCAATTAGAGCAGTATTAACATAATACTTTTTAAAAATGTTATGCCAAATATAACCTGATTTTCAATAAATCTTTTAGAGCCACAAACTCTGTCACTGTTGTGTAGTAAGTTGTAAAGAACCATGACTATATAGGGTGATGATACCTATTTGCTCTCTGCAGAATTCAAATCCTGGGATTTGTATTCATGCTTCTGTATACTGCAGTATTTTGCTTTGTGTTCTGTGTGTACATCTACCTTCTGACAAGCCACAAACTATTCACATACAGGGAATAATAGAAAGCACAAACTTTCAGAAGACGTGATTCTGAATTACAATTAGCATAGGTTCATGAAACAGGTCCCTGAAAATCTTCCACAGACTCCACTTAATCACAGTACCTAATTCTGCTAATACACAGAAGTTAGATTCAAGTCCAAGGGACTATGTTGATCAAGGTGTTTTTATGTATATGCACATTCTCATGTTGATTAATATCTTTGTATACGGTTTATTTGAAGCTTGTAGTATCTATACACTAAGTCCATGCCAAAGAAGTAACCTCAGACAAACCTCAAGTGTTTGAATTCCAGTTGCTTATTAAGCAGATCATTAAAATCAAAGTGCTTGTATTCTGCAGAAATGTAATTTAAATACTAATGTTTGTTTAATGTGATCAGGCAATGGTACAATGCCATGTAAGTTTCACCAGCAATGACCTTAGCTTTCTTATAAATTTTTTTTTGCCAATGGCCCTAGCTTGGGGATGTGGAATCTGGTACTCCAGCTTCTTTTACCTATTCTACCTTTATGTAAATAACTTGATCTGGTTCACTCATCTTTTTCTAGATTCACAAAAGAGAAGAAGTGTTTATTCTATAAAGTATGTCACAGAGGCTTCCTAGATACAATCCTTGCCTACACTGAGCTCCTACAATGCTGTCTTTTGTGACCTTGAGAGTAATACATATGTCTTTATCTTTAAAATTTGGTCAGCAGACAGTTAGAATCTAAGGGCACTTGAGGAGTGGTATGAAAACCTAGTGTAGTAGAAAGTTCCTAAAATATATGAAGGTGATCCTAGTGAAATCTCCAAATAATGAAGGAGATTGAATCCCAGCTGGTCAGCTCTTGTCAACAAACCTTTCAGAACTTGCACTAGGTTCTACCTAATTGAGTTGCTGACTAAATGGATACAAGGAAATCCCCAGATAGCATAGTCCATTACGAAGGCAATTGGCCATTCTCTACAAACTGATAACAAGGTCTCATTGATGAAGACAACACTCACAAGACTCATTGAATAGAGAGATGTTGAGCTGTTACCTACATAGACCCTTCAAGTCCATATTCTAGTGTCTATGACATGCAAAATTACTCTACAGGCTATTGACATAAAAATATGAACACTAACCCACCACCAAACATTTGATCTATTATCTGACTTGCCTGATAAATATGCTATGGCTATAGTGGCACAAACCTTGTGGGGGTAACCAAACAATGACTTAAGGTCCATTCTATGAGATGGAGTCCATATCTGACCCTGGTATTTACTTGAACATCAGACTAGATATTCTAGAGACCTAGGGTGAAATAAAAAACTACTGGTCTTAAAATATCAATACAATGATTCCTAATGATATTCTTGTATACTTATAGATTGATGATGTAGTCAACAGTCATTAGAGAGACTCCCTCCTAATGCAGAGATGAGAACACATTTAGACATGCACAGCTAGACATAATGCAAAAAATGAGAGACTTTGGAACACACAACTCTAAATGAGATGTTTTCATCAAATCCCTCTCCTCAGAATTGAGGGAACCCTGTAGAAAAGGAGACAAAAGGAGTAGAAGAGACTGAGAGAGCCAATGACATCAGGTGAACAAGGCCGTCTAAAACCAGTGAGTAGAATCCCGATGAATTCATAGAGACTGAGGCAGCAATGATAGGCCCTACAGTGGATCTGCACCAAGTCCTCTGCTCACATTCTATAGCTTTTAGTTTAGTAGTTTTATGAGACTCCTGAATATGTAAACATGTGGGTCTCTGATTTTTGTACCTTCTCTTGGGGCTGTTTTGTGTTTTTGTTTTTCTGCTAGCTTAGCTTTTCCAATGCTGATATGATTTTTAAATATCATTTTGTATTTTATTTTGTTGCTTTCAATAACAAAACATGGAAGAATTGTATGTTATACCAATAAATGAAACTTGACAGTGATGGTGAATAAAAGACAAACACAAAACAAATACCCCCAACTCCCCAAACTACTCAATAATCCTTATCTAAATTTACCTCCTCAGACAGTATTTTCAGTCACTCATGTAAGATCCATGTATCCTTGTGATTAAAACTCCTCAGTTCTGTATAACAGGGTAGTCTTCTCAGCCTGTATACAGTCTGTTTGCAGACCTGATTATCTGCTCTTGAGTCAGTGCCTCATACGGAGGCAAAGTACATTACATTATGCTAATACAAAGCATTTAGACTAAAGAGTAATCAGAGCTTATCAGTATATATAACAAGTGGTACAACTCTATCAAATACATATGTAAAGAGGAAAGAGAGACTATATGGGATTTGAAAAGAGCTAGGGTAATATGCTGATAGAAACATAAAAGAACTATGGTCTGAGAAAAATAGAATTAGATATCTAAAACAGGCCAAAAATTCCTTGGTACATCTGTAAGATGTTTTGCTAGTTATTGGTCAGTTAGCACAGGAATTAGAATGAAAGACCATACAAAGCAGCACTAGATATATAGTATAAATATATACTGTTATTTTGTATCATAAATCTTTTTCACGTTATTAGCTATTTTTATAGAAATGAAATATACATGCATAAAATTTTATCTCAGATATGATTTAAGCCATCATAATTATCAATATTATTACAATAAGTAAGATAATTTTCCTCTGGTTACTATTGTTTTTAAAAATGATTATATATTTTATAAATTCATTTACAAATAAAATGAAAACTATAGCTTTCTGAACTGAAGTAATGTGGTATAGATTTAGTGACATACATATAAGGGTCTTCTCACTTAAAGATTCTTTATTTTAACACATATAAGTTTATAAAATTTATTTTTCACAATTAAATAATTTTGTGGCTGTTCACTTAAACTTTAAAAAGTCAGTCATGTTGACATTATGAAATATGAAGAATTATAATTGTCAGAGAAACTGAGATAATGTACAACATATCATGCAGAAAGGAATGGGAATGAGATTGCCTTAATTTAATAGACTATAAGATATTAATATTTCTTGCATAAAAACAAGTAGTTTTACCTTTTAAATCCCTTTTTGTTCTAGAACCTCATAAGTAGAGAAAAATCAAACAAATCCTTTTGTGAACACTTACTGTATTCATGTGAACACATGACAGAAATTAGTTTTGCGGGTCATTTCACAATCATAGCATTCAGATTCTGGACAATTTTGAGGAAAATGAATTCAATGGAAAGAAACAGAATTTTTTAAGTTAAGTACGAAATGTAGGAAGGGAAGGTTCTTTTCAACAGGATCAATACAGAACTTACTTAACTCTAATGGTATTAAATGTAAGGCAGCATAAATATCACTTGAGAACATCCACTGACTAATATAAATGCGATGGAATATGACTAGTATAAATAGTGTTGGATCATGGAAAAGTACCATTTCATGACAACATAGAGATTGATACCAAATATGTTCATCATATGCCAGCATGGACTGATTCAATAGATGTGAATGGAAGTTAATTTATAACTTGAAGACAGCAGAGCCATACATATGCAATGGATAGTGAATTAAAAATTTAATAAATTTTGGAAAATTGAAAAATATATAAAACAAGGAACATTAAAATATTATATATGGCATATACATAAAGAAGAACTCACATATATATTAGATAGATATGGATATGTGTTTATATAAATTAATTATTTTATTTTGTTTTAAAAGATTTTTATAGTTAAATATGTGTATATGTATATGTCAGAGAAGGATTATACTTATAGTGTAGTTGCCCATAGAGTTCAGAATTGGATCCTCTGAAACTGGAGTTATAGGTAATTATGAGCTACCCAATGTAGATTCTAGAACTGTATTTAGGTCCTCAAAAGAGCAGTAACAACTGAGTGTTAAGTGCTCTTAACAACTGAGCAATTTTTAATTAGACCTAAATTCTGTTCAACAAGAAGACACCATTCCTGGTTAATGAAAATGTAGCTAACTATCTAGGACTAGTAAAGCTGTGCATCTTGGAGAAGTACCTACAATTGCTGCTTTAATAAATGAGCATTAGACCCAAATGCACACTACATATTGTCCTTATACTCACAAATAAGTGTAGTTATTATGCCATATCAAAGAAGTTTCTCTTTGCAATAGATGAAGACCATTAGTGAAAACTAGAATCAATCAAAACTCATAGTTTTGAGACACAATCCCAGTGGATACATCTAGAAAACAATATCCACACCTAAGGGTAATGATACATTGTAGAAAGGGAAGCAGAAAGATTGTCATATCCTGAGGATAAGAGAGTTTGCTGTAAGACTATGTCTCCTAGTAATGGCAGAAGCTACACCCATAATGTCTCACCAACATGACTGCCTAAACATGACCTAAACAATAACAATAAGAATGTACATGCCATAGTGGATGCTGGGAAGACCCATAAGATTTCTGCATTAGACAAATAACTTCAGACAACTAAAGAAGGAAGAGAGAAATAGCCTCCCCCTGAGAATAGCACACCAATTGGTTATCTGATGCCGTATGGCCAGCCCTGAAAATGTCAATACAAATAACATTACATGGAGTGAAAGGTTCTTTTATGTTTGGGGAAATACATTTGTATGTGTATGTATGTACATATGTATATAACAATAATTAATGAAAACTAGAAGTCATGAATTTGAAAGAGATAAGTAGGAATATATGGGAGGCTTTGGACAGAGAAATTATATAATTATATTGAAATCTCAATAAACAACAAAAATATTTTAAAAGTTCTAGGGAGTGAGAACATAAAAACACTTAGTGGTGATCAGGAAACAGGAAAAAGATGAATAATATTTAAGAATTTTTTCTGAATTGTTTAGTCACTTTTAGGGAATCACCTACCACGTTATAAATATTCTTGCTTCAAAAGCCTAAGGAATACCTTAAAATAAACTCTAATATGCTATACTGTTCAAAAGACATAAATGGCAATTTTTAACGATTTCATTTTTAGAGCACTTCAGATTGAGAGAAAAGCATAGACAGTTCTGTCTTTCTTCAGTTTGGTAGCCTCGGCTAGTGCCAGCACCATGGCACGGTTCACTTGAAACAACTGAAGAATCTTCCTAGCACTGTTGTGCTATAACACCATTGTGTACATCAGGGCTCAATCTTGATACTGTAGATTTTGGGGGGTTGATCATTGTCTCATGCTGTTTACTGTCACCTTAGTACTGTCAAGAATACTTTCACTCTGCTAAAGTCCCCGCTCATTCCTCAGTTGCTTTTAACTCTTTCCTGTCACGAAACCATTCACAGTCTATTGGTTTGCTCACATGGGGTTACACTGCATCATATTTACAGGTTTACTTGTGTTACTAAGTTCCAAATATGTTTATGAGTATGCCACTGTTTATTTTTCCCTTTACCTAATATCATCAATAATAGACAAGCTAATACATCACCATACTATTGAAGAAGGAAAAAATAAATCAATTCTCTGAGGTCATAATACCTGTCTAATAGCTTTACTTTTTTTTTTTTTTTAACTAGCATATACTAAGAACAATCCACCAAAATAAAACACTCACAACATGTCAAGTATTTTGTAAATAAAGCAAGAAGCAAGATACTCATTTACTTCTCCAGAAATGCTAATTAATCATGAACAGGCCTGTAGAGGCCTTACCTGAGAGCCAGCCCACTTACAGCAAACGTTTGTGTGTCAGGAACGATGGCAGTGTTCCAAAAAGAAATCTTTCATGTGAGTAATAAAGGAGAAAAGGAACACAGCAAAGTTCCATCTTAATTGCAAATATCACAAAGAAACTTTGACACCCAGAGGAAAGAACCTAAACAAGAGACTGGAAATAATGATAATAATAATAATAAAAAGAGAGACATTTTCAAAATAAATTCTCTTAGGAAATCGGTAGAAATTACAGCATTGCTCTGAAGAAACCATACTCGAGCTCCTAATTTACATCTGACAATAATATTTCTGATCACAGATATATAAAGGAATTTAACCAGGGTTAAATAGAAGCAGAGAGTCTGTGCTGGGCAAGCAAGCAATGGTGTTGCTGCTACATTTGTGATCTTCAGTTTTTACATGAGAAATAGAATTATTAAATTCAAATATTAAAGAGCAAAGGGGTATATTGCCCCATTTGTAGTATTTATCATTCTATCTCTTTTTACTTATTGTTTTATGTTGTCCTTGGTACTCATGAGAGGAACAGTTTTTATTGTAATTTTTAAAATATTTTTCAAATGAGACATCATTGCATCACTTCTGCCCTCCCTTTCCTCCTTACAACTCCTCCCATAATGCCCTCAAGTCAACAGCTTCATTTTAAAAATTATTATTGTTACATATATCATACATGTGCATGTTTGATACATGTATGCATATAAATTGAACCAGCTGAGCCCAGTTTTGTTGGTTGTGAATATAAGGTTTTAAGACTGACCACTATGTGTTGGATAACCAATAAAAAGGAGGCTCATGTCTGGGAGATGCTAAATCTCCTCCCATCAGGTATTCATTGACTGTAGTTCTTTTTCTAGGGTTGGAATCCTGCAAAGTTTTCCTCCTTCCACGTTAACACACTCACAAATATTGTCTTGTCTTATTTATGCAACCTTTTCTAGGTAGGATAGACTATTATTTCATAGCATGTTTCCTGGCAACCTGGCTCGTACACTTTCTTTCCCTCTTGTGTGACTTTCTAAGCCATAGATTTCAGACATTGTGAAGTATATGTATCTGTCGATACTGTCTATGATATTGTACTCCCTGTATTATATCCAGTTATTTTCTGTGATGATATCCATATGCTGAAAAGATAAACTTATTTCATGACAGGAGCTAGCTACACTGCTCCAAAAACTTGAATTTAGGAACTGCAGAGAGAAAAGATAACATTAGTTTGTCTGTGTATTGATGACCTCCCTCAATATATGTTTTTCTAAGTTCATTCATTTAATTGTATATTTCATGATTTTATTTTTCTTTACAAGTACATATTATTCTATCGTATACATCAAGCCACATTTTCATTATCTATTCATTGGTTCAAAGATATATGTTATATCCATTTCCTGGTTATCGAAAATATGGTGGCAATCTGAATAGTGCTCAGGATGATTTTGTGTACTAAGATGTCACACTCTTTGTGCCTAGGCCAAGAATGTTGGGTCAATACAGTCGATTTATGTTTCCATTTTTCAAACAGAACTTTTCATATTGATTTCCAGAATAGATGCATCAATTTATATTTCCAGCAAGAGTAAATGAGGATCCTTGTTTCTCCAAGCCCCTCAAGCATTTGTTGTATAGATTTTATTAAACTTGGTCATTCTGACAGGGGTTAGATGAAATTTTAAATTGGTTTTATCTTACATTTCTCTAATTGCTAAGGATGATGGACACTTCTGATCTGTAACTCTTTAACAACCACTTTTGTGCTATAATAAGTGTAATGGATGTTGCTTGCTGTCATTTAGACAAACACAAAGTTACCATTATTTACTGAGGAGGGAAGATTGGTGTGTGAGCAGATGATAAGTCATGGTAATTGCTTATTTCTATGTTTTCTGGACTTCATCCATTTGATCTGTTTCCATTTATCTGTGAGAAAACTGAATATACAAAAGGATGTCCTTGTATGTGTTTGCAAGAGTATTTCTACAGAAGTCACACTTGACTTCTAAAACGTCATTAGCCCTGTTTGTATCATCTTATACTTATTCCTAACTGTACCTTGATATGCTTATTTGAGTAAATCACACAATACCAGACAAATTAAAGAGGAAATAGTTGAATGTGAGTGTAGAGAAGGTGCAGCAGCATCAGGAGCAGGAGGCAGCTGGTCACAAGGCATTCATAGGTAGGAAGCAGAAAAACAATAACGCTGGTGCCCTGCCTACTTTTTCTTTCTTTCTTTTTTTTTCCCAACCAGAAACCGGATCCACTGATTTCTGTGTCTCACATGTTAAATGAATCTACAGTCTTCAGCTAACCCAGACTAAGAACTTCCTGTCAGATATGCCCATAAGTCTGTTTCCATGGTGATTCTAAATGCAGTCACATTGATAATCAAGATTGACTTTCAGATTCTTGAAAACACTAATCCCTTCCTGAAAGAATGCAACAATACACATATTATCATATACAACACATTCGACTTTTATTGGAGGTATCATAGGCTTATGCAGAGATAGCTTACTGGCTCCTTTTGTCCCTTTTTATCAAAAGGAAAGAACAGCTTATCTCTACTATTTCTTTTGCTAATATTTGTGTTCCAATACATCAACAGGATAACTCATTTATTTAATTCCTGGTCCCTCAATTGTCTGTGTAGAGCTATGGTTTCCCTTTCTCACTGTTCTCCTCTATACTCTTTGTATTTCTGATTTGTTCTCTGTGACTGCCAGGATCTCCTACTCTTCCTAAGACCTTGTGTTTTAGTTAATTTTCTTTCTATCAATTATACTGAGAATAATACTTGAAAGAAACTCAGCAGGGTTCACATGGAGATGAATTAACCATTTCTTTGTGTATTATCTTTACCTTGCTTATAAAGCTGGGCAACATATTTAGATATAAATAAAATTCCATATACTTCAATAAAATGTGCTCCAGATAGGGGAGGAAAAAAAACAGTTGGCTTTTTAGAATGCAGAATTATTTTGAAAGGTCAGGTTTATCATAAATCATCAGTTTTAAAATATCAGCCAACTCTTTACTTGTGTGTTGGTTGGCCTTTGTCCATGTTAACTTGAGGTCCTGGCTAAGATGAATACGACTTCAGAGGAATTAAAGAAGCTTATTGTGCTGCAGAAGTGGTTTCTTCACAGTGAAGCTAGACTGCCCCAGTAAGACTCTTTAAATGTAGTAAATGAACTGGTCTATTTGCTTGAAGCCAGCGACTGTTTCCAGCTGATAAATTTGATTGCTCTCTTTTAGTCAATTCAAAAGCCCTAAAGGGAAATCGCTGTAGTCTTCTCCTTAGATGCTAAGCCTGTTTTGTTAAGCTGTGAGAAGACCAAACAAATTAAAAGAGTTCTGGAAAATTTTTACATGGAAATTAAAAGATAGAGAATGCAAGAAAGAATACATTATGTCATCAGAAAACAAATGTTGAACGAAATCAAGCTATATGAAAGAGCAAACTCCTTCAGTGAATGCTTTCAACTTCAGTTAACACGAGAGGAAAGGGCAGATGATAATTGTTATAGTACATTTGAATTTCTTTATTGTTCCAACACTAAACTCTCGTAATATCTTTCTTTTTCATAGCTAAAATCTCAAAATATCCTATTTTGCTTAATTAAAGTGATAATCCTTTTAAACCTGTAATGCAGTATTTGATCATTCATTACTAGAAATGATGTAACCACAATGTGGCATTCCTAAGCATCTGCAATTATGTGAATTATCCTACTGGCATTTAAGATAGGAACAGCTAATTATAAGTCTGATGAATAATAAGTAAATAGCTATTTCTTAATTATTTTAAATTATGAGTTTTCAAATATTCAGATCTGTTTGTCAAAGGGAAAAAAGGAGACACATTGAGGTTTTGCCATGTTTTCTTGCATTACAGAGAATATACCATTTTATATTTGTACAAGTCTTTCAAGCTCTAGTATCTACAGTGATAAAATATAGACTATGAAAAAAATGACCTGGTTTTTAGCCAAGATTGTAGGCAACACGACAAAGCAATCAAACCTGAATTTTTCTTCTGGGTTTTCATCACTGATGCAACGTGACACTGGGAACAGATTGGGGCCCTGACCTTTGGCACTATACCGGAACTAAGAAGGGGCTGTTTTGTAGACTGTTCACTACTAAACTGAAGTTGGTTTCTATCCAGGTGGATTGGGTAGTGGTTGAGCTCAGCAAAGGGAAGTTACTTAAAGCTTTATTTCAATATTTGCTTCTAATAAGCCAACTACAGGATCCAAGTGTTACTGAGAAGCTACTACGGATTCCCCCTAAGGAGAGTTGGTAATGTTCATGCAGAGCTACCTGCCAGCACTAGATGGAAATGGCACTTAGGTCCCACAGAGCTCGATGCTTGGAGATGGTCAAGAGAAAGACAACTGGTCAGGAAGCTATAAATATAAATATTCCAGACAAGGGGAATTAGGAAAACAAAAAGCTTTCAGGAGAGCAAAAGATGAAAACTTGCAGGACAAACAGCCTTGTGCTGAAAAGGTTTTTCTCACACTCCTTCAGAACATGCAGGTATGCTGTGTTAATAATAAAGTTTTAATGGTTTTTAATTTTCACGTTACTTATACAATTTTATCTGCCTCCTTCTCTCCTCACTAGCCCATACACTATCTGAGCCCCACCCCCAGTTCATGGCCTGTTTTTAAAACTGTTGTTACTAACTCACCAAGTTCTATCAGCACTTCTCATATGTGTGTGGGTGTAGGGCCATCCACATGCTACCAGGAGTCATGTCACTGAAAGAGAGTTACATTTTTAGCCATCACGTCAAAAAAACAAGGGTGAGAACTTTTGTTTCTCTCCCATTCATGTCATAATTTTGCCTGGCTTGATCTATGAAGGTCTTGTGTCAATAAATATAACTGTTATGAGTTGAGGGTAAGAGCTTTATCTTGTCCCAGAGTCAGTATTTGATTCATCTCCTGCCCACCTCTCACCTCTCACCCCTCAACCTTCACCTCTCACTCCTCACCCACATCTCTCATTCTCACCTCTACACCTCACCTCTTATTCCTCACCTCTCACCCCTCAGCCCTCACACCTTACCCCTCACCTCTCACCTCTCACCTCTCACCTCTCACCTCTCACCTCTCCCCCTCACCTCTCACCTCTTACCTTCACTATGTCTCCTATTCCACAACATTTTATAAACTATGGAGGCGTAGAACTGGAGGCTTATAATACATGAAATATATCAGAGTTATTTTTATTCCCGACCTTGACTAGTTATGATTTTTTCATTAACCACTACCCAGTGCAAAAGAGACTGGAATGGTGGAAAGTTGAAAGCATCACAAATCTATGGCTTAAATATTTAGAAGGAAGGTAGACAGCTTAAACAAAGAATCAAAAGTCACGGAAAACTGAGAGTCTGATGAATGTTAACTATTACCAAGACAAATCCATATGGACAATGTTTAATTAGACTAAAATTAAGCCACATTTTGCTCTTTTTGGAGTAATTTTTGTTATTTCAAGGCTAAAGGTTGTTGAAGAGATGAGTTAGTGGTTAAGAACACTGGCTAATCTTTTACCTACATGACAGCTCATTACTGTCTGAAACCCTTGTGCCAGGGAACATGTCATTCTCAACTTCCTCAACAGAATACATGAAATGTGGACAGGTACATCTGCAGACAAAACGCTCATACTCATAACACAAAATGGAAACAAATAAAGATAATGAGAACTCAGTAACAATTACAACTTTGTCTATATACCATCTTTAACATGAATTTGCGTTTGTAACTGTGTTGTGTGTTCATATGGTTGTTAAGGTCTAAGGGAAAAGATTAGCAACTGGAAGCATATAATGACATTTTCAAATCTAATACAGATGAAGAAATAATTTGTAATCGACAATAACAATGGTAACACTTATAAGATAAAGGTTGATTTTTATATGTATAATTTTATACTAACCAAATCATAATATATAACTTACTCATAACATCAAATAAGTGACACTTTTTTTAAGATTTCAACTCTGAATTTTGGTTGTTTCACAATATAAACTAAAATATGTAAAAGTATCACTTATTTGATGCTTAATCTTAATTGTGGACTTAACGGGGTGTAAAGTCATTTTGAAAACACACCTGTCTGTGTATCTACTACAGAGTTTTCCCAGAAAGGTTTAACAGTTAAAATTGTACTTACTGAAGAGGGATGACCATTTTTAAATGTAACAGAACCAAAGGTCTCAGAATGAGTAAGAAGGGAACGAGGTGGGGGGGGCATGGGGGGTAAGCACCAGCACCCCCCCTTTGCTTCCTGATAACAGAGGAAATGTTTTCAAGTGCCCTCATATGATTTCTGTGCATTAGAAATCAGGGTTCATTGTATCTTCAAATAAACCTCCTTTATTTTTTTTTTGTCAAAACAATGAGAAAAGTATCTATGTTAGCATTCTGTCTAAGCTTCATCCCACAGTTACCTGGCAACAGCCAGGTAGGCCTGACTCACTATAAAAGGGGCTGCTTGCCCCTCCTCCCTCTCTTGTTCTCTTGTTCCTCTCTTGCTTTCTTGCTCTGCTCTGTCCCCTTGCCCCTTCCCCATTCCCATTTCCCCTCTCCACGTGCTAATTGCCAACCTCTCTCTCTCTCTCTCTCTCTCTCTCTCTCTCTCTCTCTCTCTCTCTCTCTCTCTCTCTCTGCCTTTACTACCCTCTTAACTCTCCTCCCCATGCCCTGAATAAACTCTATTCTATGTTGCTGGACTCTCATGGGGAATGGATGCCTCAGCATCGGCTCTGCTGAGACATCCCCTTCCCCAACACCTCACCACACCTCCATGGATCATATCCCCTTCCCTCTTTATCATTCTATAAACACATCACAATGTGTTAATTAAAAATGAAATAAAATATGTTGCTTCTAGATAGTTAAGTCATTTATGGGGAAGATGGACTTGGCCCAACAAAGAAGCTGTACAAATTCTAAGTCTTAGAACTGTTTCAACACTACAGGTGGGTATCTTTGTGTTCCATAAAACAACAGTATTTGTAGTGTTGTACCCTTGGGATTTTAATACAGATCTTATTATATGTTATTTCAAACATCAGTTTCTTTGTTTCCTGCATTCAATTTCCATCTTAACCCAGGATCCCAATTTTATTATATACTCTTGAAATTTTAGTATCTCTTTAGTATCACTGTAATGATACTTTTTAAAAGATATTAATATATTTCCTGGTATTTCATTTACAATTTCTTTGTAGAGTACAGATATACTTTCTTTCTTTCTTTCTTTCTTTCTTTCTTTCTTTCTTTTTTTCTTTCTTTCTTGTAATTTTTCTCTTGCTGTGAAGAGACATCATGACACCATGGCCAAGGTAACTTTTATAAAGGAAAACATTTATTTGGGGGCTGGCTTACAATTTTAGAGGCTCCATTACCTCTGAGTCCATTATTACCATGGAAGGGAGCAGACAGACAGACAAATATGGTGTTTAAGAAGTAAGAAGTATCTGAAAACAACATGCAGGCAGTAGGGACAAAGACAGACAGAAAGATTGGGAGGGGGGGGGAATTCTGGGGCTGGGCCTAGTTTTTGAAACCTCAAAACCTGTTCCAGTGACTTACCTCCTCCAACAAGACCACGTCTCTGACCTTTCAAAACACTTTATCCATTGTGGCTAACCATGCAACTATGTGAGCCTATGGGGCCACTCTCATTCAAATGACCACAGCAATGTACCTAATGAACTCCAAATGTAAAGAGATTAATTGGACAAATAAAGTAGCCAAATAACTGCTTTATTCTTCTCCACTGTTATTTTTTAAATAGATTCCACTTGTATTTCTGGTTTTTAAATAAATTTGTGCAGCTCTTACCTTTAGCCCTTAGAATTTGTGAAGTCCCTCTTAAACAAAGAACCCTGAAACTTGATGTGAGGGCTGTAAGAAAGATATCACATTCAACGTCTCAAAATAATAATAATAATGATGATGATGATGATGATAAAATGATAATAATAAGCTTGTTCAGTTTTCCTTAAATATATATTTGTGATTAAATACAACCACCTTTCATCACAAAAGCATTTTAAACAATATTTAGTTTCTTTGAATAGAGGACTAATATCAACCCATTACATTCCTTAAACTGCATACTTGAGACACTTACTATGGTACTTACAGATTTTTAACTAATCTGCTGCAGAACCTAACTCTGAGATTGCTTTGCTGCTAGAACATAAAATATGTTAGAAAAATTATGGCTACAGAAAACAAAACAAACAAATAAGCAAGCAAACAAACAAAGAAACAAGAAATGTAAAAGAAAGAAACAAACAAGAAAACATACAAAACACCAGATAGCCTTCTGGCTCCCTTTGTTCACGTGATCCTCTGTTGTTACCCTTTCATGAGCAACGAGAGTCTGATATTTGAGCATTTACCCATCTCGTGGCTGTGCATAATAAGCACGCACAGAGAGATGTGAGGTGTTTGTTGGAGATATACTACATACTATGTAAATCAACCCTGGAAATGGTTATGTGATGTGTTTTAGAATCTCGGCATTGAAATTTGGAGATGAGGTCATCTTACCAAAAGACCTCATTGCATCTGCAATTAACCTTTTGTTGGAATCCATTGATTTATATCTCAGTCCATGAAAATCACTCTTAAAAAGTTTTTAAAATGCTTCATTAGCTAGCCTCTAGTAAAACTCTCAACTACTTTTCAAGTTATTAAACAATTAGCTGAATATTTAATCAGTGTTCTAAACATTCTCTCTGCCATTTAAGTTAATAATAGCTGAATAAAAAATTAACACTTTGACCTTAGCTTAGGTGGACGAAGTTTGCTACTTAAATTATACTCGCAGTGAGAGAAACGGAGGAGTAATTGCCACAGAGCAAACATGGAATGTGAGGTTTATGCACAAGCATTTCAAAACATAAAATTATATTACAAACATCAAAGAAATTCCAATGCATAGAAAATGCCAATGGTGATGCTTTTTGTGTAGTTTGCAGATTAGAGAATGCTGCTGTCTTACAGAATTATGTCATATGTGTTCATAAATCCATAACTTACTGCTTAGATTACATAATAACCATGCAAATAAAATACTGAGTAATTCACAAAACACTGCCATGTTATGTAACCTGTTATAGAACTATAAAGTACTGTTTACTGTGTTCCAGCAGCATTTTGCCTATATTTCTCTAGCCGACATTTCATAGTTATACTGTGGTTGCATAGCCTGTGTGATGCCTACTTCCTCACCAGGTGCATTCACGTCACTCACTTGATATGTGCGTGTTTACTATATCCAACGTAATCCAACCCTGTACATTACTAAATCTAATGTCTGAGGAAAGAAATAGTGGCTAACTTCAAGAAGCTGGGTTTATAGCCAACTCTAAATATTAACCTTTTAGTTTTTCAAACATTTCATAGACTCTGCATAAAAGCTGGTACCAAATTTTCCAGCAATTTCCCTGCTTTTGTGCTTCCAAAGAGGGTTTAACTAATACAACAAAAAAAGATGCATAAAAAGAATCTAGATGGAATCTCCTCATGTGATGATTTACAAACTACTTTAACTTGAACAAAGAGGCATTTGATTGTGGACAAGTCTAGAATTTTAGGAGTCCTCTCATATCTTCATAGCACAAGGTATTCTAGATGCTTCTGCAATGCTGCCAAACCTTCAAGAACAGGATCAAACTGTTCGTTGTTTGTTTTAGAACCAAATTTCTACAATGAGGATGCATTTACAAGTTTTAAAATATCACATACGAATCCAATCTAATGTATCTGTATTTAACTTGCATTTCGTGTTTTTTGACAACTGAAATATCTTTCTAATGCTTTGAGCAAATAGCTAATATTTTCCATTTTAAAATCAAATTTCTTTATGCACCAAATGTAATGTGTTTCTACTTCTTAACTGTTGTGACTATTACTGTAGCCAACATGGAAATACAAATCTCTTTGGATCTAACTATCCAGGTTTTCGTTTGTTTGTCATTTTTTGTTGTTGTTTTTGTTGTTTTTTTTTAAATAAGTATCCAGATGTCAAAATACTAAATTATATTTGAGTTCCATTTTACATTTCTTTGAGAATATCTACATTGCTTACAGCATGACAATACTAATGTATCTTCCCTTCAACAGTAAATGGGTACTTTTTTCTTATTATTATCCTTCTGAATTGAGGAATTGTGTTTATATAGCTAACTGAGGATGTGGGCTCTTACATACAACTGGAGTATGATCGAATTTAGGTAGGATGTCTCTAGAGGAACCAGTCTCCCTCTCAGCCTTCTGTAAGGAAAACTTGTTCTCAACATTTTCTGCACATACTTTCAGTAACCACAAAGAGACTAGAGGAAGAATTTACAAGGTCTATGAACCTTATGCTAAAAAAAAAAAAAAGCATTGTCATTTACATTGGTCTGAGCAGTTAAGGTACTAGACTCATGTATTCATGGCAATAATAAATAATTATGATCTAATCTGATGCCTATGCACTCTCTCAGGGGTTTTTATGCTCCCTACAAAAGACACAGATGAGTGATTTTCTAAGATACATAATCTTTTCAGTTGTGCTGGATAAATAAATCCAAGAGATCTGTTGTATAACATTGTAATAAAAAGAGTAATAACTTTTTATATACAAAATATTTTTTAAATGGCTCAGCCATTAAAGGTTAAAACTCAAGACCAAGAGAATTGATATCGTTATTAGTGTTCTTTTCATTTTTTGAGAAAGACGGATTATGCCTATTAATTTTTTATGGATAGTAGAAAGTATTCGATATCACTTTTGACAATTTTACATGAATTTTACTGCCTAATCTTAGTTTCAATACATTGATTAATATCAAATTTATGAATAATTGTTAGATAAATATTATTTGTCAAAGGAAGAAAATAACTTAAAACAAAGCCCAAGGGATTAATTGATCAAGGAAAATAAGTACTTTAAAGCATATTTTAGGGAAGTATAATAATTAGTTTGGTCTATAAAACAATAACATAGACATGCTTAGCACACAGGAATTATAGCTGGGGGATTGCTTTCATTAGACTGACCCCTGCGCATGTCTGGCAAGTGTTTTCTTGATTGCTGATTACTGAATGCAGCAAACCAGAGTGGGTATGCCATGCCTTGGCAGTGGTCCTGAGAAGTATTAGAAAGGTAGCTAGCAGGGCAGGTAAAGAAAACCAATGCACAGTATTCATCTGTTGTCTCTGATTCTGTTCCTACCATCAGATTCATGATCCAACCCCTGCCTCGGCTTTCCTGGATATAGACGGCCCCTGGTAAGCCAAATAAACCTTTTCCTCCCCAAGCTGATTTTGGTTTGGGAATAGGAAGCACAATTCTTTGTTTCTTACATCCTTCATATTGCTTATTCTGACAGGAAACACTGTATGTAACTAAAGGTATGGGAACGTTTAGGAGATCCAGGCGTTCCTTCTGCTGAACTAATGAGTAAATATCTGGACTCTGTCTCCTTAGTGGTCTTTTTGTTGTGACTGAATGGTTTTGTTTGACTTTTGTTTGTTTTGTTTTTTTGCTGATTTCTGATTTGTAAGTTTTCCTTATATTTTATTATCTGTTTTAGCAAAGGATGTTAGTTAACAAGTCTGAAACCAACATGTCGTACATTAGTAAAAGAGCAAACAAAGTCTAATGTTCTTCACTTCAGATTCTGCTTCTCTCCATCTAAAACATTTCTTCTTTTCTCCTACAACACATTGTGACCAGAGTTCCCCCTCCCCTCCTCCCAGTCTCCTATCCACCTTGCCTCTTACCCAGATTTATTCTCCTCTGTTTTCCTTCAGAAAATAGCAGGCTACCCAATGATATCGATGGAGGATATAACAGTTTACCATAAGACTTGTCATCAACATTCATATCATGGCTGCATGAGGCAACCCTGTAAGATAAAGAGTTTCAAGAGCAGGAAAAACAGTCAGAGGCACCCCACACCAACTGTTAGGAGTCCTGCAGAAACTCCAACCATAACATAAACACAGGGGACGTAGGGCAGACCCATGCATGTTAGTCATTTTTACTTAAGGTTCACAGGATCTAACACTGAGGTCTTTACCTTTCAATATAATTCTGTTTGTTTTGTTTGTTTGTTTGCTTTTTAGTCAAGAGCATGTTTTATCAATCTAAGTTTAAATTAAATCATCTATAAAGAATGAGTTTATATATAAACAATTTCCAGGTGTAAACATGCCTTACTTTTGGCAATTAAATCTATGCCTTCTTTACTGCTTTAAAACTTTTTTTTTTAAATGAAGCTCTTATTTTTTTAACTCTTAAAATGTCATATAGCTGGAAAATAACTTGAGTTTCCTAGTGAGAAAGTTCTCATCTAAAGGAATATTGAAATTCATCTCAGACAGGTTTTTACTTGATAGGTAGAATTTCTGTGTTATGTGGATGAATTGATGCAGTAAGAATCATTCTGGCAGAATCCCTGAGTCTTATTCCAAGCTTCGACCTGAGCAAATCATGTAGCTTTTTTTTGTTCAACCATCTCTTCAGAAATAGAAAAAAAATTCCTATTTTTTATTTATATTTCCAGTTGTAACAAATAATGTTAGGTAATTTCAATCTGATAAATACTAGATATACTCTGTCAATGATTAACAATCAGTTGTATGCTGAAAATAATTGCTTAGATCCTGAAATAGTGTATTTTGCTATAAAAGAATGAAAAACGATGAAGGTAGCAGGTGTGAACCTCTTTCCATTCGGATTTGATTGCTCCTGATGCTACTTTAAATCAAGAGACTGAATATTATATCTGTGTACCTTACACGTGTAATGAAGCTAATTACTCTAAAAATAATTGAGCTGACATTTCTGTGGTAATACTATCAAAGCCGAGTGCCATAATCTTGGAGAAGTGAGGGTTGAAGTTGAAATGATTATTTTTTATTTATAGTACAATAATTTAGCAGTGCCTGGAAATTAGTCTGTAGGATTAGAATAGATGTTAATCAAATTCACACAAGATATGAGAGAAATAATTGGAGTTTAGGGTGCAGGATTAATTAAAGGGTGCTTGGAACCTTGATAACCCATTTATTTATGCAGAATACACAAATAATAATCTTTTAAAGTTCTGGTAACAAATACATGGCATTCATAATATCTTGTGGGTGTACTTTTGAAAATCCCCTAATGAAAACAACTGCATGGTATCTATTTCCTTAGCAATATCTAACTAGTAGAGCATTATGTCCCTGAGTTTCATCATGGTACTTGGTTGTACACAAACACATAGGATGGAAAGGGATGTTTCACAGAGCCTGGTCAGTGGGCAACATAAATTTGAATAATTTGAGCCTCTTACTTAAATACTAAGGCCAGTATTTCAAGAGACTCCTCTGAGGGCTGACATTTAAGAATAACAGAGGAAATAGGAAATAAAAATTTAACATATTAGGGCTATTAATCCTGAGCCTTTACACTAGTAAGGTTTTCACAAATGAATAGAGAAATCAGAAGGTGGATTCTCAATTTTTTAACAGGAAGCCATGAGAAGCGACTAGAAAATGCATTTCAAACATTTAACTGTTATATTATTTGTTACTCTAAATTACTTTCAAGATTATAAATAGAGGACAATAAAATAAATTTAGAGAAGACTATTATTTTATGTATCTCTTCCTCAAGAAGTTTGTATAAACCACTGTAATCTTCAGTGCTACTGCTGGGAAGACATTTTGAATCATTAGTGCACTATCTTTCACTTGCCTTAACTTCAAAACAGTTACTTTGATTCGACAACAAAGAGTGAGGCTGGAAATCATGATAAGTTTCTCTTAGGAGAGTTTCCAATGAATACTTCCCCATTGGCCATTTAGTTTGCCTTGTTCTCTCTTTGTTAATTTTTATTAATTTATTCTCAATACAGTTGAGTATCGCAAGATAATATTACAAATCATTCATTACCCACGCCCACTCCTGGTTCTATTCTTGGTCTCTGGGCCACCTGGCTTCTGGTTTCAGGTCCTAAAGGCAGTGTCAGTGGTGGGTTCTCTTTGTGACATGACTCTTGAGCTGGACCAGTCATTAGTTAGTCAACCCCCAACAATTTCTATGCCACTTTTACCCTTGTAAATCATGCTGACAAACTGGGAGCCTGCATAGGTCTACCCTAGGCCCTCTGCATGGATGCTAGAGTGGAATAGCTTCTTTTTGAGTTTTGTTTATTTGTTTTGTTTTGTGGGACTTCTAATAGAGGGATCAGAGTTGTTTCTAATGCTTTTGTCTTCTTTTGGGACCCTTAGACTCCTACTGGGTTGCCTAATCTTTCATTAACCTGAGAGATGGTGCCTAGTCTTACTACAACTTGGTATGTGATGTGGTTGATATCTTTCAGAAGCCTGATCTTTTCTGAAGGGAGACAGAGGAGGGCTTGCTGGTGATGTAACTGTAAGTTACACATGTTCTCTATGTAATACCAACAACATTATTGGTTTGCTAAGCTGGACTGGGGCAGAATCTTTCTCCAGTCTGTCATTGCCTTCTCAATATGGGGTGACCTGATGTTTCTTTATGTTTTCCCCTGAAGGAATTCAGTGAAAATAATGTGAAAAATTGCTATAGAATGATAAATGTTAATAGGAAGAAACCTATGTCTATTGTTCTTCCTAATTTGCTTTCCCTTTACACAGGTAGCTCCTGGAGTAGCAGGCAATAAAGAACAAGTCTTTGTGGGATTCCTGGCTGCATATCTAGAAATGGAAATGAAAACTGAATGATGGCAGGGGGGAATGAAATTCAATCTATAAATTGACGTTGGAAAGACAGCAAGAATCAAATGTTCAAGTCCTGTTTGGGAGCATACTGGTAGGAGAGGCTACACGCTGTAAAAGAAAAATGCCAAGAAGGGTATGTAGTCACGGACTTCTGGTCGTTCTGTGTTCCAATGATCATGATCTCATTTCTGATCACACAGAGTTTACAAGTGTTATAGAAATTGTAACTGTTCAGAGGAGGCAATCCTCATTTGATGCAGAGGAAATTGCTGCTTACTAGGAAGCCATTCACAAGATAATCTTTGTTTCTCAGGATTATCGTTAGATCTGTGGTACTAGAAGTGGGCATGGGAGACAATTTGATTCCTGTGGTATGCTTGGGGGGCACAGCCTTCACTCATGTTATAGGGGTAATTTGTGCTTCACAGAAGGACTAAAGAAATTCCTAAAGGAAGCTCTATGAGGGTTTGCAATAAGGTATTATGAAAGTAGCATTTAATAATGTATTAAATCTTGTCCTCAGCCATGAATCCAATTGCATTACCAACTTTGTATGCTTATTCCTTGTCCAATTAGCATACCCATAGTATTAACAGAGAAAGAACATGATCCAAAGCTTAAAGCAAAGGAGGCAGGTTTACGGAAAATTAAGTCAGAGATGCAAGACTTTCCTTGTTCTTTTGTTACCTATTGTACATCTGTAGGTGTGAGTGAAGTCAGAGCAAACACATGCTCTAAATCCTTGTAGTTAAGATAGCAGTGCATTTGCATTTTGTGTTTATACATTCAATAAATGTATCTTTCCAGCCACTCTCTGATTCTATTATGAATATTAACTCATCTAGTTCTGATTTAAGTACTTACATAACAGGAATGCCCCAACTCGACTCTGAAAAACAGTGTAAACTGTGATTTGTTATTTCAATTAAGAATGTCAGTTTATGGTCAATTAGACATTAGCCCATTGCATATGAATGCCCTTGATAAAATAGTCTACAATATTACTTTCTGTCCTTTAGCAAAATCAAATTATTATAGCTAACTGCTTCCTTACTCTTATCATCGCTAATGTGAGTATATTGATTTAATGAGAATTTTGAGGTAATTTTGGACAATGGTAATTGCTTTTGGAAAGGAGAATTGATGAATTTGCTATACCTACCTACTGATGTCATTAGCATTTACTTAAATGTCTCTCCTTTTCCCTTTCTACCTCTCTGTCTCGCTCTGTTTCTGTCTCTGACTTTGACTCCCCCTCTCACTCTCACTCTCTCTCTCTCTCTCTCACACACACACACAGAAACATGATAACTAATTTACTCATTTAAATCTTAAACAATAATTTCTATTTTATATCACAGATGAAAAATATAACAATTAACTTCTCAAAAGTTATAAATCAATAATTACTCCTTTTCATTGCTATGGCCTAGAAGTCAATATGTTTACATCATAAAATTATAGTATTTTGAACTGAATTATAATTTTAACTGAATTAAGATAGACAATAAAGCTAACATTTGCTAAAACCTCAATTTTCATCAAGGGCCTGAACTCATTAGAAATTTTAAATTTTCTAAATGGGCTGAGAGAAATGGCTGAGTGTCTAAGAGTGCTTTTATTCCAAATCTCACAGTCTGAGTTCAATCTCTAGGAGTCCCTAAAGGCATTCTTTAATATACATTTGCATGCTATGGAATGTATGTGCACACAATACATACAACCAAATTAAATATCTAAATGTATAAATACTGTAATTGAAATGATAACAATTCTAAATGAAGATTAAAGGCAATGTAATTTTGTGGCAAATATAATAAGAAAGAAAGAAACAATGAAAGAAAGAAACAAAGACAGAAAATCTTGCTTTCAGAGTGGTCTTTCAAAAAGTCAGAAGACAAATAATTTTATCACTTAGCCTGAGAAGCCAAAAAGGATAGCATGAAGCATTTCAGGAGAACAATTTTAGATACTGAAAGAATTCCATCACTGTATTTAAACAGGTAGAAAGATTCCACTGAATTGTTGTTCTCAAGATAAACAATAGCATTTTTCAAGGATAAGCCTTGCCAAAATGATTTGTTATGCATTTTAACCCCAAATTAACCTGGTAATGGTTATTTATCATTTAATTAGCTTTATTCAAAGAAGAATGTATTTAAAACTTATTGACAAAAGGTTGTTTTGTAATTTTGACATATTATCAAAATTTGACATATTATCAAAAAAAGTAGGTATCTCTGAAGTCAGATACCTACTTTTTGACAAAAACTTGAAGTTAAAACTACTCTCTTCCTTAAAGAGTATATTAAGCATGATTGTTTCAAAGTCCTTGGGAAATATCATCCTGGCTTTTGAAGTAGTAAAGAAGCTTCTTTATCTTTGGGAAAGTTGCTCGTTCATTTCAAAGGATGAATGGAGACCTTATTTAAAAAAAAAATAGCTTTTTTTCATTTTCACTTCAATAAATCATAATACGTTTTTTAATTTTGTTCCACTTAGACAACAGATCAAGTATTGGAAAACATTAATTTATATTAAAATTTTGCTAAAGCCAATTATAGTCACAAAACTATAATTGTCTTTGAAAAATGCAATAATTCATAAAATAAATGACATAAAATCTCTCCTAATACTTAGGGTAATGAGACCAAATTTAAATCAATGTATGACTTATTAAAATATATATAAAAAAATGATGAATAGAATTAAATACTAGATAAACTACAGAAAAAAATCGCAAACATGAAAGCTATTTGTTTGCTTTGACCACAAAACCCCAAATGGTTGTACACAGGTAGATGAGGAAATAAATGGAAAGAAAGAAAAAAAGAAAGAAAGAAAATGGGCTGCCTTGGTATTTAATAAATAAGCTTTGAATATACCTGCATCTCAGTTAAGGTTTTTATTACTGTGATAATATAAAGAAAAGCAACACAGGAAATATAGGGTTTATTTTAGCTTACAGTTCCATATCATAGTTTTTCAGTGAGACAAATCAGGGCAGGAATCTTGAGGAAGGAGCTGGTGCAGAAGCTATGGAGGAGCTCTGTTTACAGGCTTGCTCCCGGAGTTGCCAAGCTTGTTTTCTTAAAGTGCCCAGGACTATCATTCTAGGGCTGACACAGCCCACATTGAGCTGGGACATTCCCACAATCATTCAGAAAATGTACCACCGGCACATTTCTCCCACAGGGAAATCTGATGGGAGATTATTCTCAATAGAAGTTTCCTCTTCTCAAAAACTATAGTTTGGGTCAAGTTGGCATAAAGCATAACATGTATATGAATATATATATATGATGCAGTAAATAAATACAAAAATATTATGGCAATATAATAAAACTTGGTAAATTGTATTGCAATACTGTTTACACCAAGGCTTCTACCTAAGGGACATGAGACTGACGAACCTTTTGCAAAACGCCCTCGTGGACCATGCTGCTCAGTGTACTCCAATTCACTCTCCAGTTTCAGAAGCTTTTCCACTACTGTGTTTTTTGTGCATGCACCTAAATTGGAGCTTGCAGCCTTAAGGTCTGCTTTCTAGCAGCCATCCTTTAGGGCCATTCTGATGTAGTTTTTAGAAGTACGCATCGTCTTCGAATTCCGGAAAATGATGCCAAGCTGTTACCACATCTGGAAAAAGACAAGGTAACTTCCATCGCAACGAGAAGCAACAGGGAGTGAAGATCTCAGACAATTGATTATCTGTTCGAAAACCAGTTCTCTGCATACATTTTGCCCCAGTCAAAGCTTCCTAATCACAAGCTTTTCATTATTATTTGTGCAAAAAACAAATCATACATATGGGCCCTTATAAATTAAATCTAAAAGGAACAAAATATATGAATGCATAATTATGTGGAGAAATTGTTTCTGTCTGTACAGTTGAACATTTATCAGCATAGAGCATTTTTTAGTGTGACATGTTTTGAAATGTTAAAATACATACAGGAGCAAGCCTGAAATTCATGTCTCTGAGAAATTATATATGTAAACTATAGATAACAATGGAGAGAGGAAATGACAAGCAAAATTAAGGCCTGCTGCAATCTCACTGTAGAAAAAATTTCCTTCAATATATATTGCTGTTTGTAGTTAAGGAACCTGAGTCACAAGCAGCTCAGCAGTATAGCAAATGGCTGAAGTGAGCGAGCTCAGTCTGGGACTTAGCTTTCCTAGATTTGTTTTCTTTTAATTAATTATTTTATTTATGTACATCCCAAGTGTTGCCCCCTTCCAGCCCCCCCTCCCACAGTTCTTCCCCCGTACTCCCTCCCCTTTGCTTCTGAGAGAGCACCCCTCCCCCAATATTCCCCCACCCTGTGGCATCAAGTCTCTAGAGGATTAGCCCCATACTTTTCTACTCAGGGCAGACAGGGATGCCTTCTGCAGCATGTATCCAGCAGGCCTCACACTAGTCTGTGGTGTGTGAGCCACACCTTTTGGTTTGTGGCTCAGTCTCTGGGAGCTTCCAGGGCTTGAGATTAGTTGACACTATTGGTCTTCCTACGGGGTTGCCGTCCCCTTTAGCTCTCTCAATCCTTCCCCTATCTCTTCCATAGGGTTCCCCAACTTCCAACCAATTCTTGGCTGTAGGGTATCTGCCTCTGTCTCAGTCACCTGCAGGCCAAAGCCTCTCAGAGGACAGACACAGTAGGCTCCTGTCTGCAAGTACAGTGCCTACAACTTGTAACCAGGGAACCCTAAAGACCCTCATATATTAAAAAGGTAAGTGAAAAAGGACATTTGCTGTCCTTCCCAGAAAAAGGGTGGTGCTGAAGACCATATCTACCATGCCAAGTTCTTGACAGTTGGGTTTTGCCTTTCATTTCGGTTGTGTTCTTTTGCCTTAACCTCTCTCAACAGGAGGAACTGTGCAACCCCATCCTCATCTGGTAAATACATGTTTCATATTTCATCAATACAAGCATATTGGAAATAATGAAAGCGAAAATAATATAATCAAATCAGTCATTCATAAATGCTTGTGAGATTGGTACAACATGATTGAAATTACGATTTGTAATTGTAACTCAAATTGGCAGGAATTTCATTTCAATAATATTTAATTAGTTATTCAATCACATGCACATAATTCAGATGGGCACAAGCTTCCTTTTTAATATGTATTTTATTCATACTCATTGATGTTTAAAAATCCTAAAATCAGTCTTCCAGAAAGAATTTCTTAATAATAGGATTCATAGTTACATTTCTATTTTATAATTGTGAAGAAACATTTTGCTTATTTGTAGTAGCAAAGCCCATTGTTAATAGAGATGACTGTTTATGTCACTCCTTCCTTCTTTATCTGATATTCTGATCAGTCTGGTTGCCTCTGGAGAGAGACCTGCAATTTAAGAATTAGATGGAAACTTGCCTGAAGAGTGGATCATGCAGAAATAGAATCTGTCTTTAGTATGGGGCAGAAAGAATTGCTCACAAACACCAACTGCCTGTAGCTCCTTCATTAGGGGTGGTGGTCAGGGACCACACTTCAATGCATGGTGGAATTTTGGCATTTTGTGCCTTGTGCAGGCCACATGCAGTTAGCCACAGTTCCTGTTTACTGATGCATGCAATAGCCAGTTTCTATTCAGAGGTCAGCATTTCACATTTCTCCTCCCTGGTTCATCCTTGAATGAACTTCACTGAACTGTTGGCACTATGTGATTGACAGTGAAGGCCCATCAATAGTTACACACTCAATGTTATTTATACTTGGCACTTTGACTAGCTATGGGCATCTGCAATAACTACTACCCAGCACAACTTAAGCTTCTCAACTAAAGTTGGAAGCAGTACAATCTTATGCTATACACAAAGATCTACAGGGCAATTTGCCAGCATAAATGTTTAGCAGAACAACAGTGGGTTCCGTGATAGGTCCTGTATGCTATCCAGTCCTAAGCTTTTGCCCATGTTTATAGTACCAAGCATAAAATCCAACCTGTAAAATCTCCCTTGTATTTTAAAAATCTACTTCTCATTAATCATATCATTGATATTATCAAGTTCAATATAGACCAAAGTAGTTCTTTTAAAAACTATTTCTTCATTCAAAACAAAAGAAGCACAAACATCCCTTTCTCCCCTAAAATACAAATTTTGTTAAGGGTTTGGAAATTTCATACATGTATAGAATACATTTTTCTTATAATCAGCCACTCCTCCAATTCATCCCAGGTCTACCACTTCCCCTCTTGTAACTCGGTATCCTCTTATTTTTGAGATTTTCATTCATGTATATAATGAAATATGAACAAATATTTCTTCTATTTACTCTCTTTTATTTCAAATAAGTAATCATTTTGTTGAAAATTTATTAGCTTCTATGAATGATGATGAGCTTTTCAAAATAAGATGATTAAAAACTTTGGACAATTCTATCTTCTTGCTTTAGTTCTTTGACCAGCCAAAGGCCTTTGCAGAAAACAAGTGTAGTCCAAAAATATGTTTCCTAATGTGAATCTGCTTAATCCTGAAAAGGGCAGAATTTCCCGAGGGCTCAATTTAAATTACAGTCAGATGACTAATTGGAAACAAAGCTTAGGAAAACAGAAATAGTAAAGATTTTCAGGCCCGGAACACTGGTTCCTTCCGGTCTGTGCCAGAGCACTGGGCAGATCTTGGGTGGCAGCTCTGCTCCCAACATCCAAGAACCCAGAGGAAGCAAGGATCCCAGGCACTCGAACTCAGGCAGTATCCTAGGTAAGCAGACAGCAGGGCCCGCCCTAAACAGGGAGTAACTGGGAACCAAAAGGAACCAGGAAGTCACTCCCAGCCCAGAACACTGGTTCCTTCCGGTCTGTGCCAGAGCACTGAGCAGATCTTGGGTGGCAGCTCTGCCCCCAAACTCCAAGAACCCAGAGGAGGCAGGGATCCCAGGCGCTCTAACTTGGACAGTGCCTTAGAAACTAGTTCTCAGATCTGAGGCCTAGATCAGACCTCTGCCAGGTCTGCTGTTGTGTGGACCCGGGATTCCACCTGAGACATACTGGAAGGTCCACTCAATCCAGATCCACAGAGGAACAAATGAACTCAGAGCTTCAGACAACATATCCTGAGATATTCTAGAGGAGACACTGCACCCAGAACAGCAGACACCTAGCTGGACTACTACCTTGGAGGCACCATATCCTGAGGCATTCTAGAGGTACCACTGTAATCAGTGCAGCTGGAAAAGATCACAGAGACATCTGGACCCCTAGGAGATCAGACACAAGCTAGATAACTAGAAAGACAGGCTTCAGTCAGAGACAGCAAGTACAGGCAGCACTAGAGTTAACCAGATGGCAAAAGGCAAGAGCAAGAATGTAAGCAACAGAAACCAAAGTTACATGGCATCATCAGAACCCAGCTCCCCCATCAGAGCAAGCCCTGAACACCCCATCACACCAGAAAAGCAGGATTCAGAATTAAAATCACTTCTCATGATGATGATAGAGGGCTTTAAGAAAGACATAAATAACACTCTCAAAGAACTTAAGGAGAGCACTGGTAGACAGATAGAAACCCTTAAAGAGGAAACACAAAAATCCCTTAAGGAATTGCAAGAAAATGCAACCAAACGGGAGAAGGAATTAAACAAAACCATGCAGGATCTAAAAATGGAAGTAGAAACAATATAGAAATCACAAAGGGACAATACCCTGGAGATAGAAAACCCAAAAAAAAAAAAAAAAAAAGATCAGGAGTCATAGACACAAGTATCACCAACAGAATACAAGAGATGGAAGAGAGAATCTCATGTGCAGAAGATACCATGGAAAACATTGACACAACTGTCAAAGAAAATGCAAAATACAAAAAGCTACTAACCCAAAATATACAAGAAATGCAAGACACAATGAGAAGGCCAAACCTAAGGATAATAGGTAAAGATGAGGGGGAAGACTCCCAACTTAAAGGACCAGTAAATATCCTCAACAAAATTATAGAGGAAAACTTCCCTAACCTAAAGAAAGAGATGTCCATAAATATACAAGAAGCTTACAGAACTCCAAATAGTTTAGACCAGAAAAGAAATACTTCCCGCCATATAATAGTCAAAACATCAAATGTACAAAACAAAGAAAAAAATACTAAAAGCAGTAAGGGAAAAAGGCAAAGTAACATATAAAGGCAGGCCTATAAGAATTACACCAGACTTCTCACCAGAGACCATAAAAGCCAGAAGATCCTGGACCGATATCATACAGACCCTAAGAGAATACAAATACCAGCCCAGACTACTATACCCAGCAAAACTGTCAATCATTATTGATGGAGAAACCAAAATATTCCATGACAAATCCAAATTTACACAGTATCTCAACACAAATCCAGCACTTCAAAGAATAATTGTTGGAAAACTCAACACAAGGAGGGAAACTACAACCTAGAAAAAGCAAGAAAGTAATCTTCCAAAAACCCCAAAAGAAGATAGTTACACAAACATATCTCCACGGATGTTAGTCCAAAAGCTTGGATTATCGAAGACTCAACCCACAGACCACATGAAGCTCATGAAGAAGGACGACCAAGAGGGGATGCCTCAGTTCTACTTAGAACGAGAAATAAAAATGCTCAAGGGAGCAAATAGGGAAACAAAACATGGAACAGAAACTGAAGGAGGGGCCATCAGGAGACCTTTCCACCTGGGTATTCACCCCATGCACAGCCACCTAATCTGTTATTGACCCCAGGTGGAAAGCAACAATACCAAACAACCAGAGCCCCCCAGGGTCTAAACCACCAGCCTGGGAACACATAGGGAGGGACCCAAGACTCCAGAGGTATATGTAGGGGAGGATGGCCCTGTCCCATAAAAAAAAAAAAATGAATGAAAAATGAATGAATGAACACACAGTGGGGGGGAGATGTGAGGGCGGGGAGGGGATAGTGAGGGGGGTAGGTGTGGTCACTGCCTCATAGAAGCATGAGGAGGGGGATGGGATAGGTTTCTGGGTGGTGGGAGGAAGTAGGCTAAGGGGATAAAATCTGAAACTTAAATACTACAACCAATTTTAACAAGCGGGGGAAAAAAAAGTCTTCAGAACCATCATCTTTAAAAAAAAAATGTCAGCCACATGGGGGTGGGAAATTTTTTTTTCTTGATACTAAAACTTCTTCTGAGAATTGTATATTGCAGAATACACAGCCTTGGTGTATCTACTCATCAAGCATACTGAGCAGACCTGCCCAAACCTCTGATGTCCTGGAATTCCATCTGGATTCAGTGAAGACACAGCATCAGAGGCTTATCAACTTACTCTCCCCCCCACCCCTCTTCAAAAATCTCAACGCCCTTAATCAACTTGAAGAAGTTAAAGAAGAGTCAGCGCCCCTATTCCCTGAGCTTGGGGACTAATGTGATTAATAATGGTCTGTCTTTCTAGGGACAAGTAGTGGTTTTGTTGGAACAGGGGGGATTAGCTAGGACTTACTGCATAGCCATAACCTACTGGTAGAAATCTGTATAATTATAATCAAGATAAAGTTATAATTTCTTAAATGGTACAAAATTTACTTTGATCTCAAATTTAAGGTTTTCATTGGTACAAGCCTCTTATTAATATAAAAGTGAGATGAATATTGATACGCTCATGGGTATTGTGCCTGTATAACACATTTAGGAATACAATGCCTAGACCCAGCCCTTTTTTAACTTTTTTAACTGATTTGGGACAGTTAACCTATGAGTTAAGGGACTATAGCAAATTCATATTTTTGAGTTTATTGTTAGGGTGTTTTCCATATTTTACTTAGAAATAGCTGAGAGGAGTTAACAGAAAACAGACCAGGTTACCTTACATGGATAGTTGGTTTTCAAAACATCAGAAGTCCATAGAACTGATGCTACAAATATTTATATATTAATGTTCATATTGATTAGAGACCTGTCTGCTCCTGACAGCTTCCTGTCATGGATTCTAAGAAGAAATTGAGCATCCTTGGAATTACTCCAGTTGTGTGGTAACAGCCACTAGGCAAGAATTGCCTCTCTCCATCTACAGAGAAATTACTGTCCAGAAAAGGACACACATGCAGAATAGTCGACTGATTATATCTGCCTAGACAGAGTAATCAGTCCTTAATAATCCTGCATCACCAAGGTCTGTCAGATGATTCTGGGCCAGAAGGCTGAAGATTTGATGCTCCAACGTTCGGTAGTATAGGGGCTTTTCAGGTGTTCAGAGGTCTCTATAAATTGGCTAAGTTTTAGAAGCTATGCTTTGTGCTTCCCACAATTATAGTTAACTCAGTCATTCTGGATTTCTGACGGGGTTGAAAACTTATAGCTATTTACCGTAAGAGAAAAAATTTGAGTGGATGGTCGTCAGCTGACATTCATCCTAAAGCCAGGTTCAGAACTAAATGTTTTAGTTAGGATAGATGACAGAGGTGGTGGTTAGTCAACAAAATGATGGACTGGGTATTAGGACTATCTTGTACCTCACTGGTACAAATTGGCATAATTATGCTCTAATTGTATTTTGAGAGAAAAGTTTCATTTTAACAGGAAGGGTGATGTGTAGGAGGAGCTAAGGTAGGAGGAGTACTGAGAGGAAGAAAAGGAGTAAGAAGAGGAGGAGAAGAAGGATAGGAGAAGCTAGGTGATGAAAGAGAGAAAGAGGGGGGAGACAGGGAGGCAGATATTCATGTATCTCCACCAGTCAAAGATAGTTGTTATATCTAGGTTGGTCAGTGGGTTACACCTCTGATTGAACAATTCCAAACTTATAAAGCTTATGATTAACATTATTTTAAAAAAAATGTATAAATGCAAAAAGGAAAAGGGGGCATGGGATAGGGGTTTTCTAAGGGGGGGGATTGGGAAAGGGGATGGCATCTGAAGTGTAAATAAAATATCTAATAAAAAAATAAAAATAAAAAAAATTATTCCACAGAATGAAAACAGAAAAAAAAAAAAGATTTTCAGAATGCACAATAGAAACTTAAGTTTCTCTGAACTGCTTTCAATACAATTTGATTATATTTAAATTTTTAAAAATGTAAAATCATTTTCTACCTTACCCGTGAGATAAAAAAGGAATGACACCTCACCTTATCCTACCTGTGGGGTTCAGGTCTCTCTCTCTCTCTCTCTCTCTCTCTCTCTCTCTCTCTCTCTCTCTCACACACACACACACACACACACACACACACAGACACACACACACACACACAGAGAGAGAGAGAGAGAGAGAGAGAGAGAGAGAGAGAGAGAGAGAGAGAGAGAGAGAGAGAATGTTATCACAACAAGATTCCTGTCTTTGTGTATTTGCTGTTGTCTGAGCTTTGTTTCTGAAGCTTTCCCAAGTGTTGACTACTCCTCTAGGTCATGCATAACTGAATGTTAATTTTTTTTATTTATTTTTCAGGAAAATATTATGTTGCCATTAATAGAAACTTCAAAATCTTTGCAAAAATAATCTCATCACTGGAGCTTGTTTGTGCTGCTGCCTGCTCCAGGGGTAATGTCTTTTTGGAGATCGAAGCTTTCATTCTGAGCAGAAACTTCTGGTATCAGGTCACTCGTGTTGATATTACAAATGTCATTTGCTTTACTTTTCTTGGGGGAAAGCCAGGGTTTGGATATCTGTTTCTAGATGTTTCTGTGTCCTTTTTCTGGAGCACTGAAATGCATCTGGAATTATGTTTACTCTTTTGATTTAAACATATGCATGATGTATGTACTTGGTAGAATCAATCCACCAACTATGTGAGCTTCTAAGAGTTTCTCCCTCTGTTCTTTCCTAGGGCATTTGTACCTGAATTTAATGAAAATAAATATTTTCTTTTGTTTTATATTATAATATTAATGTTTTTGTAAATGTTAAAACTTCATTTTTTTCCTTTTAATTGCAATTTCTTACTGTCTAGTCAAGGTTTCACCCTGTAATGCATGCTGGTCTTGAATTTGTAATAGCACCCTGCTTCAACCTTACAAAGAATTGAATTACTAGCAGGATTCTTTATATTTGTTTCTATATATTTTTTCTATTTTTTTTTTTTAGAAAAAATTTAATGGGAGATACTGTGTAACTTTTGCTGTGGAGATGTAAATAAATTTCTACTTACTCTAGATATGACACACATTCCAAACCAAATAAATTGTTCCCTGAATGTCCAAGTTAGCAAACCAATAGGTTTCTTAGAATTATTTACAGGAATGTGGTTATGACATTACTTAAAGGAGAGTAGGTTACTGAAAGCCAGCTGCATTACCAAAAGTTCATGTCAGCCTCAATGGTGGCTCACAAGACCTGCATATCTGAATTTCTCTGCAAATCTTGCAGGCAGTTCAATGCTGGGAGAGCCTGCTCCTTCTAGCAGTCCTCGCTGCTGATTAGGGAATTTGTGAATCTTGTTTATTATAGGTTTCCTCTTTTGAGTCTGAGTTACAGGTCCTCCTTCCAACAGAGAATTTGGAAGTGTGATGAAATTGGTATTACTGACACTAGAAGAAAACTTACTATTTGTCATTGTTCATTTTTAAGTCTCTATGTTGTCTATGATGGAACCAACTAAGGCTAATTTATTTGTAATTTTTAAAATTAATCTTTTTGACTTGTTTAATTGGAAAACAATAATGTTCTACTGAGTGAAAGAATGAGATGTGCTTCATTGATATATATTAATTGTGCAAAGCTGAGATTTATAGTGTTTCTTTGCATGCACATAACATACTTTCATCTCCATTATATCCCTATTCTCATATATTTAAAAATGGAATAGTTGTCTTTGTAGAGTTTATTTATATTTGTTATATAATGATTTTTGGTTCTACCTATATACCTGAGTTGACATGTGATTTTTTTTCATTGGAGCTAAATAAAACTGTCCTGCATACCACATTTGCTTTTTATTCATTTACTTGTTGAGGGCTTCAAGGCTGATTCATAGCTTGATTATTATGTAGGGTATAGTCATAAACATGTTGCCTTAATTACTTTTCAATAACTGTGATAAAACACCATGAACAAAGCAACTTGTAGAAGAAATAGTTTATTGAGGGCATATAGTTTCTGGTGGTGAGTTTATTACTGTCATGACAGAGAGCATGGCAGAAGGCAGACACAGGAATAGAGCCGTACCTGAGAGCCCATATCTTCAGACACAGACAAAAGGCAAAGAAAGCTAACTAGGGATGATATGGACTTTTAGAACTTCAAAGCCTTCTTTCAGTTATCTACCTCCTCCAACAAGAATGTAGGTCCTAGTCCTTTCCAAATAGTTCAACCAAGTAGGGACTGATATTCAAATACATGAGCTTAAGGAGTCAACCTTATTCAAACTACCACATATGAATTATGCAGATATTTTCAAATCAAAATGACTTGCTTATTTTGATATATTACTAAATCTATAAAAGCTAGAATGCAAATATAAAAATTTATTTCTTTTTCAAATTTTGAACAACATTTATAACAATTTCCTTAGTGTTTGGACTAATTCACATTGATTCCAGCCATGGATAAGGTTCAGTTTTTTACTATGTAACAATGGAGTTTTCCCACTTCTTAGAGCTTAGTGTGTCATATAATACTGTACTGTTTTTTTCATTTGCAGTTTTTTTTTTTTTTTTTTGCTGAATGAATGTCTACCTTTTAAAGACCTTTAATGTTTGATTAAATGTGTCTAATTTTAATTTTCTGTTAATTAAGTGGGCCAAAGAGGGCTTTTGATTGCTGGATTTCAATACTTTGATAGCTGGACCTTGATAGTCAGCCTCAGGAAGGGAAGTGGCCAAATAATGTAGTAGACCCTATGGGCTAGCTTTAGGAATGTAATCTAATGGCTCTTAGTAAGGCTAAGGGAATTTGAAGAAGGGTCAGACCTGTCAGAATCATCTTTGCCATGTTGAGGCAGGCTAGAGTCCTTTTAGATACAGTTGTAATTCACAGGAGAGGCAGGCTATATCCTCATTATGTGGCAGAGTTTGGCAACTCACACATATGTTGCTGAATATGAGAGTGGACCATTTACAAAGGTTAAAACTAGGCAGTGTGGAACAAGGTCACATTACCTGCAAAGAAGCCTTTGAATCTATTGTGTCAAGGTTATGAAAGAGAAGCCTTCATCTCCAAGGAATACCCTGGGACAACAAAGATACCAAGAGTATGGGGCATCTACCAAGTCAAGCTCTGAGAATGAAATGGTTCCTGCTCAGGAGATAAACCATGTGCACCAGGTGGCAGGGATTGAAAGTTGGGGTTCCCCAAACAATTTGGAGTTCAGTTTATTATTTTAGAATTCATCAGTGCCAAAAATAGTTGTGCAGGATTTGATGTTTTCCCTGTTCAATTTTGATTTTGCAAGCAGTGTGATTGTTTCTTGGTAATTTCTGTTTCTTCTCTTTTGGCATAAGAGTATTTATTATTTGCCATTGAAATTTGAAAACATATGACTTGATTTTGATTATGTAGGAGCTCATAGTTAAGAAACTTTTAACTCTTTAAATGTTGAAATTGCTAAAACAAACAAACAAACAAAAAATGGGACTTCTTAAAATTGGACTAAAAGAAATTTTATTATAAAATAGTTATGAGCCCAGGGACAATGGGTGAAATTTTATGGCTTAAATGTCTTTGCTTAGATGTCAAGTCAGTAAGATGTAGATTTTCAGTTTTTAGTTCTAACTCCCAATAAGTGGAAAGACAGAATTCAAATGATTCAAAAGTATGCCTGTGATAAGTTACCTAGATTACTTTGGGTGCCTCATTCCCTAAGCAGGGTATCCTGGACTGCCTAAGAGTAGAGAAATCAAAAAAGCTGAGAAGTAGCAATGTGGATTAAATGATTGATCTCTCTTCTTGACTGTAAGTGTAATGTAACTACCAACTTTAAATTCCTTCACTACTCCACTGAATGGGCTGTAATTTAGACTTGTAAGCCCACTAAATACTTTATCCCTTAAATAATCTTGTTTGGGCATTTATCACAACAGAAAAACAAATTAAGACACATACTTGAGGGGGCTAGCTCCCCGATCATTTTAACTATGTTGTTTTTACAAGCTCCGATTTTACAGTTTCTGTCTTGTATTTTTCTCATTCATTTCATGTGATTTAATAAACAGCTAGTTTAAATGAAGTGCTATTCAAAATTATAACAGATAGATAAAAATACCAGAAACACATTTTTTTTGAAATTCTTTTCAGAATTCTGTTTACTTATACTTTTCCTTAGTTTTGAAGGATCTCCAATAGTTCTTCAAATTATCAGATTTATAAATCACATTTTAGACTTTATAATACTCTTTGATCTTTGGTTTTTGTTTGTTTGTTTGTTTGTTTGTTTGTTTTTTGTACCTTCTGACTGTTATAAAGGTCTACATTGTATGGAGTGACCACTCGCTGAACTACAAGTACAAAGTAATATCCCAAAGTGTGTCACAGTTTTTTGTGATAGAGCAGCAACTAAATGCCATAAATATAGGATATCCATTTCAGGGAAACTTATGTGATACCCACTCCTTTAGATTGGTCTTTAGATTGATGAATAAAAATGGTCACGGTTTTTGCTTGCTACCACCAAAATAGGAATATGAATGTTCTGGGACAATCTGTTTTAATTATGATTGTGAACACAGCCCGATTTACATTCAAGTCACTTCAAATGGTTCTCATTTGTTCTTTCTCAAAGCTAAAGTGGATTTTGGTGCTTCGACCTAGAACTCAGTATCATTTGTGCACCAGTCATGTTTTAGAGTTTTGTACTTACAACCTGTCAAAACTGCCAAGTTTATAGAGACATTTTAGTTTTAAAAGAATAGCACATCATGGTTTGTATGAAACTATTTTCACATTTAGTAGTATCATTTTGTTTTGCAATAGATGGTAAAAATATAAAGAAACTTAAATTCTGATAGTTTATCATATTATAATGTGGTAAATGTTAATGATAAATTATTTTATCAGGTGGATGTAAATTTTTACTGTACATCATCAAACAAGTTAACAAGTTTATTTTTAATCACTCCTTGTAACTGCCTTCCTTTCACTAATTTTTGGCACGAGTGATTATCTTTGATTATGTGAGAGAGTGAACTAGTGACTCTGGTTTATACACCAGAAAAATATACTTTGGTAGCAGTATAACCTCTTTAGGGATAAGGAGGTCATAGGGGAGAAATTCATTATTTCAGAAGTGTACTTTAGAAAGTTATACTGTTTGGATGAGGATATTATGAAAGGTATCTCATAATCTGTGGCAAGAATAATTTATACTGTTATGTGGTTGATGAGAGGATATTTAATAATCACATTTTATCATATGGGAATGCTTGTTAAAGCCATTTTTAAGCCAAAGAGTTTCTACTGATAATATACTATGATCATCATAGTCATAAAAGATTTATTATGTAAACAGAAGGGTGTGTATAAAATCTTCCCATAGCCTATTTTTTTTTTGGCTAAGATTTTAAATGCCCAACTAACTAGTGGAATTAAACGTTCTTAGACTTCTTAATATTAACATATTATAATAAAATATATCCTTAAAATGATTTTGAAATGGGTCAATATTTATATATAGTAATGGTTATTGAGTTGAAAAATTTAAAGTATATAGCCCTTTAAACTTGTTTTAAAATAACAGTTTGGCATCACTCAGAAAGATCCTCATCCAGGTTGAGAGAGTGGGTGGAAAGAGAGAGAGAGAGAGAGAGAGAGAGAGAGAGAGAGAGAGAGAGAGAGAGAGAGTAGTTGGTCAAGGTTCATGAGGATTTCTGGTTTCCTCATTCAGGCATTTATTATAATCAAATATTAATAATTCTGTAGATCAATAAGTAGAAATAGAAAAGTAAAAGACTTTACTAGGCAGAGCCCCTCATAAGTACCCATCCACAGCATAGTCACACAATGTTATATAACTGCACTTATTTTCCTGTACAAGGCAGATATTTTACATGAGTAAACACAAATCATGGCTGAGTGGATAAATCACAAGGCCTGGCCAGATGGTAGTTTATAGGTTTTGTTTTTGTTTTTGTTTTTTGTTTTTGTTCTCTGTATAGCCTGGCTGTCCTGAAACTCACTCTGTAGACCAGGCTGGCCTTGAACTCAGAAATCTGCCTGCCTCTGCCTCCCAAGTGCTGGGATTAAAGGCGTGTGCCACCACCGCCCAGCATTAGTTTTTATGTTTATTAGGGAAAGCTCAGGTTTTTTATGCAGGCTTGAATGACTTTCAAAGTTCAAAAACAGGAGGAACCTTTAATAAGGCTAATATATCTTGTTTCTTAATATTTAATCTCCTTATATTCAGAGACCTTATATGTAATCTTTAAGAGATCATCATGTTAGAAAAATGTCATCGAGTAGTAAGTTAGACAAAGAGGTAGGAGCAGGAAGCTGAGAGATCATGTCTTTAAACGCAAATTTAAAGGTTGATGTTTCATCTAGGCTCCTTTTATTATTCTTACATATCCAGTAATAACTAGTGTTAAGGTTAGAAAATGGCATTCATAAATCAAAATCAACATGTGACTAAATAACACAATAATGAATGTCTCTGTTACCTAAGACATTTCAGAGAGTAAACAACCTAAACTTAAAATATTGAGTTTCAGAGTAAAATTTGAGGGAAAACAGCAGTTAAGCAAATTTAAGCAACATGCATTTACATCTGTCCAACCACTGTTGAAAATTACGTATACATTTGTCTGTTGAATATGTGTGTGTGTGTGTGTGTGAGAGAGAGAGAGAGAGAGAGAGAGAGAGAGAGAGAGAGAGAGAGAGAGAGAGAATCAACAGTGACATATAGAGGAAATAATTTATTATGGCGTGTGATTTGAGAGATCACATTTTAGGGTAATGTCATCTAGTGGTAAGTTAGACAAAGAAGTAGGAGCAGGAAGCTGAAAGCTCACTTCTTTTAAATCTAATTATAAAGCATCAAGAGTAAAATGGAAGCTGTGAGATATATGTGTATATGCATACTTTAAAAGTTTTTTCCATAGTCATCACCCTTAATTTTGCATGCATTAATAAGACTAAGAGACTACTTGTATTTTGTGGGGCCCTAACATTATGTGTGAATAATTTTTTCAATGAATGGCAAATAATTGTTGTCTGTCTGTTGGCAGCAATGACTTCATAAAGAGAAATAATAGGTCGCATGAATCTGAGGGCAGCCATGCCATAGGCTGTTCAAATTGATGTCATTTTTATTACTTGTTATGTGAATCTAATACCTATGTTGAGGAACTCGCATGTTATATCAATTTTAATTATTTTCTATAGTACAGGAGAAGTAAGGGCCAAACATATTTAATTTTTATTTTCTGGAGACTTGTGCATTAGTAATGAATCTACAATCACTTACTTATTTATGCAAATGTATTACTCAGGCAATAGCTTAAAAATAGAAGGAAAATGTGAAATGTGGTGTCCAGTAGTGATAGAAGTTTAGAGTTAATAACTAAATTTCACTTTGCTTTTTTTATTCTTCTTCTACAATTGTATAAACTTTATTACCAAGGTTTTATGTTGATTCTCCAGATGTTTGTCTTTTGAAGAAGTTATTATTATTTTTCACTTAAATTTATTGTGATTAAGCTCCCTTGTTTGCAAACCTGAATGTGGGGAGCCGACAGAAGGTGGCTATCATCCTTGCAGCCATCTTGAGCCATATACCCTGATAAGAGACTTGATTACATTAGCCTACAACAGCTGAGCACACTCTGATAACATCTTGCTTTAGATACCCAGGATTTTCCCTTGAGTGTGTGAGACTTAAAGGTGTGTGACTTAGGGGTGTGACTTAGAGATCAGATTTAGAGACAAGACCTAAGGGCATGATTAAAGGTGTGACTTAGAGGTGTGACTTAGAAGTGAGACATAAAAGGTGAGAGGCAAACAGGAGAGTTCAGAACAATTTGGAGTAACAGAGAATCAGACACTTCAGAGAGTACAACTTGGAGTAGGAATTAGGCACTTGAGTCTTGGCACTTGGAGGAAGAGCTTGGAATTAGACATTAGGCACTTAGTACTTGGAAGAAGGAACTTGGAACTTGGAGGCACTAGGGATTAGGAACTAGGGACTAGGAACTCAAGACTAGGGACTTGGAGAGAAGAAGAGAGACTGAAGAATAAACAGGATTGAATCACACTCTGTCTGGTCTCCATTCTTCGAGTCCGTCGTCACTCTCTCTCTTGCTGAACCCCGACCCTCGGATCAGAGCAGCCTGGGGCAGTGCAGGCTAACAAGTTAGTCCCCAAGGCTTTTTGGCAGTGCCGGTCCAACATTGACAGAGTGGTCCCAAACATTTTTGGTGCCTAACGTGGGGCAGCTAGGGCCGCAACACCTGAATCCAAACTTAAGTAGAGGAAAAAGCATTTGAGTTGCTAGAAAACTAAAGTGATAATATGTAAAAATAAAAACCATATAACATCATACTATACAATATGTGAGAACACAACCAATTTCATTAGCCTTCCTATATGCTACATATCAAAGGAATAAAATATGGATTATTGTTTTATTTAGTATGATGAAGTCCAAGTGCTCAGTCTGATGGTATTTGAAGTTAGGATGTTAGTTAACAATTTCATGAAAATGATACCAATATAATAGGATTTGTATCTCTGTAAGATGGAGCAGGAAGTAGCTCTCTCCATCCCTCCTTTCATCCATCCTTTTCTTCCTCCTTTCCCTTCATCTTTCCTCATGGGGGCAAGTTAGAAAGGGTGCTCCCAGCTCACACTATGTTTTCTGGCTCCATACCCTTGAAATATTGAGTTTCTACAGCTGTAGAAAAATAAATGTTTGGTCTTGAAGCCATCAAGTCAATACTATTTTGTCACTCCTGTCTGCACTAAAACTCAGAGAAAGAGTAAAATTCTAAAATCGAGGGTTATGTGAAGGATACTGGCAGTAAAAGTAGAATGGATATAAGAAAGTCTAAGTTAAATAGCACTATCATTGCTGACTAATTAGACATATCAAATTAGCTAGAAACAAGAAAAATTTGGATAAGACTATATTAATGATTCCTATTGGTTCCTGAGTAGAATATTGTATTTAAGATCTTTCAAATTGTGGAGATGAAATCCTCCATTGTAGATTCTGATGAATTGGTACTGGGGTAAATCCAAGGACATTCATACTTTTGTAACCATCCCCAGATAATCTCATGATGAAACTCGATTGAGACAATTCTGAACTAAGAATAACTTTGTATGAATGAGAACACTAAATATCAACAGATGTTTTAAACTCAAACAATTATGATTTAAATATAGTTTTGCTTATCACACAACCCAACCATGCTTTTTAATAAACAGCTTTTAAAATGAGAGATTAAAATAAAATCACCACATTTCTGAACACTGCCTCAGATTCAAAAACTAGAGCTATGTTAATTGGTTTGCTATTTTCTTTGCAAAGAAATTGAACTTGCAAGTGCAGAGTAAGAGATGATCATCTGCAGCTCCGTGAAACAGTCAGACGTTGCTTTCCAATTCCTGGCAAAGACTCAGGCAGAAACAGCTGCAAGAATTTAACTCTGAGCCATGTATTCGCTGATATCTCTACCTGTTACTCTAATTACTACACTATAAAATTTTTATCTTTATCTAGCTCCCTCTGATGCTCCTGGAAACTCGCAGTGTAATCACAGCAGGGAGAGAGTGTCTAAGAGAAGAAAGCAAAGGGAAAGGAGAAGAATCAACTAGGAAGGCAGAGTCATTGAGCTTGGAAGCCTCTGTGTCCTGCGGTTTCTGGTTTCTTCCTGTGGAATTTGCGGTGCAACTGCCTTGTTACACACACAGCTAAGGAAGAAGAAAGATGGGTTGCTTAGACTCCGATGGAGCAAGTGCAGACAGTAAGACAGCTCTGTGACACAGTCAGACATTGCTTTCCAATTCCTGGCAAAAACACAGGCAGAAACAGCTGCAAGAATTTAACTCTGAGCCATGTATTCTCTGATCTCTCTAAACACGATCTAGTTGGTGTCTGTGTATTCTGAATGTCAATACCTGTTCCCACTGCTGTTTCTGAAAGTGTGGAATAGATAGTACTCGAGAAGCATAGAAAGGTAATTGGAGTAAAATGGAAATGACAGTCAATCGGGGTTCCATGGGCGAAAAGGCTGACAAACATAAGAAAATGCAAAATCCTACCAGAGTTTTTATAAATTTGTTTCAGAAATTGCAGAGTTGAAAGATATTTTCAATCCTCAAACTGTGCATTGAACTAAGTCATAAAATCCGATAAAGTACTTAGTAACATGTGTTTAAAAGGTTTTGGAGAGGATACAAGCAAAGCACCATTTATTAATAAAATATTTAGCAGATGTGTCTACTTTTCCTTTTCTCAATCCTCTTAAATTTTCATATGTTAAAAATTCATTTTATTTCTGAATGGGTCAAGTGCAAATATATGATTCTAAATGTTGCCAAAATTTTGCAGTTAATGATTAAAATATCTAAGAATGATAAATGCTCTTAAGCACTGTTTTCTGTTTAAGTACTTAAACAGTTGAACACATTTTTGTTATTTTTAAGTCATGTGAAATTTTAAAAGTAAATATTTTTATGAGTTGATTTATATTTATTTTATTTAAATAGAATCATTTGGTTTGCAAGCTAATACTGGCTGGTTTTGCCTCTTATTGTCAGTTTAAATATCAAAGTTTTGTCTTGATGAAGAATATTAGTATTTTTTTGAGCTGAGAAGATGGCTCATCAGTCAGGAGTACATGATGCTCTTGCAGAAGACCTTCGTTTGGTGGTCAGCACCACATGATAGCTTACAACCGTCCATATTTCTAGAGCCAGGAGATCTAATGTTTGTTTCTCACCTCATCAGGCACCAGACATTTACTTGGTATATATATTTGCAGGCCACACATTTTTATACATAAAATAAAATTTTTATACATAAAATAAAATTTTAACTTATAAAATGTTAGTAACTTAAATATATATTTAAAGAGAGTTAGTTATCCATGAATATATTACACATTTCCTATTTTGAAAACAAGAAATGGATTTCAAAGCTAAATATTATTTTCTATTTAAAAAGTGGCAAATAAAGTTTTTATTTAATCTCAAGCAAAATAAATTACTACCTTTGATTGACAAGCAACTTTTCTAAATATCCTGAGATTTAGGTCACATGGAGTATTTCCTGGTATTCAGTAAGCCCCTGGATTTGCTACTAAGGCACCATAATACAAATTCAGAAACCAAAGAACATTGTAAATGGTGAACTCAGTGTGTGTGTGTGTGTGTGTGTGTGTGTGAGACAGAGAGAGAGAGAGAGAGAGAGAGAGAGAGAGAGAGAGAGAGAAAGAGAGAGCGAGACCTACAAAGGAGGAGTGGGAGAAATAATGGGGTGTGCTATCATGACCATTTACAAAGATTTTCTCTTCCTGTTGCCTAGGCAGCTATTTAATGATCTCCTGACAAGGGAATACAAAAAGCCATATTTAAATTTTAGTTTGTCTTTTAAAAATAGTTAAAGTGTAACTATTAATACCACTATGCTCCCTACCTCTGAATGGAACTGTATAAGGTCTTCACCCTGATTCCACCTATCTGTACATAAGATAGATTTCAATCAGAGAAGTTCAAAAAGTGGTACTCAATGCGGAATGCTTCAGCTTTAATACAATTTAGGAAATCGTACAACTCATACTTACCAGAGTTCATAGTAGCCTTACTTATAAACAGCATATGTAAGACACTTGAGTAGAAAAGTTCCAAGTTATTATGGCACTACTCTCTGTAAATTATCTGAAATAGCCAACTTTTTTAATTGATCAAATTTGAAATCAGCCAAGATGCACAAGAGAAAATGTTATTCTTATTTACCAAGATGTTATTTAATCTGTTTCTTTTCTGAATACCTCAGGCTTATTTATTTTGCTTACTTTCTTTGAATGGGCAAATTGCATCACTGATTATTTCATTGAAATAACAAATATAAATATTTTAGGAAAGAATTTTAGTCTTGTAAAGAGAAATAGTTAAACTATTTACCATCCAATTGAACACACTGATAGTTTGCCTTTGCACAATTATAAAGTAAATGCTTTTTGTTTAGTGATGAAAATCACATTGCCTAGGGCTCAAATTTATGTTGTTTTATCTAAGAACAGGTGGAAGAAACCTGGTTGCCAAGAAGCTTCCCCTGGCACTCAGTTTGAGAACTTAAACTGAAATGAAATCATTTAACTTGTAAACAGGTTTATTTTTTCACTCTGACATGAACACCACTTTATGTCACACAGGTATGTCACATTATATTGCCCCCATGCTGTCCACATAGCACACAATGACAGCAAACTGTAATTTAGTATGTAATTCAGAATTTCAAAACTAGAGAATGTTATTGTAGTAATCAACATATACTTTTGCATGTCAAAAAATGCTTGGGGTATCACTGTAATCATGATGACAGACACTGTTTTTCTTTTCTTTTTTTTAACATTCTATGTGAAATCAAACATGGGAAATACTTAGAACAAATTGTTTCTTGGAGAAGCTAGCACCGAGTACAATCGAAGTATTCTCACATAACTATTATTAAAGCAGATGTTAATTTTCTCTTTGTAAACCACAGGAAGAGAAACATTATTATATTCCATCTAGAACGTTCTCCTAAATAATTTGTAGGATATTATTATTATTATTTATATACACAAAGAAATTTTAGTTGGAGCTGTAGTTGAAAAACAAAATTATAGTCATATGTTCTTTAGCTATTTAATCCATTCTAATGTCTATAATAAATTTATTGAAGCAATTTAAATCTTGTGTTTGTATAATTAAATTATACTTTCACTTAAATATGTTTATAGTTTTCAGTTTATTAATCTTTGATATGCCTTTTTTTCTTAATTTTTTTTCAAATACCTTGCCTAGCTGTAGGGTTCCTCTAGAGCAATGTTTCTTATTACATTTTATATTTATTTATTTATCTATCTAATTATTTATTATGTTGTACATGGTTTATGGATGTGTGTGTGTGTGTGTGTGTGTGTGTGTGTGTGTGTATGTGTGTATTATGGCATTGAGTGGAGGTCAGAGAATTCTCATAGTCAATCAAGTGTGCACTAGAGATTGAGTTGGAGTTGTGCTTTGCACCAGGAGTCTCTATGCAGTAAACCATGTGTCTTGCCACTAGGAGAATTGTTTTGGCTTAAGGTATAAAAATAATCATATTTCAGTCAATATCTCTGGCAAAAAGCCTCCTAGTCCACCAGAGGCCATGCCAATATCCTGAACCCTAGAGGATCCTGGGTTAGAACAGGGGCTACTCATATCCCCAAATCTCCAGCCCTCAATCCAGGTAGCAAACACTTGCTTCACCTGAAGCCATCCAGGATATCAGAAGTCCAGCCCCGAAGTCAGGCAGAGATCCTCTATTCAAGTACATGCAACTCTAGCCAGAAGACCAGATCAGAAATGGAACCCAAGAATGAAAACATCTATTCAACAAACACAAACCCAGAAATCAGCATCTAGACCTATAATCGCTCCATATTCAGATGTCTGGGTATCAGTGTATGAGCACAGTCAACAACAACTAGGGCAATATGTCACCACCAGAACCCACTCTTCCCACTATTGCAAGCCCTGAATAGTCCAACATAGCTGAAGCACAAGAAATAATTTCTAAAAACCAAATATATGAAGATGATAGACATTCTTAAAAATTAATTAAATAAATTTCTTAAAGAAATCAAGGAAAAGATAATTTTAAAAACTAGAGCTAATTGATTAATCCCTTAAAACCAAGAAAAAAACAAAGAAGCAAATAAACAAACCCAGAGTTGAAGAAAGTGAATAAAGTTATTCAAAACTTGAAAATGGAAAGAGAGGCAGTAAAGAAAACAGAAACTGAGGGAATTCTGGAAATGGAAAATCTAGACAAGTGATTAGAAATTATCGGGACAAGTATCACCAACAGAATACAAGAGGTGGAAGAGAGAATCTGAGATGTTGAAGACAAGATAAAATAAATAGATAAGTCAGTCAAAGAAAATGTTAAATCTAAACATTTTCTGACACAGAACATCCATGAAATTTGGGACACTATGAAAAGATCAAACCTAAGAATAATAGGATAGAAAAAGAAGATTCCCAGCTCAAAGACCCAGAAAATATTTTCAACAAAATTATAGAATAAAATGTTCCTAATCTAAAGAAGGACATGCCCATAAACATACAAGAAGCTTAAATAACATCAAATAAATTGGACCAGAAAATAAAGTCCCCTCCACCACAATAATCAAAACACTAAACAAACACTAAACAAAAAAATATTAAAATCTTTAAGAGAACAAGGTAACATATTAAAGCTAACATTAAAATTACGTACAACTTCTCAGTGGAGATTCTAAAAGCCAGAAAGGCCAGAACAGATGTGATTCAGTTTCTAAGAGACCACAGATGCCATGCTAGAGTGTTATACCCAGCAAAACTTTCAATTAGTATACTTGCAGAAAAGAAGATAATCTATGATAAAGCCAATTTTGAACACTATTCACTATCTAGTACAGAAGGTACTAGGAAAAAAAAACCTCCAACCCAAGGAGGGTAAATACAACTACAAAATCACAGGCAATAAATAATTGCCTGAATTTGGTTATGTTTCACAGCAGCATAACCAAAAGAAAGAACACACACACACACACACACACACACACACACACACTACCACAATGACAATGAATTTAGTCATTGCTCATTGGTATCTCTCAATATCAATGTACTCAATTCCCACTAAAAGAATGGATGCAAAACCAAGATCCATTCTTCTGCTGCATGCAAGAAACGTATCTCAAAGATGAATCTCAGATTAAAAGGTTGTAAGAATGTTTTCCAATCAAATAGCCCAAAGAAGCAAGCTAATATAACTATTCTAACAAAATAGACTTCAAATCAAAATGAATTAAAGAGAGGAAGGACACTTCATACTCATTAAGGAAAAAATATGTAAATGATGTTTCTATTCTCAATATCTATGCTCCAAATGCAAACAAGCAAACAAACAAAACAACAACAATTACTCACATTTGTAAAAGAAACATTTCTAAAGCTTAAATCACATATTGACCTTCACATGCTGATGGTGGGAGACTTCATTACCCTAGTCTCATCAATGGGCTAATCACCCAGATATAAACTATACAGAGAAATAATGGAGCTAACAGATATTATGAATCAAATGAACCTAGCCAATAGCTACAGAACATTTCACCCTAATACAAAAGAAAAAAAAATTTTAGCACCTTGTAGAACATTCTACAAAATTGACCTCATCCTCTGTTAAAAGGCAAGTCTCAATTGACAAGAAAGTGAAATAACCCCTGTATCTTATCAAAAACCATGGATTACAGCTGGACATGAAAAATGACAGAAAAACAGAAAGTCTACAAACTCCTGGAAATTAAACACATTTATACTGAATGATTACTAGGTCAAGGCAGAAAGAGAGAGAGAGAGAGAGAGAGACAGAGAGAGAGAGAGAGAGAGAGAGAGAGAGAGAGAGAGAGAGAGAGAGAGAGGAAGAAAAAAGTAAGGAAGGAAGGACAGAAAGAAAGAAAGAAAGAAAGAAAGAAAGAAAGAAAGAAAGAAAGAAAGAAAGAAAAAATTTAAAGAGGTTCTAGAATTAAATGAAAATACAGCATGCCAAACTTATGGGATACTATGAATGCAGTGCTAAAAAAATAAGTTCATAGCACCAAGTACCTTCATAAGGAAATTGTAGAAATCTCATACTAGCAACTTATCAGCATACCTGAAAAGTCCTAAATCAAGAACATAGCCAAGAGAAGTAAGTAGTAGAAGTAAGTAAGTAGATGGTAGGAAATAATCACAATCCCTGCTGAAATCAATAAAATAGAAACAAAAAGAATACAGAGAAACCAGGAGTTGGTTCTTTGAGAAAAACAAAACAAAAATACCAAAACAAAACAAAATAACAGGATAGAAAAATTCTTAACCAGCCTAACTAAAAGACAGATAAAGATTATCTAGATTAACAAACTAAGAAATGAAAAGGGGGATATAACAACAGATACACAGGAAATCCAAGGGATCATTAGGTCTTACTTTAAAAACTTGCATTAACAAAATTGAAAAAACTAAGCAAAATGGATAATTTTCTAGATACTACTTGCAAAATTTAAATCAAGATCAGAAAAACTACATACATAGACTGTAAACAAATTTCAAGCAGTTATTAAAAATCTCCAGCAAAAAACTCAAAGATCCAGGTGGTTTAAAGCAAGTGCAAGTGTTTTACCAGAATTTGAAAGAAGAGTTAATACCAAATACTTCTCAAATTATTACACAAGACAGGAACATAGCCAAATTCATTTTATGAGGCCACCGCATTCTTGATACATAAGCCTCACAAAGACTGAAAAACAAAAAAGAGAATTACAGACCAATTTCACCCATAAACAATGATGTAAAAATACAAAATAAAATACTCACAAACTTAATCCAAGACCACATCAGAAAAACAATCCACCATGAGCCAGTGGGCTTTATCCCAGAGATGTAAGGATGGTTCAACATATAAAAATCTGTCAATCTAATCCACTATATAAATAAACTGAAAGAAAGAATGAAAAATATAAAACACATGATCATCAAACTGGATTATGCAGAAAAAGCCTTTGAGAAAACCCAACACCTTTTATGACTTACATATACAGCAAAGTGGCTGCATGTAAGATTAAATAAAAAAAAATTTAGTAGCCCTCTTTTATATAAAATGTAATGAGCCAAATAACATTTTTTGCAATAGATCACAAATAATTAAAAATATCTTGGGATAACTAACTCAGAAAGTGAAAGACATGTATGTCAAGAACTTCAAGTTTTTGAACAATGAAATTGAAGAAGATAATAGAGGATGGAGAGATCTCCCATGCTAATGGATTGCTAGTCAATCTTTCTGAAAGTAATCTTGTAATTCAAAGCAATTCTTATTGAAACACTAACACAATACTTTACAGACTGAGAGAACCATCTTCAATTACATAGGGAAAAGCAAAAATAAAATAGACAAACAAAAATAAAACAGGATAACTAAAACAAACCTATGTATTAAAACAATAATCAAAGATATCACTATCCCTAATCGCAAGCTGTACTACAGAGCAATAGTAATAAAAACTGCACGATATTGGCATAAAAACAGAAAGGTTGATCAATAGAATCAAAGACCTCAACATAAAACCAGATACACTGAATCTGATAGAAAAGAAAGTGAGAAAGAGCCTCTAAATCATTGGCACAGGAGCAAATTACCAGTGGCTCAGGCTCTAAGGTCAACAGTTGATAAATGGGACCTCATGAAACTGAAAAGCTTCTGTAAGGCAACAGACACTGTCAATAGGACAAATCACAACCTACAGATTGGAAAAAAGTCTTCATTAACCCTACATACAACAGAGGGCTAATACCTAAAATATATAAAGAACTCAAGAAATTAACCTCCAAAAACCCAAATAACCCAATGGGGTACAAATCTAAACAGAGTTCATAGCAGAAGAATCTCGAATGGCTGAGAAATACTTAAAGAAATGTTCAAAGTCCTTAGTCATCAGGAAAACACAAATCGAAATGACCCTGAGAGTCTACCTCACACCAGTCAGAATGGCTATGATCAAAACTCAAGTGACAGCAGATCCTGGTGAGGATGTGGAGAAAGAGGAACACACCTCCATTGCTGGTAGGATTGGAAACTGGTACAACCACTCTGGAAATCAATCTGACACTTCCTCAGAAAATTGGAGATTGTTCTACCTAAACACCCAGCTATATCACTGTTGGGCACACCCCACTATACCATAAAGACAAATGCTTCACCACTTTCATAGCAGTCTTATGTGTAATAGCCAGAAGCTGGAAACAACCCAGATGCTTGTCAACAGAAGAATGGATACAGAGTTCATTTAATACAGTGGAATACTAATTCAGCTATTAAAAACAAGAACATCATGAATTTTGCAAGCAAATGGAACTAGAAAATATTCTGAGTGAAGTAACTCACACCCAAAAAAACATGCATGATATGTATTTCTTCGTAAGTGGATATTAGCCAAAAAGTACAGAGTACACAGGATGCATCCCACAGACTAAGAATTGTAACAAGCAGAAACAGCCAAGTGAGGATGCTTCAGTTCCATTTAGAAGGGGAAAGGAAATAATCAATGGAGCAGAGGTAGGGAGGGACCTGGGTGGGAGACAGAACAGGGAGGAGAAAAGGGGAAAAGAATCAGGTATGGGGTGGGGTGCAGAAGAGAAGCCCAGAGGGCCAAGAGAATGAATGCAAATAAGCAGCCTCAGAGGGTGGGTGGGAGGTCGGGGGACACTCTGGAATAGACAGGAGACCCAGGTAATGAAGGAACCTCAGGACTCAGTGGGGGTGACCTTAGCCAAAATGCTCAACATTGAGGATAGGGAACTTAAAAAGTCCACCTCCAGTAGTATTTAGACAAGGCCTCAAGTGGAGGGACTGCTTTACTAACCCACAGTCAAAATTTCCGACCCAGAACTGTTCTTGTCTAAAAGGACTGCAGGGACAAAAAAGGAGAAGAGACTGAGGGAAACGGAAAGGCAGTCCAATGACTGGCTTAACTTGAGATCCATCTCATGTGGGCGCAGCAAGGCCTGGCTCTATTACTGATGCTAAGATGTGCTTACAGACCGGAGTCTGGCATGGCTGTCCACCAGCAGCTGACTGAGACAGATGCAGACACTTATACTCAACCTTTGGATTAAAGTCGGGGGCCCGTGTGGCTGAATTTGGGGAAGGATTGAAGAAGCTAAAGGGGAGAGTGACCCCACAGAAAGACCAGCAGTCTCAACTATCCCATCCCCAGGGAGCTCCCAGAAACTGAGCCACCAACCAAGAGCAATATACTGACTGATCCAAGGTATTGAGGCCATGGAACTAAAACTCCACTAAACCTTTCTCCTGATTACATAAGTTAGGTACATTTTATGAGTATTGTCCTGTTACATATTTATATTTAGTCTCTAATATAATTATATAAAATTTGAAAATATTAAAGGCATTTCAACTCATATATAAACAGCTTTATTATCATTATTCTTTTATTATTATGCCACTGTTATATCAATAGGGTATCTGTGGCCTTTCACCAGAATTCGGAGTCCTCTGTGTGATCTTTGGCATAGACGTTAAGCCTTCCTTTCCCAAATGCAACATCGGTACTATTTAAATCAATGTAACAAGAAATCCTATGTTGTTTCTATTTAATAATGTTACATATGCCACCGTTTCCAGTTAGGAACTACAAATTCTCACATTTTACAATCAAAACTTAGGTCTGTGCTACATAGAAGTCTCCTCATTTGCAATTATTTTTCAGTAAAAAATCTGTCTTACTGATTTTAACTGGTGCCTAACACTGGGTTTCCCTGACACAACTCACAGTTTCTCAGCTTCTTCATAATATTGTAAGTTACATATACTTTGGAATTATTAGAAATGGAGCTGTCACAGACTAGGACATACACACACAACCACACACAACACACAACACACCAGCAACTTCGCACTCAGCATTATTGGGCTCACATCATTTTACATCAAAGAAAAAGAAGGCCTTGGAGGTCTATTGATTTTCCCAAGGTTAGAGAATGCTTCTGGAGGGATTCAAGTCGTAAGATTGCTAGTGCGAGGATTTTTTTTCTACAGCAAGGATCACATCTAGTGGGAGTTGAAGATGCAGTTCTGGCAGACACATTTAAATATTAATAGCAATTAACTCAGAATGAATAGCTGAGGTCCTGGGAAGGAGAGATTAAAGAATAACAAGGTGATAGTGAGATGCATTTGAAGAGAAGATAACAAACTCACCATCATTCAAGGTTATGATGCTGTGGGAAAGGCACAAATTAAGCAGAGTAGATTCTCCTAGTAAAAGAAAAGTGGAATTTTGGGAAAAAATAGGTATAAAGGTTTGGAAAACAAATTATTAGACAAATATACAGAAAGGAAATATACAGAAAGGAAAACAAAACAATACAAACAAAAGAATAATTGGAATGTGATTTATAGTGAATATTGGTAAAAGAAGATAAAGATATGGCGAATGAAGCAAAATGACAAGTAATTTTGATGCCACGATACAGAAGATAAGTTTTCTGTTCCTTCTCCCTCGTATTGCTTATTGCTGGACCTTGTGAATATGTTTCATATTGTATGGCTAAGGGTAATTTGGAGATGAGCAGATTACTCTGGATTGGCTTGGGGAGAGTGCCAACATAACAACAAATCCCCTTTCCTTATTGAGAAATATAAGTATGTCAGAATCAAAGACATTGATAGAGGAGAGATGAGTGAGGGATGCACACACTTACACCAATACACACACACACACACACACACACACACACACAGAGAGAGAGACACACACACACACTCACACACACAGGAGAGAGAGGTAAAATTCAATATTCCCACAGACCACATAATCACAAAGTGTAGGCAGGTTCAGTTGAAAGATTAGAGGTTTTCTCCATCCACAGAGCCCCCGAGAGGTGTTCAATATTCCAAACACTTATACTTAAAGTTTATTTTTGAATTACAAAATGGTGAAGCAACATTTTTTTGCTACTTTAAGTTAGGGTGTGTGCGACAAGTTTTCACAGTTGAAACAAGCAAGGAATGGTAAACCCAGCTACCCAACAAAGTGACTCCTAATACAAATACAAGATCTTGGCGTGCCCTGACAATAGCAAAATGAAGAAGAGAAAGATTATCACCGCCAAATTTTATTCCCATATTCCAACCTGAGTAGTATACTATGCACATGTGCAAATTTCAGGAAAGCTTGAGAAATCAGTTACTGTAAGTAGCTCTAAAGACCCTCAGTGACTGAAGTCATGTGATGTCTTTCTATAATAGATCAGGGCTCACATTGTCTGGGCTGAGAAAATAAAACGGTAGGATTAGCACAAATGGAACATGATCATTCAAATACTAATGATAAATAAATAAATAAATAAATAAATAAATAAATGAATAAAAGGTAGAGGAAGTAATGTAGAAAGTCACTATTTTATACCCTTTAGCCTTGATTCCCTTTCTTGTTTGCCTTAAACTGCAACATGGCCCAAAGTATATCATATAAAATCATAGGTTTAATAAAAATGGCCGTTTAATTAGAAGGTAATCAAAGCAAATGCCAGACAGGATAATTAAAATGGCCAAGAACACCAATTATAAAGAGCTGGGCATTGTCACTGAGTCCAGCAAACCTGCAAAGTTGAAGTAGGAAGAAAGAAAAACAAGGCCAGGCTGATGTCCGTGGACTGTCTTTAAACAAAAACAAAAACAAGTTACTGTAATTCACCAATATGACAAATAGAGAGGTCACATTTCATGAAGAAAATAAGCCATGTGCAAATTTGTATCATTTAAGGTTATCCATTGATACAATCATATCCTAGAGGAGAAGTGGAGACAGGATTTCAAAACTCCTAAGATGGTTGCTTTTCAAATTCAAATTATTTTCCTATTATTATAGAAAAATTTTAATCTAGCAATATAACTGCTCTGGCCAACAATCACAAAGACCTTCTAGTTTGTAGAAAGAAGCAGCCATGTTTCAAGGTGACATCTAATTGAGGAGCAAGCAACTCTATTAATCAGAGAAAGATTTGGCAGAATGAGTCAGAGCTAAGATAAACCCAACTCACTCTGAAACGTCCAAAAATTCCACAATGATGTCATTAGCCACTCGTTCCAAGTGTTTCCTGAAACATACTTTACATGGCGTTCTGAACATAGTAAAATGTTCCCTGCCTCTTTAGTGCTTTGTTTTCTTTACATATCCCAGACTAACTCATCCAGTCATTTTATTGTTATCAACAACCTTCCTTGGATCTTTGGATTTTTTGTTACATTTGTATATAAAAGTACATTGAGACTGAAGTAAGGTTGCCTACCTATAGCATTAGACTGTAGCATACCCTGTTCTTTCAGGTCCTTGGAGCCCAGGCCTACAGACAAGTTATACACAGCTCTGCTGAAAAGTCAACAAATATACCTCACCAGAGGTGCTACAGGCAAAATTAAAATTCAGCATGGATGCTTCCAAGTAAAGCTACTCACAAATGAACCATTAGAAAAAAAATTATAATTTTAATTAATTTTAAAATTTTTACTCTTTGAATAAATGTGTATTTTTTATATCATGGGATGTTACACATTTAATGATTGTCATTAAGTATTTTTTTCTACAAAGTATACATCCAGCTACCTGCAGAAAACAAAGCAAAACCAAAAGTAAACATTAGTTTTAGTAAAATTAACAGATTTCACTTTCAATGAAACTTAGTGTACAAAACTTCTATACATATATAAATGTTTCAAGAATCTTTGCATATATATATATATATATATATATATATATATATATATATATATATATATGGTATACCATATATATGTATATATAGTATATTAATAGATGAAGAATTCATGTTGACTTTCTTTTCATCTATTTTCTTCCCAACTCAGTTCAATTCCTAGTAGGACAACTAATATTACCAGATTTATGGCCTTATTTTCTCTATCTTTCGTCTGTAGTTGCATTGATTTTTACTAAAATAAGTGTCACATTAATGTGTCCCCACCACAGAGCTACTTGATGACATCATAATTAAAATAATAATGCAAATCCCTTACGTATAGGATTCATAATTATTCACCTTTATCCTTTGCCCTGGCTATAATATAATACTTTACCCTTTAAACTTCCACCATAATGACATTATTTCATTACACTGAATGTGCAAACTAATATATATTAATAACACTGCACACACACGCTCATATACACACGCCACTGTAACTTCTTTTCTAAGCTGCAGTCTCTTAAAACTATTAACTTCCTTATCTTTTTCAATATCATCGAGTAACAAGACTCTTCTCTGCTTTGTCTGCTTTTGCTACTTCTTTCTGCAGTGTGAGCTTCATATCTGTTAAACCTTTGTTAGTGAATAATTTCAAAACCTTTTACCAAGTATAGTTTAATAATGATTGTTACTATTCTATAAACACCAATTGATTATTAATATATTTAACTTATTTTAACTACTACATCAATGACTTTATGTTAAGTTGTATGTGTTGTGTGGTACATGAATAGTTAATTTACCAAATATGTGAGTTTCAAACTTAAACAAAAATAGGTGTTTTCTTTTGGGAAGCTGTTTATTTAATGCACAGTAAGGAAATAGAAAAAATAAAACTAAAAACTAAGGAAGAAAGAGGGCACAGCACAGCAAAAACTAAGCATAATAGTGTTCCTTTCATAACAAGCAAAGTGCAAAGTTCTTTCAGTATAAAGTGATTTGGGGACATGCCAACCAACATTCTGCTATGATCAGAGTAAGCTGGGATGCTAAAACCTCTCATTGGTACTGGCTCTTTTGTTTCTAACTGTGAGATGGAAAACATTGCTTTGAAACTCTTTTCTATTGACTAGTTTCTACCTAGTAGCTTAACAAAGATGATTATCACCAAAACCATCTTATGCACCAGGATGAAGGCAGGGATGTACTGCATGGGATCATACTATGACAAAAGTAACTCAGATTAAAGGATAATTTTGGAAATGCATTTTTCTGTTGGCATTATATTTTCAAAATTTCATTGAGAAGTGTTCTTAGATTTTCTGATTTAATGACCAGGCTTTGCCTGATAATTATTGCTTTATCTTTTCTCTGGAACTTTGCCTAAAATCATTTACAAGATTGAAATTGAGGACAATTTAGCTTTGGCTAAAAAGTAAAAAGCAGAAAAATGAATTTAAGCCTAAGATGATATACTGTATTGGAGAATCTTTGCTGATTTTATCTAAAATTATCATATGTGATGAAAAAAAAACATGGAAACTATTGTGGTAAGGCTGGGGTCAGGAATAGCAGTCCCCAGAATAGTTTTGTGGAGGCTAGAGAGTTCTGCTTCCCATTTCTTTGTTGTCTCCTAAAGGAGTGCTTCTGCCCAGAGCCTGTACCAGTAAACCAGTGATGCTGAGAGGAGCCACAGGGATCCTTACCTGCTGGTTAGGTCAGCAATATTGAATAGCTCCTTGAGTCACGCTTTGCCCGGTATCAGACATAGTTCTTTAAAATGTCCCAGGTAAGCATCTTCATGATATCATATTTCCTATGACACCTCCTACCCCACAGGCTCTGTCTGTGCTCACCCCTTGTCTCAGTCTCTACCACTCCTCTCTCTAGTTCCTTTCTCCCTCTCCACTTTTCTTTTTACCTTCTTAAGATTCTACCTATGCATCCAAAATAATCTTCTTAAATCTCTTTCTTTGTGTCTTTGAATTTTATTTTTTAAATTTGTGAGGCCAGAACCCTTTGGGTGGCTTTGGTGACTATTAAATGTTTCTGGACCCAACTGCCCTTGCCAAGTTCACCACAGAGTGAAAAAAACTATGATTCTCAAAGACATTCTGATATTCCCATATCATATGCTAGTTTGCTTATTCTTACCAAGCAAAGAGAGCTGGTGATATCTCAATGATAATTCTTGATAGTTACCTGATGCAGTATATGCTCCTGCCAGATTAAAAAAGCTCTATAGATGAGAAATCTGACCTATACTATGTTAAAACAAATGCTTTTTAGCTGTTGAAGATAAAGAAAAATGTTTATTTATAAAATCTCTCATGAAAAATAAGAAAAGAAATGCATAAAGAATATTTCAAGAATGTGTCAAACATTTCCTCCTTATTTAATGCATCTAAACAATTATATAAGTATTACTGTAAAATTAACATGAACAAGGGATATATATTTTTCATATTTTAAAGGCTTAGAGGTCTGATGAAAAAACTTGAAAAGAAAATATTAAAATGAAAATTTGAATTATTTTGTTTTGTAATATGCCTACATTGTTAAGAAGCTAAATGGGCTAGGAATATAATGATATTAATATATAATTTCTATAAATCATAACTATAAATTTATTTTCATTTTATGATTTACAATATAAAGTAATTGAATGAATATTATTTTATTAATACCTAAAGTGACCACAACAGAAAATAATTATTCTTGAGTTATCTTTCTCTATTTCTGCTATTGAAAATCTTTATCCTTTCACCATTATCTCCCTGATTTTCATCATTAGAAAACATAATTATACTATATTTCTATGAGGTTGACACTTATCAATTTCTTTTGTGAGTCTGTGGTGTTAGTATGGAGTCATATTGCTTCTGTGCAGTAGACAGGCTCCAACTAAGGCTCACTATTCTTGAGAAGCTGACTTCTCGAGTGGAACTGGGGAATACTCTAAGAAGAGATTGGTGGCTGATGGGATGGTGTTCACAACAAATCATATGTTGCTGAATGCAAATATGTTTTGTGAGGCTTAGGGTCATGAAAGTGATAAATGTATGTATCATATTGAAGGCTGGATGGCTATGCTCTTGTTTTAAGGGTCTCTGTGGTAAGATATTTCCAGTAATTATGAGCCTCTGGAGATACTCAAGGTACATGAAACAACTGAACATGATGAAAAGGGGTCAGATGGCCCTTTAGTCTCACAGCAACATGAGCCCCAAAACTTCTTCTTCTGAATACTGTGCATATTCACCTTAGCTTAATAACCTTTAAATATTCACATAGCACTTCAGAATATAGTAGATTTTGGAGAATTATAATACAGGCAGTATGAAAGTTCTGTATTCCTCAAACTTGTTTTTCAAGAAACTGCCTTCACCTTTTTCTTCAATTTTCTTTTACCTTTTTAAAATTGTATTGTGCTTTTATTTAGTGTATTCATGTATGTGGAACTAAGTAAGCATGTTAGGCTGTACATAGGGTGACTTCTACATACCAAGGTATGTGTGCACGTCAGAGAAGAACTAGTGAGATTCAGTCTCCTCCTTCAATCATTTCTATACTAGTGATTAAACTCATGTTAGACTTATCAGAAAGCACTTTAACCCTTTAAACTAACTTAGTGACTTTTACTTATTTGATAGTATTTTATAATGACTATCTTCCATCCATATATATATTGCTATGCATAATGAGTCAGATCTTGTATTCTCTAGGTGCCCATTTGAGTGGATTGGTGTATCTTGGTTAGGATTTGATCTCTTAGATCAGCAGGCAGGATTAGTTTTGCTTCTACCAACCTTCACCATATGTCCAGGAATTGAGTCATGGGCAGCTCCTTGATCCATCAAAGATTTTTTGCTATATATGTGGGATCAGCTGGGTCATCAGAGATCCCCAATGGTGTGGAAATGTGATAGCTAACATAGGCTATGCTATCAGGGCTATTTCCTTAGATGCCCAATATGCTAGCTTATTTCTCTGGTGACTGAATCATCTTCTTTCCAATGTCCTGGGCAATGGATAATGGCTAGTCTTTTGGGGAGCCAATAACAGGAGCAAGATTTTTTTTTTCATATCTTTCCCTCATCAGCCAACAGACTCCTTTTTCGTGTGTGTGTATGCCAGTTTGTTAAGTTTTCTTCCAATGCGTCCAAGAACCGACATTCAGAAATTCAGAACTAGGTCTATGTATCTCACTGACTGCTGTTTTTTCTTTGAAATACAAAAAAGCAGTTCTTAATTCTGTGGATCTATTAATTTCAGTTAAAGTGGGGTAAAAAAGTGTAGGGGTTTCAAACACAAAGGACATTTTTTAAACAAGAAGATTTAAGAGTTCAAGTTACATAGTTATTCTAAATATATTTACAGAGAATTTATACCTATTTTACTCAGTTAGTTTTTGGCCTAATGGTATTTATAAAACATGAAAGTAAATTGAAGCAAATATCATCTAGTCACCAAACATCTTAGTAGTCTCATAAAACATTCAAACTATTGATATGCTATACATTAAAAATATTGACAGTACAGTTCACTAAAATTCCTTTAAAAATTGTTTGTTATGTTTTATTTTCATCTAGAAAATTATTATGACATATGACATATGAGAAAAGCCTCTTTTAAGTTAATATATAACGTGAACATTTTATTCACAGTAGGAATTAAGCAATGAAGTTACTTAAAACCTTATTTTTTTTTGAGGTAGGATACTTGCTTGAGAAACTCAATAAGCATTTTCAGTTTCTGATATTTAATGGGAAAAAAGTTTAAGACAAGTATTTATATAAGCACTTTGTGGGGCCCGAGAACAATGTGGAGCCAGTCCTGTGCAAGACTGGTGTCAAGACTTATCCAAACCTTGGAATTCTCATCCTGAGACCTGAAAGGGAAGAATTGCTTCCTCCTTGCTCTGAGCCTGCATCACCTAGTGTGGTTGGGGTACCCTGTGTGAAGTTGTGTCTCAGTCCTTTTTCATCTACCTAAGGCATTCTCTCATTGGCTTTAATAAAATTTTGTTGGACAATTATCTGGGCAGAAAGTGAAAGGTGGCACTTCCTGGGATGGAAAAAAAAAAAACTAGGAAGAATAAAGAGGAAGGACCATTTGCCAGGAGACATGAGAGGAGACAGACATGACTAAGGGTCTGGAAGGTATAGCTAGCTATGTGGCTGGATGAGGCTAGGTGTTTCAGTTAACATAAATGAACTAGATGCCTGTCTGTTCAGCTAAGGCTTAAGCTTTGAAATATTAAAAGGTCTCTGTGTGATTATTTGGAAAAGTAGGTAGTTAAGGAATAACTGCCACTATATTAATTTCCAACATTAGTTAATATAGACAATATTAATAATTTTATAAGTAACACTCAACTTATAGCAAGTAAAATCCATGCTTCTAAGAAGGCTGGGGTAGAAGACTAGCTAGAAAAGAGAGACCTGGTCTCTTTACAACAGAACAAAGCAGACCAAAGCCTCAGGCATGATAAAAAGAAATAGGCCTAAAATCTCGGGTGACGCCCAGAAGCTACAGATGAAGCAATGAAACATTGATAAAGCACTGCAGGATGGAGAGGCCTGACCAGGCCAGCAGAAGACTGAATCAGTGGGGCACCCTGCTGGATTGAGCTGAGGGGAAGAATATAGCCTCCATAGATATGTGCTGGCCCAAGGAGCCTCTACACACATAGAAGTACAAAAGGAACATTTCCCAGGTGCTACAATAGGACTAAAGGGTCTAAAACTTCTAAACTAGAGTAAGGTATTAAGTTTTAAATTGTAAATTAATTCTTATTAATTGAAATATTAACTTCTATCACTCTACACAATAAGACTTACAAACCCCACCTCCACCAGCCTTGAGGAGGCCACGTAATCTGGTGGTCAGGTTTTAGATTAAATTTCCTACATCCTTATGAGGATATGTTCAGCTAACATCTAGAATTTCTCTTTATGCAAATGAAGCATTCTCAGAACCTCAGTCCTAGCCAATGATGTACTCTCATCCCTAAAACCTTTACACACACCCCAAGGTTTATGTAGCCCTTATTCATCCACAATTAAGGGAATTGTTTCACTGAAAACTGTCTCCAGAGAAGGCTGGTCTTCCTACAAACATGCCTTTTTAACCCACATGTTCAGCTAAGACTCTTTTTCCCCCCGCAATCCAACCTTGTGTGGAAAAGGTGCCTGCATAACCTGAGGGGGGGAAAGAAGGCCCACAGGCAACATTTTATTTCTCTAAAGAATTCTTAGAAGTCTTATAGATCTAAGGAAATAATACTTGAAATTTATCCAAGTATTTTCATCTCCTGATACATGTGAATGGGCTAATGAATTTTAATGATTGAAAGATATATGTTCAGTTTGTTTCTTGGATAACCCTACTAGAGATCTAATGAAGAAGTCGTTTTTAAGCAATTAATAGGAAAATAGAACAAAAGGCAATTATAGCAAAATATCTTTTTTTCCAAAAATAAACTCAGCTTTTAACATACTATCACAGCAAACTGCAATTAGCATACATTTAAACCATAATCTCCATAGGGAAATCAACTTCCACAAACAGCTGGATCGAAACCATCTTTGTGCAGTCCTTGCCCAAAGGTCCCTTCACACAGCTCCATAAATCCCCTAGAACTAGCCTGGGTTCCACATCCACTGTCCCTACTTTGGGGAGACCTACAACCAACAATCAAACAACAAATCACCATAGTACCATATTCAACCTCCTAAGAGACTCATATCTGGCATATTTTTCTTCAGAGTCTAACCAGGTAGGTCTGCGTCACCATTTGCTTCAATGCATCTTTTTTTCAGCTCACCACATGGGTTTCACACCCAGTTCCCAGGCATGGTCTGACTAATGCTGCCTGCACTACAACTAACTGTAGGCATTGACCAGTACCCTACATGCTTAACCAGGAACCTACAGGACACTTTTATGCCATGCCATATCCAATATTTCCACTCAGACAGATCTACTCCCATGCCAAATGCTTGAACTAGTGCCCCCAACCCATTACTATCCCTGTTTCTTCTGCCCACTTGACTACATTCCACCTCAGCATTTACAACTTCCAGGCTTAATTCACATGCATATTCTCTCTTCTGTTACAACCCACTTGGTCCATATCTGACATAGAATTAACAAAAGTAGTTCACAATCCCAGACCTCTTCGCAAAAATACAAACAATATCCAAGCCAGTAACCAGCAGGGTAGAAAAGTTTGTCAATGAGAATTACTTAGATAACACTGAATTTAAAAGAACAATCATAATCTTCATCAAATCAAAGAGTTTTTAAAAAGCACAAAGAAACATCAATTAAGGGGATAGAGTTTAAGAAGGATAAGTGCTTGAATGGTATCCAAGAAAACACATATGTAAACTTTATGGCCATGCAAATGATGTCCATACTATATTGAAAATGAAATTCAATAAAGATTATAGAGGCATTGAAGAATACTCAAGAGTAAATGAAATTGAGATAGAAAATTTCAATGACAGAAATAGAAAATCCAAAGGAAGAAACTTACAAATTGACTGGATGACATAGAAGATAGAACTTAAAGAGACAGTAGAACATCTTGACCAAAGAAAAGGAGAATAAGAAAAAAAAACAAATAAAAAAAATCCAGAAATAGAAGCTGTGTGACACCATGAGAAGACCAAGCATTAAATGATAGGAATGGTTGAGGGAAAAGAAGCCCATGTTATTGGCATAGACTGTATTTTCAGGAAGCTATAGAAAAAAATGTCCCCAAACTTTGGAAGGACAGTTATAAATTCAAGACTCATGCAGAACACAAACTAGATGAAACTAGAAAAGAAATTCCCAAGAGTATAAAATATATTAAAAATACTATTTATATAGAACAGAGAAAGTATATTGAAAGTCTCAAGAGAAAATAGTATAAAGCCTTTTATCTTTTGGATTCCCTAACTTGAACAACATTAAAGAAAAGCATTGTTTATATTTGAGGTTGAGCCAGTTAGCTTTCGGTGTCATTTATTGTCTTAGATTTTTACTAAGACTTTAAGCATGGTTATAATTAGTATATAATATATTTGAATACATAGGTAAACTATCCTGGATTATGAATGTACTTTTGAATGTAAGCTCTACTTTACAGAATCCACTGCTTGCTCACTTTGTCCTGGGTAGTATAATAAGGATATCAAACAAAAAAATATGAAGCACACGGAGTATTTCTAACACAAAACAGTGTGAACAGAGATCATTTAAAGAATCACATGCATGATAGAAATACTTTAATTTGTAGGAATAGCAGGACCTTAGAGCTTGCTGATCAATTTTATGAGCATATAAATATGTTAGACTCCATGTTTTCTTTGTGTCTATAAAATTTAACACATTATTCAATTACGATTACTTTCTATCTGTAAAAAGTGTCTGAATGTATTCAGTGAAGCATCTGCAATTTAAGTTTTAAAATTTGACTGACAAGGAAGCAAAGTAATTAAAGGCCAATTAGGCAAGTGTTAATTATTGCATTGTCACATTTGAGTTTTCTCTACTAAGGATAAAATATCAACTAATTTTCTATGTCTGACAATTCAATACTAATCATCTGAAGACTGAATAGAAGTTCTGTTTCTCACTCAACACTGTTCACATTTTTATGTAAATATCTATGAGCTTCATGGGTCTGTTCTGTGGTATGCAGAATACTAGTAAAGTCCATGACCTATACCCACTAGATTCAAATATAGCTCCCCAAACTCTTCTTTAGTTTTTCATAAGAAAACATTAGGACTCTTAAAAGTTACATTTGTCTAATAAACAATAAATCAGAGATCTGATTTTTGAAGTGTGATTTTGAACCACAAAGAAAATGCTTAAATGGAACGCGACTTTAAAGGAATCAGAACAAGAAAATTTTAATAAAATATGAATTTACATAGGAACTTAGCAAAATAAGTAAAACTGAGTATATTGACACAATGCCCCAGCAGGAAAATGACTTGCTGTACAGATGCAAGTATTGGGATCAGGATTCAGACTATGGATCTCTAGTACATGTATAAAAGAAGCAAGATGTACTTGGTGTATTCCAGAGCATGGAGGCAGATGCAGAGAATCTCTGCAACAAGCTCGCTGTCTAGACTGCTCAAAAAGGGAAACCCTGTATTCAAAGAGAGAGATGTACTGCACTAGTATATAAGAATGAAAATGATGGAGAAAGATGCCTGGCATCAAGCTCATGGCTCCATACTTGTGTGCATTCATGTACAAATAATCTGTACATATACATGAACCCCACCACACACATAAACATGAAAACACATATACATACACCAAACACACTGACATAATTAAGTTAAAATAGATATTGTGTCGCTCTTTGTTCTTCAGTTATAGACACAAAATAATTACTTTAAGATTTACAATGATGAGGGTGGGGAGGGGATAGTTGGGGGGGTAGGTGCGGTCACTGCCTCATAGAAACATGAGGAGGGGGATGGGATGAGAGGTTTCTGGATGGTGGGAGGAAGTGGGGTTGGGGGATAAAATCTGAAATGTAAATATTACAACCAATTTTAAAAGGGGGGGGGAAATAAAAGTTGTTAGAACCAACATCTTTAAAAAAAATGTCAGCCCCCTGGGGGTGGGAATTTTTTTTTCTTGATACTAAAACTTGCTCTGAGAATTGTATATTGCAGAATACACAGCCTTGGTGTATCTACTCATCAAGCATACTGAGCAGACCTGCCCAAACCTCCGATGTCCTGGAATTCTATCTGGATTCAGTGAAGACACAGCATCAGAGGCTTATCAACTTACTCTTCCCCCCACCCCTCTTCTAATATCTCAATGCCCGTAATCAGCTTGAAGAAGTAAAAGAAGAGTCAGCGCCCCTATTCCCTGGGCTTGGGGACTAATGTGGTTAATAATGGTCTGTCTTTCTAGAGAAAAGTAGTGGTTTTGTTGGAACAGGGAGGATTAGCTAGGACTTATTGCATAGCCATAACCTATTGGTAGAAATCTGTATAATTATTATCAAGATGAAGTTATAATTTCTTAAATGGTACAAAATTTACTTTGATTTCAAATTTAAGGTTTTCATTGGTACGAGGTCCTTATTAATATAAAAGTGAGATGAATATTGATACTCTCATGGGCAATGTGCTTGTATAACACATTTAGGAATACAAGGACTAGACCCAGTCCTTCCTTAACTTTTTAAACTGATTTGGGATGGTTAACCTATGAGTTAAGGGACTATAGCAAATTTATGGCTTTGAGTTTATTGTTAGGAGGTTTCCCATATTTTATTTAGAAATAGCCGAGAGGAGTGAACAGACAACAGTCCAGGTGACCTTACATGGATAGTTGGTTTTCAAAACATCAGAAGTCCATAGAATTGACGCTACAAAAATTTATATATCAATGTCCATTCTGATTAGAGACCTGTCTGCTCCTGACAGCTTCCTGTTGTGGATTCTAAGAAGAAATTGAGCATCCTTGGAGTTATGCCAGTTGTGTGGTGACAGCCACTAGGCAAGAATTGCCTCTTTCCATCTACAGACAAATTACTATCCAGAAGAGGACACACATGCAGAATAGTCGACTGATTATATCTGCCTAGACAGAGTAATCAGCCCTTAATAATCCTGCATCACTAAGGTCTGTCAGATGACTCTGGGCCAGAAGGCTGAAGATTTGATGCTCGAACATTCGGTAGTATAGGGGCTTCTCGGGTGTTCAGCGGTCTCTATAAATTGGCTAAGTTTTAGAAGCTACGTTTAGTGCTTCCCATAACTTCAGTTAACTCAGTCATTCTGGATTTCTGACGGGGTTGAAGACCCATAGTCTCATAGCCAATCCTGGCTATTTACTTTGAGAGAAAAGATCTGAGTAAATAGTTTTCAGCTGACATTCATTCTAAAGCCAAAGGGGTGGGGGGAAAGCCAGGATCAAAAGTAAGTGTTTTAGTTAGAAGAGATGACAAAGGTTCTGGTTAGTCAACAGAATGATGGACTGGGTATTAGGACTATCTTATACCTCACTGGTACAATTAGGAATAAGTATGCTCTAACTGTATTTTGAGAGAAAAGTTTTACTTTAACAGGAAGAGTGATATGTAGGAGGAGCTAAGTGGGAAGGAGTATTGAGAGGAAGAGATAGAGTAAGGAGAGAACATGAAGGAGAGGAGAAGCTAGGTTATGAGAGAGAGAAAGAGAGAGGGGGCATGGAGGCAGATGTTCACAGGTCTCCACCAGTCAAAGATAGTTTTTATATCTAGGTTGGGTATTGGGTTACGCTTCTGATTGAGCATTACCAAACTTATAAATCCTTTGATTAACATTTAAAAAAATTGTATAAAAGCAAAAAGGAAAGGGGGAGCATGGGACAGGGGTTTTCTAGGGAGGGGAAATGGGGAAAGTGGATGGCATCTTAAATGTAAATAAAATAAAATAAGAAAAAAAAAAGAAAGAAAACTTAGACTAATTTAAAGCCACATCAGTTTCGTTGACCATGTGCCTATTCTGATGTTAATCACATACTTTCTTGATTAATGTATTATATTTAAAATTTTGAAGCAAAAAAAAAGATTTACAATGATGATATGTATCTCATTATTGTATGATATATATATATATATATATATGTATATGTGTGTGTGTGTGTGTGTGTGTGTGTGTGTGTGTGTGTGTGTATTTTGGATACAGAAACATCACTGTGACTTAATTATTTCTTCCAAATGCAAAATATCGTACAAATATTTTCATAGTTTTAGATGTTATATTTGGAGATAGTCTTTGCCTAGGGACATTCCTCACTGAATTTGTAGCCCATGGCAATTAGGAGAATAATAAGGCTTGAATATTAAAAAAAAAACATTTATACTTGTTAATTCTATTTGTCTCATTGGCTAAATAAAGGTACCTTTTTAAAACAAACTTATATGAAAAAATATTAAGAAATATTAAGTACCCGTATTTTAAGTACCATAAACATGAATTTAAAAAATTTATCATGTTTCTATGTCTCCGGGGTTCTTTCCTCAAGTCATTTTTATGCTGGTGAAACTTATTGTGGCCTTCTTTGTTGTTGCCAGAAATCTGTCAAATATCTTGTTTTCACCTTCTCTTACATCTGTGCTTCAAACATTTCCCAGGGAGGGACTAGATTGCTGTTAACCTAGGAGGCTTGTCCTACTAAGATGTGGTTACTTAAAATGTTTTTCAAATAATTAGGCAATTTGCACAGACATATCTTAGGGATTACCTCCCAAACAAAATTTTTATCTATAAAAATTGTGAATACATTCTTACAAATATAAACTTTTTATAATCTTTTATTTATTTATTCATTTATTCATTTTAAATTCAAGATTTTATTTCCCTCTTTGTCCACCCTCCACATCCCATACCTCCTCACTATCCCTTGTCTCCACAAGGATGTCCCCACACTCCAACCCACCAGACCTCTAAACTCCCTGGGGCCTCCAGTCTCTTCAGGGTTAAGTGTATCTTCTCTGACTAAACCCAGACCCGTCAGTCCTCTGCTGTATATGTGTTGGGGGCCTCATATCAGCTGATGTATGCTGCTTGGTTGGTTGTCCAGTGTCTGAGAGATCTTGGGGGGGTTCAGGTTAATTGAGGATGCTGGTTTTTCTACAGGATTGCCCTCTTCCTCAGCTTCTTCCAGCTTTTCCCTAATTAAACCACAGGGGTCAGCAGCTTCTGTTTGTTGGTTGGGTGTAAATATTTGCATCTGATTCTTTCAGCTGCTTTTTGGGTCTTCCAGAGGGCAGTCATGATAGGTCCCTTTTTGTGAGCACTCCATAGCCTCAGTAATAGTGTCAGGTCTTTGAGCCTCCCCTTGAGCTTGATCCTACTTTGGGCCTGCCACTGGATCTCCTTTTCTTCGAGATCCTCTCAATTTCTATCCCTGCAGTTCTTTTAGACAGGAACAATTATGGGTCAGAATTTTGACTGCGAGATGTCAACCCTCCCTTGATTTCTTGTCTTTCTGCTGGAGGTGGGCTCTACAAGTTCCTTCTTCCCAATGTAGGGCATTTCATCTAAGTTCCCTCCCTTTACAAATATAAACTTAAAAAAAACAAAAACAAAAACAAAAAACGTTTCATATAATGCAAAGTGATTTAGGATGTGCATAAGCTTTTAAATACTTTAATATTTTTGTGTTTTTTGTTTCACTTTCTCTAATTTTACAAGTATTGTCTCCAACAATAAGATTATTTGTAATTATCTATTTTATGACTTTAGGACCATGATATGATTTTAAGCAATGATTCCTCAATTTTTATACTTTTCATATATTTATCAGTTTTAACCAAGGTAGTTTTATTTTATCTGTATGGAGGACACTCAATTGTTTCTATTTTCTTTATACTATTATTAAGTCTTCAAATTACCTTCATTGTGCACTATGATTCCTCATTTACAGTAGTAGTGGTCTAGAGGCTTTTGTAGCCACAAACATATTATTTAGACAATTGTTACATATTATTTTACTAAATTTTTAATTCTTCTTTGAACTTTTCATTCTTAATATTGTTTGTAGCAACATCCTGTAAGATCTAATAGTATACCAGCGGCAGATGTTTTCTCAAAATGTTAGGAGATGGCTGTGACATCTACTTATATCTGAATCAACAAATACTGCCTTCTTGTCTGTACTTACGTGAGAATATAAAAGATAGAACTCAACACAACCAGACATTTTGTTACTTGTCAAATCCTATTTTCATTTGACTGTATTCTTGTTATTGTGTTAATGCTAGGATTCTTGCCACTTTTCCAATTATCTCTTTATAAGATAATATAGGAATAGGGTTACAACTTGTTCAGAAAATAGATAAACAAATGTGGTATTTTATGGTGCCTTTTCTTGACCAAAAAATTATCTGGTGGTCTTCAAAAATAATTATTTTAATTATGTGTGTGTGTGTGTGTGTGTGTGTGTGTGTGAAGACATCCTTGGAGGTAGTGTACTGATGCATTGGGTATCCTTGGAGCTGGAGTTACAGGTGGTTATGAATACCTGACATGAATATAGAGAGCTGATCTCAGGTACTCTGCAGTATCACCACTGGATTTTAGTACTTGAGCTATGTCTCTCATTCTCACATGAAAGCTTCTTAGTAAAAACTAAGAAATTGTGTAATTCAACGATCATAAAGCCTTAACAGAAAAATTATACTTTCTAGAAAAATTACTGCCTTGTAGAGATAAACAAATTCCAATGACAGATGTCTGAATAGAAGTCCAGAACACTGAACTTTAATTTTTAAACTTTGAAATATGCAGATTCACAACCAGTCAGTTGGCAAGGGTTCCTAAGCTCTGTGTGGTATCAATCATGCATGTATTAACTTAATGAATATTAAATATTTATTGAGAGTGTCCTGATTTGCCTTGTCAGAATAAATGTATAAATATAATATTACAAAAAGTAGAACCTGGAACGAAGACTCAGAGGCTAAATGTACTATAATTCAATCCTGGATTTCTGAGTTCAATCCTCCACACCAATGGTAGAAGATGACAATGGACTCCTGATGCAGCACACTTGCTTCTGCACACACACACACACACACACACACACACACACACACACAGAGAGAGAGAGAGAGAGAGAGAGAGAGAGAGAGAGAGAGAGAGAGAAAGAGAGAGAGAGAGAGAGCGCACAGACACACCCCAGATACCACCACACCACCACCACCACCAACAACAACAACAATATTAATAAAGACTAGATTTGATTGTGGAGGTAATTTTTCAGGAATTTATAAAATGTTGATAATATCTTCTATGTGACAAATGCATGTTAATCTAGAAAATGTGGAAATAAATACAAAGGCATGGAAACATGAGTACAGCTAATTCTGGGCCAATAGCATAAAAGGATCAAGCCCAGAAAATTGTTTAGTGTTGCAAGCTATGAAAAATAGATTTCATTGTTACTTTCTCCTCTCAAAGGTCTGTATCATCATTTGGAATAAATAAACCTTAAAATGAACAGAATTCTAGTAAACATCTTGAGAGAGGACAGTAGTCTTCCAGTTCACATCAAGAACATCATACCAAGCTTAAGGCTTCAATGAAGCATCTATTGTATTAGTCTCTTCTCTTGCTTCTCTGGCTACAAGGCATCCTTCTTTAGGGGTATTAGTGATGGGGTACACCATTGCATATGCCCGAGGAACCAGAAACCCACTAAATGCAAGTTGGTACCTCCTAAAGAGACTCCTTCTCCTGCTTAACATTCCTTTGCTACTCTTCATCTGGGGCTGAGGACCCATGAAGTGCTGGGGAAATATTTAAGTTTGAATCATACAATTTCAATCATAACCTTAAGTGAAAAAGAAATATCACTTTGGTTTGGAATGTTTGAAAAATTATAAAACTTGAAATTCTTTTAAGCTGGTTGTTTGGGGAAGTGCAAGTATTTACAAGGAAAAAAAATGATCTTGCTTTCAGTTTTTACTTTTCTTCTAATCATAATATATTTTTATATTCCAAAAGAGATCATGAGGTTCATCAAGTTACCCAAACTACAGATACATGGATGGCACCTTGGAAAGCCAAATGCAAATTTGTAAATCATGTATTTCTTTAGAGAGTGAAACCCTGCAAAGCTATCCATCATCCATGGGCAGTAGGAGCTATATTTCTTTCAAGGATAGACTTTTTTCCAGGGAAACTACCAAGAGGATTGGGGGACAACAGTATCCTGCAAATATATTTTTAAAAACTGAATTTTATTATCTATAAGTAGCAAGAGTATTAAATTTATTTTTCTTATTATACTTTGAATTTAATCATTTATCAATTTACAAAATGTAGAGGGTAGTGACAAGGAATTCTTAATATTACTTTTGAGTTTTAGTTGGCTTTTACCCAGTTGCAAAGTAACTTAATTTTTATTTTTTATCTCTTACTTACCTTAATTAGTAACAAATCTATTTTTGATAAAGTATGGTCTCTTCTGAATTTATCTATATTGGGGATTATAACATTTTAAAATGTATTTCTTATTTATTTTGTTAACAAATAGCAGTTATTTTCATAAATGTTGAATTCCATACTATTTCAGTCCTATTCAGAAGTGGCAGTAATTCACTTACATGTACATTTTATAGATGTTGCAAAAAGTAGCTTGGTTACCTTTTGAAATGTGAACACATTCACAGAGATAAACACAAATACACAATACAAACGCACCACACTCACAAATACACACACACACACACACACACACACACACACACACACACACACACACACAGACACATTACTTAATGTGGATTACAGTTGACCCACTTCCCTAGGAGATTCAGATGTCTCTGTATGCCAGACAGAGATTGAAGAAAAGCCTGGGTTGAATAGATTCCACCAGGAATGCCAGAAATATTATAGCTCTTAGAATAGAAATAAAGAAGTGTGGGAGGCCTGTATGGGCCAAAGAGCAGGAGTCCTTGGTCTCTAGACAGCTGTAGTGACAGTGTTAGTGGCTACAGAGAAGGTGGTGGTGACTTGAGCTGCCACAGCTCTAATGTGAATCTCTGCAGGCAGGGAGAGCCAGGCCAGCCATGTAGGTCCAAGATCCAAAGATGAATGTTCTAGGGAGAGAGCTCTTTCTCAAGTGTTACAACTCAGTAAAGACAGATACTCTCAGAAAATATCACTTAAATAACTTGTGTGATTTATTCCATGTGGACAAGGACTACATGGACCTTGGGCAGTGGATGGGATGGAGGGTTAAAGGTATCTATTGGTTAAAGGTTAGTTATGCTCCATTTGCATGGGGCAGATGCTAGGTGCTTGCTACATTTCATGACTGTCATGATCATTACCGTTGGATGTCATGGTTATGTGTTCTAGAGCAGGTACAGAGAGAGGTAGGAAGCAGCTTTACCCTGCCCTTCTCAAATCTCAAATTCCAGGGTTTGAGTTCACTCAACCTTACCAGTTCTTAGACTGGTCTAGTAATACAGCCCACTTGCCTTAAAATTTAATTCTCAAAATTTTCAGATAATTTGTTAAAGTAAAAGTCTAAATTTTGAAAAGGCAAATTAAATTTAAAAGTAAACTGTACTAAAACCTAAAAATAATACTCAAAGAGTGTTGAAGCGGCTCCATGCAGTACAACTTGCTAGAAATTCTGTAAATATTTAAAAAGAACATGTTTTTGGTAGGTTGTAACTTGGCAAGCACAATGAGTTATTTAGTGTAAATTAATTCACAGTGAGATGAGATGTGTTTTTAAAGTACAAGGCACCTCCTCAGTGGGTTACCTACTGAAGTCTCATAAATAAACTCCAAGTTCCGCACGCTAAACATGAAAATTATTTGCAGCAACTCCTTTTTGTTGTTTTATACAAATCTCTTTGACAAAGACTTATAAATGGTCTGATTTTATTTCAGAGATTTTTATTTTCTTATTGAATGCTTCTAATAAATCATTTTTTACAAAATGACATCCTGTGATTTATTTAAAGTATTAACGTTAAGTATTCTCTGTTTTAATACTTTATTAGAAGAATCACTTTACTATTGTTCGAAATACAATTATTGTTTTAATGTATTAAATATTAAATGTTTTTATTTGTAAGTTCTTATAAAAATGTGTTAACTAAAATTAATTTCCGAATCTCTCTGTTGTGCCCAGATTATGAGGTCCTCACAGACCATCAAAGACCACCAGGAATCCAATGTGGATGCAAAAGCAGAGTCATTCTTCAAGCTTGAACTTGGACCCTCAAAATTCTTTAATGCAGTAGGTTGTTATGGAAGGTCCTGAACTGGCAAAGCCTTGCCATTTTATCCTAGTTACAGCAAGGTAGAAGGTTTTGCAACTTAGAAGTTAACATGATTGATTAACTTTAGTAATTTATTTCAACACATCTGGAACATTCGGTATTTTTTCCTAAGAGCTGATTGGCTGTTACTAAGAGTAGAATGGTTTCTGTTAGGAAAGTTATGGCTGTTTCTCCCAGTGTCTTTGTTCCTGGAATAAGTTGTGCCTTTTCTAATGACTAAGTTCAACCTGAAGACAAGCTGAACATAAGATGCAATCTAAATACAAAATGGAGTTTGTAATGTTAGGTTGGACCTACATTCTCATCAGTCTGAGGTAGAGTTTAAGATCCCAAAGGGCATTGGTTCCATCAGGTGGTGGTGAGTAGAACTGGTGGCTTTGATAAACTGTCTTTGTGGGAACTTTGGTGTAATTGTGCTTTTTGCAGTAGTTGACAGCATGGCATTTTAGGCAGGAGTAGAACTTTGGACAAAGTATCATGTTGCAACTATAATAGAGAAGCTAGCATAAGGCAGAATAGATGATGAGGCTATGCAAGCACACTAAGAGATGCAGGGGAGACACTTTGTTGAGAGCGTAAGTCAAGAGAATACAGGTATCTAGCTATTACCCTGTACATGACAAGCCAGGAATAGCAAGCATTGCTGGTTATCATGCCTTCTTTACTTGAAAATGGGTTTTTATATTTTCCTTTGTTAGCATGCTCATTGTTAAGGTGATAGTTCACACTTCAGGTTTTTCCTGAAGACTAAAATTTCAGCCTATGCCTTGAAAAGAAAATGGTGGAAGATAATAATAATGCAATATCTATAACCCATCAAAACAACTATAAATTAAAATTTAATTATCTTTTGACTTTAAAAAATAGAAGCTACAGAATGCATTTGCAAGTCATGTGTAACCCAGGATTATTTTACTATTAAATGGTTGATGATATGCAGCTGTCTCTGCACTCTATATTGTTCTAAGAATTTTAAAGACAGTATAGGTATGTAAAATTATATTAGTTAACACATATTCTACAATACTAAAACTTTTTGCATTGAAGCACATTTACACCATCACAAGAACTTATCAATCTTTTAAAAAATATTTTCTCTCTTCTCTCCTTCTCTCTCTGCCTCTCTCTCTCTCTCTCTCTCTCTCTCTCTCTCTCTCTCTCTCTCTCTCTCTCTCTCTGTCTCTAGATCATTCTTTATGTATAAGTACTCTTGCAAGTACACCCACATGACAGATGCGAGTATAAGATCCCTTTATAGTTGCTTGTAATCTACCATGTGGTTCCTGGGAATTGAACTCACATCTTTGAAAGAGCATACAGTGATCTTAAACTGTGAGCCATTTCATCAGTCCAGAACTTATTGATCTTAAAATATTTGTTTAGTATTTATATTTCTGACTTTTTTGTGGCCAAATATTTGACTAGAATTACTTAAGAAGAAATTATTTTGGCTCATGGTTTGAAGATATATTGCATCATGATATGGAAGGCACGATAGTGTCATGTCAGCTGAGTATATGACTGGAATTAGAATTTATTCAGATTAAGGCAAAAAAAGTGAATCTTGGTCCATAAGCAAGGGAGTGTCACTAAGAACATTATCTCATATGAATGATCAATATGTCCCTGAGAAGATGTGCATTTAAAACTTATTCCTCTGACAAAAATGCCTTCCTTACCCATCTTGGAATATGCATTATCAAAAGCAATGCACTTCTGCCTTAGGTTGGTAAGGCTCAGTCTTGTTTATGAAATAAAAAGAGGGAGAGGCAGACAGCATTTGGAGCTGCTTGGCAAAAATCTGACATTGGTCAAGAACAAGGAAATGGGCTGCTTGGCAGGAATATGACATTGGCCAAGGACAAGAAAGTGGGCTTCAGATAGGAATCTAAGATTAGGCTAGAACAAAGAAGTAATTTCAGGCAGGAATCTAAATATTAGGCTAGAACAAAGAAGTAGGGTTCAGACATGAAAATGAGTTTGGGCTAGGACAGAGAAGTTGTCTCAGAAATTTTGGTCATTCTGATAAGCCCTTAGAAACAGTGATCACGAAACTTTGTTTATTGCCTTGCTTGCTTTTTGACTATTTGTGTTTATTGTCTTGCTTGTTCCTTGACTATTTGCATCTATTGTATTGCTAGTTCCTCAACTTAGAATTGATCTTACTATTTGCATGTAATTAAAATGGTATAAAAACAAAAAGGAGAAGAAGGATGGGATAAAGGATTTCTGGGTAGGGGATGATATGGAGAAAGTGGATGACAACTGAAATGTAAATAAATAAAATATCCAATAAAAATTAAAAAGAAAAAAGAAAAAAAGACCTCAAAAGCCAAAAAACCAAACAACAACAACAACAGCAACAACAGCAACAACAACAACAGCAACAGCAACAGCAACAACAATAACAACAACAACAACAACAACAACAACAACAACAGCAACAAAAAATTAGTCCTCAGCTGATGGAACTGTTTTGGGAAATTGTTAGACAATTAGGAAGTCCCTCATAGGCTCAGGTGTTCAAAATTAGAAAGCCAGTTGATGGTTCTATTTAGGGAGATACTGGAACCTTTAATGGATGAAGCCTGGTTAGAGGCAGGGCAGCACTGGAGGCAGCTTTGAGAGTTACAGCTTGGCCTTGCTTCTTTTCTGTTGTTTATTCTCCTATTCATGACTTAGAGGTGATCAGTCTGCTTCCTGCTCTTGTTGCCATTCTATTCACACCATTATGGACATCTATCTCTCTGGAACCATAGTTCAAAATAAATGGTCTCTACTCAAATTGCTTTTGGTCAGGAGGTTTACCAGAATAATACAAAAATAATAAACAAAAAGGTGGTGCTGTATCACTTGAAATTTCCAGAATATATTTTTGTTAGAATTAAAACAGCATGTGTCTTTCTATCAATCTGATTGCATATGTCTTTATTTTTGCTTTAAAACAAGTCTAAGACATCTCAAGTACATTTACCATCATTTACTTGTAAGAATGGTAACTGTAACTGGCAGAACTATAAGAGATCTTTATACCATGTGAAGCAAAAATGGAAATCTATGTTTCAAATTATTAAAAAAAGATATTTTATATTTTTTTGGTTTTTTTCACAGACTCTTCTTTCTTTCAAGAATTGGTTGTGCAATTTTAAAATGAATTACTGTTAAAATAGTCACTGACATTTTCTCTACTTTCACTGAGGTGTTGTTAATTTAACATGTGCCTAATTTTCCTGTTTCCTGTCATCTTATCTTCATTGTGAGTTTTTCTCCAGTGTCTGGAGACACTGGATAGTTGAAATTACTGGCACTGATGTTGATGTGTAACATGTGCTACTGCATTTATTATTTGTCTCATATGTAGGGTATAAAAATATTAAGGTTTCAGCATAACTCTACAACTGACTGAGGCTTTTATCTGAGAATTAATTGAAATTTCATCTTGCTTAGAAACCAAACAAGGGAATCCATATATTAGATGGTAGTCTAACTAATGTAGACATAAAAATCTATTGTATCTGAAATCTATATGATACTATTTAATGACATGTATGTACTTTTTTAGAATAGATTATAGCAAAGGAGAATAGGTAAGATAAAAGATTATTTGCTAATACAACATCTGTCCATCTGGTATCTGTTTTATGATGTATTATTTTAAAAATATTCATGTCAACATTGGTGATTCTTAGAGAATTTATTTTTCATTTTGAAGCCAATTATATTAAAATTTATAGCATGCCCACAATTCAAGATATACCTTTATTGTTATGAATGCAAAAATGGATAAATGTTTACATATGACATAAACTAAGAATAGATATGAAGTACAATTTTGCTAATTTGTATACACACACATACCCATGCACACTAATTTAATCACACTTAGTTTCAAGTAGAAAGTGAAATATGAGATATTTATCAAATTATTCAAAATAGTTGCAAAATTAAAAATATTAGTTAAGTTTTCTTGAGAAAAGGTGATTAATTTTATGATAATATTTGTAGTATAATACTGATAGAGACATTAAGACACAGTATAGGGCATAAATAAAATATATTCTGTTGCATATAATTAGCTGATGTTGGGCAGATCCAGAACATTTGAATAGCCTAGTTTATGAGAGGAAACTAAAGAAAATATTTTAGACATAGTGAATATTTGGAATATACAATCTGAGAACACACATACTGTATACAGTATTTTTACAGTGGATTATCATTAACCATTACCACATATAGATGAATAAATCTTATTATAATTCTGAGAAAGTTCATATTTCTTAATTCTACATAATTTTGAACAAATATCTGTATAAAATAAAAGGAAGCAAACAAAATATTCCTTAACATTTGATATTTTTTTATTCTATAATTTTAATACAAATAAAATTATCTATTATCGAAGATTTTTTTCCTTCTGGCTAATTTCTTCACTTCCATTCATCATTTGAATTCTTTAAGCCTACTCTACATTGGTGACATTTACATGATGGCATATGATATACATGTTTGGGTATGTGTGTGTCTTGAAGCTTTCATAACTGTATTTTTTCTGTTATATGAGCAAAGTCTGGTTAAGACAGTGTATAATCCCATTTTGAGTGCTTAGTGTTGTTTTCTGCTTAGGGTACTGGACAATAACTGTAGTTGTATCTGAGTCACAATTTTGATTCAAATTCCAAATCACTCACTGCATGTTCTCTTGTATTCTTTTGCATAATGATTTCATGGGTTCATGAGAAAAGGGAGAGGTGGATAAGATGCGAATTTTCTGATTTGCACGAAAAAATAGACAAACTATTTCAGGTTTATATTACTCACTTGTGCTTTGATATTCTTTCACACAGAAATAACATTTCTTCACACCTGTCTTCACACTTCATGCTATTCAGGGAGATTTTTCTTAAGGTGTACATACGTACCTAAAGCACCTTGCAATAAACTTCTTCATTTAGTCACTCTAGATTCAGGATCATTCACTCAAATCACTGTATGCTTGGCCACGAATCAGTGTGAAGATCAAAGCCTTCAATGGTATATCCCTCAACTCAAAATTACCAGCCAGGTATACTATTTGAACTTCTTCATTTTCCAACATTAAAATGTCAATAGTTTCATGACATTTTACAGTTATTCCCTTTACAATTATAGGAAGAACGTGTAAATTTTTCACAATTACTCTGGACTGACTCCAGTAGAAAACATTCCTTTGATGTTGGGGTATTGTGCCAAGACTCTATAAGCATACTCTGATTTATTTTTCTTTTCCCATTCCTCATAAAAAAAAATTTATCCAAAGGAGCAAATACATGAATAGGAAGAAATGAGACAAAGTAATGCTATTCTGATAGAAAAATAATAACTGACACTTAATCTAATAAACAATTTCACAAGTTTTAGATTCTAGAAAGGTAACTAAGCTTGTCATTATTCTGGGATGAAATTAAAATGACTGACTTTTGGGCCAGTTATTTCAACAAAATGATAATCTAGACTACAAATTCCAAAATGGTCAGTGACACCATTCCGGCCTCTAAGGTTTATCAGTCTTGGTAAAATAAGCTAGTAATGGACTTAAAAGTGATTTAATATTTTGCAGAATAGATATTTTAAATAGATTTTTCTCCCATGTTTTTGAATGTATTAGATTGAGTTATGTCTGTATGATACTCTCATAATTAGGGATTCTAAGAGTGAATATCTAATACATACCACACCATGGGAATACATCATCCTGTTGGGATGGAAAGGTGAGAAATTGCAGTTCATCAGATGTGATGAATGTTACTTATTTTGCAGCTATAACTCACACTAGTGAATAAATACTATAAATATATTCAATTAAGATATAATATACATACCTACGTGTGTCTATGAAGGAGAGATGGATTTGGGTATTTTAATGATCAGTGTATATAGACCAGGTACTGTCTGATGGATCTAGGTAATTTTTCAACCTTTTTTCTGTATAAAATGTCTTTAAATGAAGCTTCTATTGGCATCAACATGATTGAGTTGAAATAATCCATCACACGACATATCAAAGAGACTGTAGCATTCATCGCTATCTTGTACTTTACATCTATCTTGATTGGCTTAATTATACTAGTATATAGAGCCACTTTTAATAGTTTTCACTTGATCTTTTTTTAAATCAATGCACCCAAAGTCATGAGGCAACTCTGATATGTCTAGTCAGAATAATCTAGTTACAAGAAGTAACTATAATGTTTGTTCTTTGATCCAGTCACCTTTTTGTAAAATAGGCTGTAGTCATAATTCTTTTGCTCACTTGACTGCTTTATAACATTTACCTGAATGGGTAAAAGTAAAATAGACATTTCAGATCTCTGAGTTAAAGACATTTAAGAGTTCAATAAGTCCTCAACTTTCTAATCTGCTATATTTTTAAACTGATAGTTCACCTTTGAAAAATAACAAAATGTTGTATATAAAAATATAGAGATAGAAGAAAACATAAATGAAAATTTTAGTCACATGGAATGATCCTACCTTTAAGACAACGGATCTCTTTGACAAACAGGAAAGTATGGGTTTTGTAATGGTCACAGTTTTGAAAATTTGTGACTGATTGTGACTTTATATGTCAATTTTAATAACTGCTATGTATACATAAATTTGAGTTATACATACAATTTTTGTAGACCTTTTATATATTTCATAAAGAGATGCATGGACTGACTAGACCAGGTTCAATCCTTGGTGCCATATACTGTTCAAAAGACACTATTGGTTTTACCTTCAATTATGGAAAAATTAAAGTCTTCCTTGGCTTTGGCATTGAAAAGATAGAACAGGCTAGATCTCATTGTATTCCTGAAAAAGTAGGAAGGCAATCCAAAGAAAATAGGTTCCAGGGTCATTTCTGGATTTCAAATAATAATATCATAGAACAATTAGAATTGGAAAGGACTCTACTAGTAAATGAATTCTCTGTTCCTCTGTAGGATAAAATTAGAGACTGTTAATCAGTTTATAAAATAAATCCACCCAAGCATCCCATAATCTTTCAGCATTTGAATAACTTCAAATATAGTGTAATAAAAATATTTTTATATTTCCTTTTCATGTAGTATAATATATATGTAAGTTCAACTAAATCAAACAATGAAAAAAAAATGTTACAACCATTCTTGGCTAGCTGATCTAAGTTATCAAATAACTATTCCTAGTAGATATAGATAAGACACTGATAGGACATTAAGTGTAAAGTATTTATTAAGTATTAAAAGTCTTAAAAGTTATTTTATAACTCTGATCTACTATACAATTAGAATGAATCTCCGTACACTTTGCCATGATTCTGTCTGTTAATAAATAAAAACTTAGTATTTTTAAATACATCACATTTTCTCTTAGTTACACTTAATACGCCGTGCTCTGCTTCTTCAAAATATTTGTTTTCTCCTTAATTTGGAAATAGTGTAGAATTATTTTGCAGTTGTTTTATTTAATTAACATTATTTTTATTTATCACATTAGTTATTCTGATTGTTGTTTCTTCTCTTACAATGGCTCCTGGATGCTTCCTACCTTTTCTCACACCAAACTACATGCCTTTCTTCTCTCTCTTTTAAGGAAACAAACAGGCAAACAAAAAAAGCTAATTCATTAGTATAATAATTTTAAAATTCAACAAAGAGAAAGCATAAGAAACTCATAATCACCCACATAAACAAAAACCAATAAAAAAAATCACAAAACTGGAAACAATAATATACAAGAAACAGATTGATAATGAAAAAACTGTTCAAAGGAATCATTTTGAAAATAGAATTCTACAAGAATACCACTGAGTTCATTTTGTGTTCTTCATCTACTACTGGACATAGGCCCTGCCTTTAAGTGTGGTTAATATATCCTGTGAGATTACATTGCACAATATTAAATTTTCCTTTTTGAGTACTTGTCAATTGGAGATAGCATTGTGGCTAAGGATAGGAGCTCATGTTCTCCTTACCTCTCAATCTGGGACCCAGTTTTCAACTTGTGTCCACTGTGTATATGCTACCTCAGTCTCTGTAAATTAATATTCACACCTACCATGCTCTGTCTGGAAACCTCCTTCTGTCATCCATCTTCTCCAGGTCTCACACACTTGTCCTTCCCTCCCTTTTCTTTTTTTTTCCTCATTTAATACATCCTAAGGACCGTTTTCCTTCTCCACTCCTCCCAATCCCTCCTCCTACCTTCTCTTCTCCCTCAGATTCTCTTCTACTTTTTCCCTCAGAAAAGAACAGGTCTCCCAGGATATCAACTGAACATTGCATAAAAAAGGTGCAATAAGACTACCCACAAACTCTCATACCAAAGCTAGACAAGACAACCCAATAGAAGAAAACCCTCCTACTTACACTGTTAGAAGTGTCCTAAAAAAATTCTAAGTTAAACAACCATAACATACATTCAGAGGACCTATTATAGACACATGCAGGCACCATGATTGCCACTTGGTCCTCTGTGAGCCTCTATGAGCCCTGTAATGATTCTGTGTGCTATGTTCTCCTGGTAACATTGACATCTCTGGCTCCTACAATTCTTCATTGCCTATGGGGTTCCCTGAGCTCCACCTAATGCTTGGGTGTGGGTCTCTGTGTCTGCTCCCATCAGTAAGCAAATGAAGCCCCTTTAATGATGATTGGGCTAAGTAATCCCCTATCATTAGGAATCATTTCATTGACAGTTTTACAGTCCTGATTGTGTCTAACATAGGTCTCTAGGCTCTCCAACTCTAGTCCTTGCCCATCCAAACAGTGTTAGTAATGTGTGTTTCCTCATGGCCTGAGCCTCAAGTTAGACTGTTCAGTAATTGGTCACCTCCTTAAATTCTGAGCTACTATCGAACAAGGACATCATGCAAGCAGGAAAGATTGTAGTAAAAAATTTTGTGGCTGGGTTGGTGATCCAGTCTTGCTACTGAAAACCTTACCTGGCTTGGAAAGTAGATGATTCAGACTCCATATCTTCGAATTCTAGAAGAATATGTACTAGAGTCACTTACATAGATTTCAGGAAGTTTGTCCTGTACTAGGCTTCTAGATTGCCTCACAGATCACTCTCTAAACCACCCGATCCCTCATGTTTCTATCCCCACTGGTCCCCAGTCCACCTTCAAAATCTATTAAATTTCCCCTTCCCAATGAGAATCATGTGTTCTACCCTAGAAACCTCCTTGTTACTTAGCCTCTCTGGGTCTCTGATTTGTTTTTGATTATCCTTTACTTAACAGCTATCATTGACTTAGAAGTAAGTACATGTCGTATTCATTTTTCTAAGTCTGGGTTATGCTACTTAGGATGAGATTTCTAGTTGAGCCATTTGCCTGCATATTTGATGATGTCATTTTTTTGAACAGGTAATTCTCTGTTGTGTAAATCTTACACAATTCTTATTCATTCTTTGGTTGAAGGACATCTTATTGTCTCTAGTTTCTTTCTACTATGAATAAAACTGTAATAAACACAGCTGAGCAATTGTCCCTATCTAGAGTGGAGTGTTTTGTGTGTGTGTGTGTGTGTGTGTGTGTGTGTGTGTGTGTGCCAAAGACTAGTATAGATGGATTTTAAAATACATCAATTCTAATTTTTCTGAGGAAATGCCATATTGATTTGCTGCGATGGTTTGTCTATGCTTAGCTCAGGGGGTGGTACTATTTGGAGGTGTTGCCTTGTTGGAATAGGTGTAGCTTTGTTGGAGTAGCTGTGTCACTGTAGGCTTAGCTTAGGCTTTAAGACCCTTGTCTTAGCTTCCTAGAAGTCAGTCTTTCACTAGTACAAACCCTAACTATGACATCGCAAAGTAGATATACAAGTTTGAAACCTCACCAGCAATGAAAACAGAAGATTGTTCCTCTTGTTCCACATTCTGGTCGGCATTAGCTGTCACTTGTGTTATTGAGCCATAATAATAAAAACTGAATGGTATTGACATAAACAACATATACTCATTGATCAATGGAATCCAGTTGAAGACCCAACCAAAAATCTATATACCTATGGATACTTGATTTTTGACAAAGAAGCCAGAAAGACATAATATAAAAAGAAAAACTTGATGCCTGCATATGGAATAATACAAATAGATCTATATTTATTACCCTGCACAAAACTCAAGTCCACATGGATGAAAGACCTCAACATAAAACCAGACACACTGAACCTGACAGAAGTAAAAATAGAGAATAACCTAAAACACATTGGCTTAGGAGACAACTTTCTAAAGAGAACACTAATAGCACATGCAATAAACTCAACAATCAATACATGAAACTTAATGAAACCAAAAAGATGTTGTAAAGCAAAAAACATTGTCAATAAAACAGAATCGCAGTCTAAAGAATGGGAATGGATTTTCACCATCTTTATGTCTAGCAGAGGGCTCATATCCAAAGTATATAGCAAACTCTAGAAAATACACATCAGTAAACTAATCCAATTAAAAATGGTATACAGATCTAGAGAAGTAGAGAAGTATCAAATTACCGAGAGACGCTTGAAGTGTTCAACATCCTTAGCCATTGGAAAAATCCAAATCAAAACTACTTTGAAATTCTATCTTACTCCTGTCAGAATGGCACTTTTATAGGGTTCCGTAAGTCCAAAGGAGAGGGAATGATACAATCGGAGTTTCACAGATACTCTGAGATACCTGTTTTTCTTTAGAAAACATTTTCCATGTTTGTTAACTTTGTATATATTACTATTTTTAACAGGCTTTATATTTTTATTATGTGGGGAACACTAAGCTTTTTGTTTTGAAATGTCTATGCTATGTCTTTTGCATTTACATTCTGGTCAAGTGAAGTGAATGGAATATGCTAATACACTAAGAAACAAGTCACTGATGAGCATTACTAGATATGGGTTTGTATTTGTGATCAGTTCTGTAGCTTCCAGTCCTTGAGATTATATACAAAATAGGAAGAATGCTTGACTTTAAGATAATATCAACCTCCACAAACCATTTAAATAACGATCACTCTTTAAAATGACTAATCAAACCACATGGCAATGTATCATGCATATTCATAAACAGCTTAACGTTGTTAATAATTGCACTACTTACTCTACATAAAAATTCTTTTCCCCTACACATCATTTGTTAAAGCTCTTTGTTGAATAGAATATGAGTGATTATCAATTCTTTTCATGCTTTGATATACATTCTATGCCTAAGAGAAGATAAAGTATGCATACATTCTCTGGGTTCTAATCTCACTTCAAAATGATGTGTCTGAAAGATTATGGAGATCAAATCATTCAAATAACTCAGGTCTTCCTATCTCCTGAAGATACTTTTTTCATTTTTAAGTCTTTGTACATTTTATAAACTCTTTAATTGTCCACAGTTATTCACCACCTATGCATGAATACCCATGGATCTAGGCTGAATACTGTAATTATCAAGAATGATTTTTATTGTGTGGTTATAACCACTTCATCTCTCTCTCTACTGTGAATCAGGCCTATAAGGGATGTTATGAATTTTCTAAATGCTAATTAGACAAATATGAAAAAAGAATGACTTGAAGGGAGGCTGTAATGGGCTTCTGGCTTAGCAAATTAGAAAGGCTGTGGCTTACAATTGAGAATTTATAGAGGATGACTTGAAAACATCAAATATATTGTTTTGCTCCCAAAATCAAAAGTGAGGCTCAGCTTTTGAGTGCCAAGGTTGGAAACTGTTTCCACTTTATACTTAGTGCATGTGAATTTTATATTTACAAATACATTTTGTAGTAGTAATTTAAACTTATTAGCTCATATTTATTATATAAAGTAATAGGTTTTATAGCACATTTTAATAAAAGGATATATGCACTTTGTTCGTATTTACTGTCTATTACCGCTTCCTGCTGGCTCACCTCCTTTTATTAGTGTAATTAGAAACATATGCACAGAGCACTCGTAAATAATTTAATCTCTTTATTAAACTCCATTTCATCGTTCATGGTTTCTTCCTTATTGTACTCATCTGTTTGTCCACATTTTATTTTAGTCCATCTTGACATTAATTATCATTCTAATACTCATTCTTTAGAATCTTTGCCTTGGTTTTCATCTGCTTTAATGCTATGAGAGTATATGATTATTAATGTTTTTTTAACTTTTGTACTTGTTTTGCTTTGTTGTGTATTTAAAATTTTGCACATTTGGGTTTACTTCACTACGTGGGATTTTAGTCCTTTACATCTTTCTAGTTATAGTATTTGCAATGTTCTGGTGGGAATGGTTAGATCAGTGTAGAGTTTTTGTTTTCACCATAGCACCAGAAATGTAGTATAGTTTATAAACCCTAAACAGTTGGGTTAAGTTATACCACCATGGTTCTAGTGGCATTCTAACAGTAGTAGACTAGCATCAGAGGAAACTACAAGTAAGCAGTTACTACTGTCCACACAGTATCATACTACAATTAAGGTATTAGTTGCTTAGAGTAAGAATGGAAAGAAAGCTTCTCAGTAGCCATAGAATCATAGAAAAAGGCAGAGAGACAGCAGCAGGGAAAGGGTGTGCAAATTCAAAAGGGGCTACGAAGAGTAAAGCTAATCCAGCAATGTTTAGAGGGGAAACTGCAGAGAAAGTAAGGTTTTAGGTAAAGAAAATGTGATAAAGAAAGACAATGAAAGCAGAGGAAAAATACTATAGAGAAAAATAAAAGGCAGCAAAAGGAGAAAAGACAAGTTTAAATACAAATAACAAATAAGAATCTCATACCTGCCAAAGCTCAGTGGGTAAAGACAGGTTACCACCTCAGTCTCTTCACTGAATCTAGAAACTGTTAAAACAAACCAGTGAGAGAAAGAAAGAAATAGAGTGAGCTTTATCTTTAAAACTGAATGTTAGACGATGGGCACATAAGAAAGACCAGATGTCAGGAAATTTAAGGAAAAATAATGTATATGTTTACACTGACCAGTGCTATTTTAACCATCTACATATGAATATTATAATTACTTTAAAATGAAAAAGTAGAGTGATAACATAAATATGGGAATAGTGATTCACATTAATAATTATAATATAAATAATTACACCTATAAATCTTATTTTCTGCCTGTTGGGGAAGCTGCTGTCATGAGCATGGGTACAATGTCTTGTACCCGTCTCCTGTTCCTTGGGCTCACACCGAGTGATGAGAGCAGAGGCTATTCGTTATTTGGTTTTCTCTTTGATCCTTATGATATTTTTCTCACAGCAGACACTGCAGTTTAGTAGCAGTTATTATGACCCTTAGTGTTTTTCCTCAGTCCAAAAATGGGAATGGCTTGTGTCAAGCTTCCACAGGCAAGCTGGAGTCCTTTGTATCTTCAGGGTCTGTTAATGGAAAGGCAGTGAACAAGGTTCTGCAGTGAAGCTGTCCTGTGTATTCTCTTATCACTGCTCATCCTTCAGGGAAAGTTTCCCTCCTTGCACTCATATGGTGAGTAGTCACTCTTATCTGATTTTATATCTTCAATGGCCACCTTGGTGAGAAGATTTCTGTCAACCAACTATGAGTTCATGAAACTTGACCAAGGCACAGCCCAGCGCTCAGTACTGTTTTGTTATTTTCAAAATTTCTGCAGTTAAAATAGCTGAATGGTAAAAAGTTGGGAGTCAGTTTAGTTTTTCCCACAATATATATTCTGTGGCCCCCAAGGCTGCTCAGTACTACAGATGTATTCTCTGTTGAATCTAGTGCTTTAACTCTGTCTCTGTTATTACTTTTTTGTGCCACTGTCTGCCATGTTCACTGTGTGCTCCATATGTGCTCTTTCTGTCTCTCTGTCTTTCTCTGTGTCTCTCTCTCTGTCTCTCTTTGTGTATGTGTATATGTATGTCTTTGTCATTCTGTCTCTCCTTGTCTTTGTCTCTCTGTCTCTCTGTGTCTCTCTCTCCTTCTTCCTCTCCCCCCTCCCTTTCTTTCTTCTACTTTTCAAATTTAGCGCTACTGAAAATTACGATGTGGACTCAGAATCTCATGTTGTCATTAGTCATGATTCTTAGCCTTTGCTCTTGGACCCTTAGCTTGGATGTGAAAAGTAGATTCTCATTCATTCCATGCTCAT